>NC_140994.1:107763045-108363045 GCF_052327205.1 Somniosus microcephalus
CACCCCTCCTCCCCTCCTCCCTCCCCCACCTCCCCCCCCTCCTCCCCCCCCTCCTCCCCCCCCCAGTCGCTCTCTCTCTCTCTCTCTTCCAACCACAACATGCCCTCGAAAAAGCCTCGGCACCGCCGGGCACTTCAGCTAGTAGTTATATAAAATGGAAAAGGGTGGCTAAAGTAAATGTTGGTCCCTTAGAGGATGAGACCAGCAAATTAATGGTGGGAAATATGGAGATGGCAAATACACTGAATGAATATTTTGTATCAGTCTTTACAGTAGAAAACACTAAGAATATTCCAACACTGGACAAACAGGGGGCTATATGGGGAGGAGCTAAACACGATCAAAATCACTAAGGAAGTGGTACTCGGTAAAATAATGGGACTCAAGGCGGATAAATCACCTGGACCTGATGTCTTACATCCTAGGGTCTTGAGGGAAGTGGCGGTAGGGATTGTGGATGCATTGGTAATAATTTTCCAAAACTCCCTGGTCTCAGCAAAGGTCCCAGCAGGCTGGAAAACTGCTAATGTAACACCCTTATTTAAAAAAGGGCAGTAGACAGAAGGCTGGAAACTATAGACCGGTTAGCCTAACATCTGTGGTAGGTAAAATTTTGGAGTCCATTATTAAGGAGACAGTAACAGGACATTTGGATAATCATCATTTAATAGGACAAAGTCAGCATGGTTTTATGAAGGGGAAGTCATGTTTGACAAATTTGCTGGAGTTCTTTGAGGAAGTAACATATAGGGTGGATAAAGGGGAACCAGTGGACGTCGTGTATTTAGACTTCCAAAAGGCATTTGACAAGGCAATTGTTGAAGTGCCTTTTGTTTTACCCCTGGCTAATGACTCAATACACTCTTGGATTCGTCAGACAGACAGGCCTTTTATTTATCGTGCAGCAAGGGGAATCAGTACCTCCACTCAAGGGGTGAGGCTACTATTCCCATGATACAGCATAAGCGTTCCATATTTATACAGTGTAACAAACAAGTTGAATTGACATTCCTTTGTTCCTCTATCAGGATACATTTTAGATTAATCATCAGGTCTTATGACATATTGACAGAAGGATCCTGGACACATAAGTCAACCGTTAATCTATAACAGGATATGAATCGTGTAACCGGAGGTCCTCTTTAATCTTAATCATGTATCTGGAGACTAGGCTTGCTTACGGTCGCAAGTTGTTAGGTCACTGGGTACTTCAAACGGAACCCATTGTCTCATTTCTACATTCTCATTAAGAGGGCAAACATCTGCTCTTGGCTATAATCCAAGTACGTGCATTAGAGTTACACATTGATTCTTAACCTGTGTCAAGTCTGAAAACTTTTACCCAGCAAGCACCCGAAATTAACCCCTTATATCATGTAGATTTCCTCATTCCTCCCTTTTGTCCTTTCTAAGGACAATCTATTTCACTAAGTTTAAGAAATTCCACATCAATGGTCTCACCCTTAATATCCTCATATTCAGACATCATTGGTACTGGAGGAGTTGATGTTACTAAGGAAAGGACATTTGTACACAATAAGTTTAAACAGCCAATCAATAAACTAATTTAAATTATTATCATCACAATTGCGATTAAGACTTCCAAAATTTGCTTTCCTAGCGCTCCTCCCCACCCTGAAATCCAATCCCACATGGACCACTGTTCAGGTTGATATAGTTTCTTTATGGCCTCCTTTATGTGGTTTACCAGGTTGGTGATATTTTCTGACCTATCTGGAATATAGGTGCAACATTCGGTTTTTATGATTGCACATGTGCCCCATTCTTTTGCCAACAAATAGTCCAGAGCCCTGCGGTTTTGTAAGGCAACAGTGCGCATAGCCACCATTTCTGAGTTTACATCACGAAGAGCATCAGCAGTATCATTGGCTATTTGTTCCAACAGTGCTGCCATGTTTATAGATTCTCTTGCTAACTTCCCTGTTCCATACCAGGGAAATGCTATAGCAAAGAACCTTTCAGATTCTGTAATGGCTCGTTTTACTCGTGTCCCAGGGTGGCTATCCAAAGATGAAATATGGTGTATATAGGGCACTACATATCCCAAGTAACATGACCCAGTCCAAATTTGTGGTAGCCAAGGCTATGCTCTATGCCCACAGATGAAATAGGTGTTATTATAGGCTTCAAATTTGTTCCATATCTGGTGCATCATTCCTATTCCTTGTTCTCCTTCCCAGGTTTTTTTGCTAGTCAAATTTTGTGCTGTGGACAGGTTCCGCCGTCCCCAATAGTGCCATTTGACTGCACCCAGTGGTTTAGTAGTAGTTTTAGTCAAAGTGTAGTTACATTTGCACTCACTCCATCCAACCATCAATCCTTCTCCATTGTCGTTTACCAGACAGACTTCTCCTTTTGTATTATTTATGGTTCCCATTGATGTCACTAATAGACTCTCTGGATTCCTTTGATTATCATATTGGGGATGAAACCACCCTTCAAATTTTATAAGGTTGTATCCTGCATCTTTCCATTCATTTTCCAATTGATCTGGGTTTAAATTTTTTGGGTCTAAAATGTACTGGCTGCCTCCTTATTCCAGATGGTATTAGACTGTAATAACCACCCTACCATCTCTTCTATTTCAAAGGGAATGTGCCTTAGAGGTATTCCATCCTCTGCGTGCACAGTGATGTGGCTGCATATGCAGCATTTGGCAAGGTTCTGTCTTTTAGCGTACAAATAACTCATGTATACAAAGGTTATAACATGTTGATAGTTATGCTTATTTAACAGTCTTCCACCTCTCCCTCCTTGTTTCTTAGCGGTCCTATTTATTTTTTCTGAGTGATTGATGCTGAAACGAGGGGTTGTGTAAAAGGATTATCACAAAACATTGAATTAGCTGTCAGGGCCAGTCCTCTTTAATTACCATTACAGATAACCCCTCCATTCATAGTTCTGTCACTTGGTATTACAGTATCAGGGCATGTGACCCATATCTTATCAAGCTTTTGTCCACTATCATCTTCTAATATCTTACCCTGTCTTACCCTAAGATTTAGGGGTTGATACGGGGGTACCTGCATAGTATGGTCCTGAAGCTGGACTTTCATGGTCTCATTATAGCATACTAGTTGGGGGTGCCCGGCGGTGCCAAGGCTTTTTTGAGGGCATGTTGTTGTTGGAAGAGAGAGAGAGAGCGCGAGACTGGGATGAAGAGAGAGAGCGAGAGACTGGGGGTAAGAGAGAGAGCGAGAGACTGTGGGGAAGAGAGAGAGCGAGAGACTGGGGGGAAGAGAAAGAGCGAAAAACTGGGGGGGAAGAGACAGTGAGAGACTGGGCGGAAGAGAGAGAGCGAGGGACTGGGGTTAAGAGAGAGAGCGACGGGGGAACGGGGAGGAAGGGGAAGGGGGAGGAAGCGGGGGGGAGGGGGAAGGGGGAGGAAGGGGAAGGGGGAGGAAGGGGGCAGGAGGGGGGGGAGGGAAGTGGGGAAGCCCGGCGTTGCCAAGGCTTTTTGGTAAAACGGCAGTTTACAGGGCCGCGCGGTTTACGGCCGGCCGCTGCCGCTCCCCCGCTCTGTGTCTCGGGCCGAGCAGTTGTGAGGCCCAGCCCGAGTGACCCCAATTCACCTCCCGCTCTGGCGGGCCGGGAGCGGGATACTTTGCAGCAGCCGCACTGTGGGGGTTTGTTGTGCTGTGCTGTTGCTGTGAGACAGAGAGAGGGAAGGAGAGAGAGAGAGAGAGAGAGAGAGGGAAGGAGAGAGAGACAGACAGAGATGGAAGGAGAGAGAGAGACTGGGGGGAGAGAGAGAGACTGGGATGGAGAGAGAGAGAGACAGAGAGAGAGAAAGAGTAGAGAGACTGGGGGGCGAGGGAGAGAGAGGTAGACAGGGAGATAGCGAGAGAGAGAGACTGGGGAGATAGAGAGAGAGAATGAGGGGGGAGAGAGAGAGTAGAGCGACTGGGGGGAGAGAGAGGAGAGAGACTGGGGAGAGAGAGAGAGATGGGGGGAGTGAGGAGAGTGACTGGGGAGAGAGAGAGAGACTGGGGGAGAGAGAGGGAGAGAGAGAGAGACGGGGATGGGAGAGAGAGACTGGGGAGAGAGAGAGAGATAGAGAGGCGGGGAGCGAGAGAGAGATTGGGGGGAGAGAGAGGGAGAGACTGGAGGAGGGAGAGACTGGAGGAGAGAGAGAGACGGAGAGAGAGAGAGACTGGGAGAGAGAGACTGGAGGAGGGAGAGTCTGGAGGAGGGAGAGAGACTG
This sequence comes from Somniosus microcephalus, assembly GCF_052327205.1. Classification (NCBI taxonomy): domain Eukaryota; kingdom Metazoa; phylum Chordata; class Chondrichthyes; order Squaliformes; family Somniosidae; genus Somniosus; species Somniosus microcephalus. Next base: position 107,767,271 of record NC_140994.1, read on the forward strand.
GGGGAGAGAGAGAGACTGGGAGATAGAGAGAGAGAGAGAGAGAGAGAGACTGAGGGTGGAGACAGAGAGAGAGAGACGGGGAGAGAGAGAGAGAAACTGGGGGAGGGAGAGAGAGAGACTGGGGGAAGAGATAGAGAGACTGGGAGACAGAGAGAGAGATAAAGAGATGGGGAGAGAGAGAGAGATCGGGGGGAGAGGGATAGAAATTCGATATCGCCCCCGTTTGGAGAGGGAAGGAGAGAGAGACAGAGAGAGCGAGGGAAGGAGAGAGAGAGAGAGAGAGAGAGAGAGGGAAGGAGAGAGAGGGAAGGAGAGAGAGACAGACAGATAGAGAGGGAAGGAGAGAGAGACGGGGAGAGAGAAAGAGTAGAGAGACTGGGGGGGAGAGAGGGAGAGAGAGAGAGACGGGGAGATAGAGAGAGACTGGGGAGATAGAGAGAGAGAGAGCGACTGAGGGGGAGAGAGAGACTGGGGGGAGAGAGGGAGAGAGAGATAGACGGGGAAGGGAGAGAGAGACTGGGGAGAGAGAGAGAGAGAGAGAGAGAGAGAAATGGGGAGCGAGAGAGAGATTGGGGGCAGAGAGAGAGAGACTGGAGGAGAGAGGGAGATGGAGAGAGAGAGAGAGACTGGGAGAGAGAAACTGGAGGAGAGAGAGTCTGGAGGAGGGAGAGAGACTGGGGGAGAGAGAGAGACTGGGAGGGAGAGAGTGAGAGAGAGAGAGAGAGACTGAGGATGGAGAGAGAGAGAGAGAGATGGGGAGAGAGAGAGAGAAACTGGGGGGGAGAGAGAGAGAGACTGGGGGAAGAGATAGAGAGACTGGGAGACAGAGAGAGAGAGACTGGGAGACAGAGAGAGAGATAAAGAAATGGGGAGAGAGAGAGAGATTGGGGGGAGAGGGCTAGAAATTCGGTATTGCCCCGTTTGGAGAGGGAAGGAGAGAGAGACAGAGAGAGCGAGGGAAGGAGAGAGAGGGAAGGAGAGAGAGAGAGAGAGAGAGAGAGAGGGAAGGCGAGAGAGAGAGAGAGAGGGAAGGAGAGAGAGGGAGGGAGAGAGAGACAGACAGATAGAGAGGGAAGGAGAGAGAGAGACTGGGGGGAGAGAGAGAGACGGGGAGAGAGAAAGAGACTGGGGAGATAGAGAGAGAGAGAGGAGAGAGAGAGAGAGACTGGGGAGATAGAGAGAGAGAGAGTGAGTGAGGGGGAGAGAGAGACTGGGGGGGAGAGAGAGAGATGGGGAGAGAGAGAGTAGAGAGACTGGGGGAGAGACGGGAGAGAGGGAGAGAATGGGGAGATAGAGAGAGAGACTGAGGGGGAGAGAGAGAGCGACTGAGGGGGGAGAGAGAGAGAGAGACGGGGAGAGAGAGAGACTGGGGAGATAGATAGAGAGAGACTGAGGGGGAGAGAGAGAGAGAGTAGAGAGACTGGGGGGAGAGAGAGAGAGAGAGAGAGACTGGGGGGAGAGAGAAAGAATGGGGAGATAGAGAGAGAGAGAGAGAGACTGAGGGGAGAGAGAGAGAGACTGGGGGAGAGAGACAGGGAGACTGGGGGAGAGAGAGAGAGATGGGGGAAGGGAGAGACAGACTGGGGAGAGAGACTGGGGGGGAGAGAGGGAGACTGGGGGGGAGAGAGAGAGACCGGGGGGGGAAGAGAGAGAGATACTGAGGGGAGAGAGAGCGAGAGAGACTTGGGGGGAGAGGGAAAGAGTGGGGGGGAGAGAGAGAGAGAGACTGGGGAGAGAGGGAGAGTGTGGGGGAGAGAGAGAGAGAGACTGGGGGAGAGAGAGATGGAGAGAGAGACTGGGAAGAGAGAGAGACGGGGGGAGAAAGGGAGACTGGGGGGGAGAGAGAGAGAGAGAAATTGCGGGAAGAGAGAGAGCGACTGAGGGGGGCGAGAGAGACGGGGAGAGAGAGAGAGAGAAACGGGGAGAGAGAGAGAGAGACGGGGAGAGAGAGACTGGGGAGATAGAGAGAGAGAGACCTGGGGGGGGGAGAGAGAGAGAGACTCAGGGGGAGAGACAGAGACTGGGGGAGAGAGAGAGAGAGACGGGAGAGAGAGAGGGAGAGAGAGAGACTGGGGGGAGAGAGAGAGACGGGGAGAGAGAGGAGAGAGACGGGGAGAGAGAGAGAGAGAAGGGGGAACGGAGAGAGAGAAGGGGAAGGGAGAGAGCGACTGGGGAAGGGAGAAAGATAGAGAGACTGGGAGACAGAGAGAGTGAAAGAGACGGGGAGCGAGAGAGAGATTGGGGGAGGGAGAGACTGGAGGAGAGAGAGAGACTGGGAGAGTGAGACTGGAAGAGGGAGAATCTGGAGGAGATGGGGAGAGAGAGAGAAACTGGGGGAGAGAGAGAGAAACTGGGGGCGAGAGAGAGAGAGAGAGACTGGGAGACAGAGAGAGAGATAAAGAGATGGAGAGAGAGAGAGAGGAAGAGGCCCGGCCCGAGTCACCCCAGCTGAGTAGGCTGGGCACAGTGAAAGCATTGATTTATTTATGACAGCACAAAAACTGCTCTGACATCATAGCAGCTCTTTGACATCATAGTCACTCAATGCTAATGAGCGGATAATGAGATGCTAATGAGTGGAATTTTGAACGTTTTTTGGATACCGCGGGCGGAATTTTTGTCCGGCCAAAATGTAAATATGCCTATGACCGGCCCATAATCGCAAGCTTTCTTTTGACGTAATGCGCGTGTAGGTACGCTCTATAACTTTCGAACGTATAGAGAACGGACATAGCATATAATATAAAAGAGATTTTTGGTTAAAAGTACACATTCTTTTGTGCATGGTTTGTCTTTCAGGGGGTCTGGGTAAGTCCATATGGCAGTTTCAATTATCGTTGACAAAGAGAACAGTCTTGTTAAAGTCCAAATCCAGTTCATCTTGGCAGTGTATTGTCTTCAACTGATGCCTTCTTACAATGGGACGCGTGTATCCATGTTGGCCTCTCCTTTATTTTTACAGCGGTGTTTGTAGTCAGGAGTACTTGGAAGGGTCCCTCAAATCTGGGTTGAAGGCCATTCTTTCGCTTGAAGATTTTTATGTAGACGTTATCTCCTGGCTCGAAAGTATGGCACTTTCCTTCAGCGGGGTCGACCTGGGCTTCCTTTACTTGTTGATGGAAACTAGAAATGCATTTGGTTAGTGCAATGCAATAACTCAACATATCTTCCTCCACTTTATGAATGTCCATTTGTTTAGCTGTTAATGGTGCTGAAAAGGGCAATCTTTGTGGTCTTCCCATGACGATCTCGTGAGGCGACAATCCTGTAGTTCTGTTGGTAGCAGACCGCATTGTCATTAAAGCTATGGGTAACAAATCAACCCATTTAAGTCCAGTTTGTTTACACAGTTTTGCAAGCTTATTTTTTAGCATCCCGTTATATCTTTCCACTAGTCCAGCCGACTGTGGATGATAACTGCAATGGAGGTGTTGGTTAATCTGTAAGGCTTTGCATAGTTCCTTAATCACTGTTCCCGTAAAATGGGATCCATTGTCACTTGACAGTTTTGCTGGTATCGCAAAGCGAGGTACAATGTCCTTCAATAAACATTTAGCTACAGTAGTGGCGTCACTCTTTCTACAAGGAAACGCTTCAGTCCATCTTGAAAACATATCAACAATAACTAATACATATTTAAAACTCATACACACAGGTAGTTCAATAAAATCCATTTGCAAGTGTACAAAAGGGCCCATGGGGTCTGGGTGGGATGCGGGCTGTACCTTTTTTATTTTCCCTGCATTCATGGTCTGGCAGATAATACAATTTTCACAAATTTGTTTTGCCAATTTTGAGATTCCTGGTGCATACCAGGCCTTAAGGATATAGTCCGCCATCCCCCCCTTGAACACATCGGGCAATTGGTGAGAGTAATGATTTGGGTGCCACCATGCATCCGTCATGATGAACCCATAAGCCGTCAGTGTTTTTAAAACAATGGTTAACATCCCACTCCGTTATTTCTTCAGGGCTAGTCCTATCTTGATGGGCTAGCACATCATTCAGGGTTGGGGTTTGTTGTTGATCTGTACTTTCTCTAACTGGACACGTTTTAACCTGTGATCCTATCTGTGATAAGGCTACTGTTTTGGCAGCTTGATCTGCTGCTGCATTTCCTAGTGCAACCTCATCCAAATGCCCTGTGAGCGCTTGGCACTTAATAATCGCAACTTGTTTAGGTTTTTGGATTGCCAATAAAAGGTTTTTCACCTCTTGTGCGTTTTTAATTTGGGTTCCGGAAGATGTTAAAAAACCACGAAGTTTCCAAATCTGTCCGTAATCATGGGCTACTCCAAACGCATATCTAGAATCGGTATAAATATTAACAGATGGATCTGTAGCCAATATACATGCTCTGGTTAGCGCAAATAATTCCGCTTGTTGTCGTCATCAGTGGTGGCGCAGCGCTACTGGCTAATGCCGCCATTAACGCACCGCTGAATATCGGGGGAAGTTTAGCAAGTGGCGCAAAAGCCCTCTTTGGGCGAAAACTGGGCGCAGAGCCAAAAATGTGGCAAAACACCACCTTCGGCCGATGGGATTTCCCTAACCGAGCAACGTACTCGGCGTCTGTTAACTCACCAATTGGTACAGCAAGCCATCTCGGTGGAACCTCCAAATTGTTGAAGTGCCTTTTGTTTTAGCTCTGGGTAATGACTCAATACACTCTTGGATTCGTCAGACGGACAGGCCTTTTATTTCTCTTGCAGCAAGGGGAATCAGTACCCCCACTCAAGGGGTGAGGCTACTATTCCCATGATACAGCATAAGCGTTCCATATTTATACAGTGTAACAAACAAGTTGAATTGACATTCCTTTGATCCTCTATCAGGATACATTTTAGATTAATCATCAGGTCTTATGACATATTGACAGAAGGATCCTGGACACATAAGTCAACCGTTAATCTATAACAGGATATGAATCGTGTAACCGGAGGTCCTCTTTAATCTTAATCATGTATCTGGAATTAGGCTTGCTTACGGTCGCAAGTTGTTAGGTCACTGGGTACTTCAAACGGAACCCATTGTCTCACTTCTACATTCTCATTACGAGGGCAAACATCTGTTCTTGGCTATAATCCAAGTACGTGCATTAGAGTTACACATCGACTCTTAACCTGTGTCAAGTCTGAAAACTTTTACCCAGCAAGCACCCGAAATTAACCCCTTATATCATGTAGATTTCCTCATGCCACACAGAAGATTATTGCTTAAGATAAAAAATCACGGGATTGGGGGTAATATTCTGGCATGGATAGAGGATTGGCTATCTAACAGAAGGCAGAGAGTTGGGATAAATGGTTCATTCTCAGAATGGCAATCAGTAACTTGTGGTCTTCCGCAGGGGTCGGTGCTGTCTCCCCAACTCTTTAGAATCTATATTAATTATTTGGAGGAGGGGACCGAGTGTATCATATCAAAGTTTGCAGATGATACTAAGATGGGAGGGAAAGTTGTGAGTGAGGAGGACATAAAGATCCTGCAAGGGGACATAGACAGGCTCAGGAAGTGGGCAGATATTTGGCAGATGGGATACAACACTGGAAAGTGTGAGGTTATGCACTTTTGCAGGAAAAATCGTTGAGCAAGTTATTATGTTAATGGCAAGAAACTGGAAATTACTGAAGTACAACGGGATCTGGGGGTCCTTGTGCACGAAACTCAAAAGGTTAGTTTGCAGGTGCAGCAAGTGATTAAGAAGGACAATGGAATGTTGGCTTTCATTGCTAGGGGGATAGAATATAAAAATAGGGAGGTATTGCTTCAGTTGTACAAGGTACTGGTGAGACCACACCTGGAATACTGCATACAGTTTTGGTGTCCATACTTAAGAAAAGACATACTTGCTCTCGAGTCAGTACAAAGAAGGTTCACTCGGTTAATCCCGGGGATGAGGGGATGGACATATGAGGAGAGGTTGAGTAGATTGGGACTCTATTCATTGGAGTTCAGAAGAATGAGAGGCGATCTTATTGAAACATATAAGATTGTGAAGGGGTTGGATCTGGTGGATGCGGGGAGGATGTTCCCGATGATGGGTGAAACTAGAACTAGGGGGCATAGTCTTAGAATAAGGGGCTGCTCTTTCAAAACTGAGATGAGGAGGAACTACTTCACTCAGAGGGCGGTAGGTCCATGGAATATGCTGCCACAAAAAGCTGTACAAGCTACATCATTACATAAATTTAAAGCAGAAATAGTCAGTTTCCTAGAAGTAAAGGGAATTAAGGGTTACGGGGAGCGGGCAGGAATTTGGACATGAGTCTAGGTTCGGATCAGACATGGCCCTGTGGGTAGCTGTGCGGGCCCAGGGGCTGTGTAGCCTGATCCTGCTCCTATTTTGTGTGTCTAATTCTGTTAGATTCAGGAGATGGTTCTGTGATAGTAGATTGGCGGTTAGGATCAGATCAGCCATGATCTTATTAAATGGCGGAGCAGGCTCGAGGGGCCGATTGGCCTACTCCTGCTCCTATTTCTTATGTTCTTATGTTCTTCTTAATCCACGATCTCCCATCACTCCGAATACAGTTAGTAATCCACTTACTTCCATCACTCTCCCCAATAAAGACATTAATCCACTATCTCCCATCACTGCTCCCAATACAGACTTTATTCCACTATCTCACATCACCCCCAATACAGACAATAATCCACTATCTCCCATCGCTCTCCCCAATACAGACATTAATCCACTATCTCCCAACAATCCTAATACTGACATTAATCCATTATCTCCCATCACTATCCCAAAAAAGACGTTAATCAACTATTTCCCATCACTCCCAATACAGACGTTAATCCACTACCTCCAATCACTCTCACCAATACAGACATTAGTCCACTATCTCCCATCACTCACCATACAGACATTAATCCACCATCTCCCATCATTGTCCCCAATACAGACATTAGTCCACTATCTGACATGACTGTCCCCAATACAGACACTTATCCACTACATCCCATCACTCCCAATACACATTTTAATCCACTATTGCACATCGCTCCCAACACAGACATTAATCCACAACTCACATCGCTCACAATACAGACAATTAGCCACTATCTCCCATCGCTCACAATACAGACATTAATCCAGAATTTCCCATCACTCTCCACAATACAGACATTAATCCATTATCTCCCATTACTGATCCCAATACAGACATTCATTCACTATCTCCTATCACTCCAAATAGAGACATTAATCCACTATCTCCCAATGCTGTCCCCAATACAGCCATTAATCCACTATCTCCCATCACTCCCAATACAGATATTAATCCATTATCTTCCATCACTCTCCCCAATACAGACATTAATCCACTTTCTCCCATCACTGCTCCCAATACAGACATTAAACCAATATCCCCCATCACTGTCCCCAATACAGACAGTAATCCACTATCTCTCATCACTCCCAAAACAGACATGAATCCATTATCTCCCATCACTGTCCCCAATACATGCATTAATCCATTATCTCCCATCACTGTGCCAATGCTGATTTTCATCTACTCTCTCCCATCACTGCTCCCAATATGGACATTAACCCACTATCTCCCAACACTCCAAATACAGATATTAATTCACTATCTCCCAAAACTGTCGCAATACAGACATTATTCCACTATCTCACATCACTCCTCCCAATACAGACATGAATCCACTATCACCCATCACTCCCAAAACAGATATTAAGCCATTATCTCCCATCACTCCCAATACTGACATTAATCTAATATCTCCCATCACTGTCCCCAATGCTGACATTAATCCACTATCTCCCATCACTGTTCCCAATACAGACATTAATCCACTAGCTTCCATCACTCCCAATACAGACATTAATCCAATATCTCCCATTGCTGTCCCCAATACAGAGAGTAATCACCAATCTCCCATCACTTTCCCCAATACAGTCATTAATCCACTATCTTGCATCTCTGTCCCCAATACAGACATTAATCCAATATCTCCCATGACTGCTCCCAATACAGATCTTAATCCACGATCTCCCATCACTCCCAATACAGGCACTAATCCAATAGCTCCCATCACTGTCCCCAGTACAGAAATTAATCCACTATCTCCCCTCCCTGCTCCCAATACAGACATTAATCTAATATCTCCCAGCACTGTCCCCAAAACTGACATTAATGCACTAACTCCCATCACCGTCTCCAATATCGGCATTAATCCACTATCTCCCTTCCCTCCCAATACAGATATTCAACCAATATCTCCCATTGATGTCCCCAATACAGACATTAATCAACTATCTTCCATTACTTTCCACAGTACAGACATTAATCCACCATCTCCCATCACTGTCCCCAATACAGACAATAATCCACAAACTCCATTCACTGCTCCCAAGACAGACATTAAACCAGTAGCTCCCATCACTGTCCCCAATACAGACATTAATCCACTATCTCCGATCAGTGCTCCCAATACAGCCATTAATCCACTATCTCCCATCGCTCCCAGTAAAGACATTAATCCACTAACTCCCATCACTGTCTCCAATACAGACATTAATCCAGTCTCTCCCATCACTGCTCCCAATACAGATATTAATCCACTATCTCCCATCACTGTCCCCAATACAGACATTAATCCACTATCTCCCATTACTGCTCCCAAGACGGACATTCGCCAACTGCCTCCCATCACTCCCAATACAGGCATTAATCCACTATCTCCCATCGCTCCCAATACAGATATTAATCCACTAACTCCCATCACTGTCTTCAATACAGACATTAATCCAGTCTCTCCCGTCACTGCTCCCAATACAGATAAGAATCCACTATCTCCCATCACTGTCCCCAATACAGACATTAATCCACTATCTCCCATTACTGCTCCCAAGACGGACATTCTTCCACAGCCTGCCATCACTCCCAATACAGACATTAATCCACTATCTCCCATCGCACCCAATACAGACATTAATCCATTAACTCCCATCACTGTCCCCAATAAAGACATTAATCCTCTATCTCCCATCACTGTCCCAGTACAGACATTATTCCACTATCTCACATCACTCCTTGCAATACAGACATTAATCCACTATCACCCATCACTCTCCCCAATAAAGACATTACTAAACTATCTGCCATCACTGCCCCAATACAGACGTTAATCCATTATCTCCCATCACAGTCCCCAGGAAAGACAATAATCCGCTATCTCCCATCACTGTCCCCAATACAGATATTAACCACTATCTCCCATCACTCCCAATTCCGATTTTAATCCACTACCTCCCATCATTTCCCCCATACAGACATTAATCCACTACCTCCCATCATTTCCCCCATACAGACATTAATCCACTATCTCCCATCACTTTCCCAAATACAGATATTAATCCATTATGTCCCATCACTCGCAGGAGAGACATTAATCCAGTATCTCCCATCACTCCCAATACAGACATTAATCCACTATCTCCCATCACTGTCCCCAATGCAGACAGGAATCCAGTAACTCCCATCATTGTCGCCAATACAGACATGAATCCAGTATCTCCCATCAATTCCAATACAGACATTAATCCAATATATCCCATCACTCCCAATAGAGACATTAATCCACGATCTCCCATCACTGCTCCCAAAGTGGAAGTTAATCCACTATCTCATTTCACTGTCATCAATACAGACATTAATCCATTATCTCCCATCACAATCCCCAGAATAGACATTAATCCACTATCTCCCATCACTCTCCCCAATACAAACATTAATCCACTATTTCCCAAGACTCCCAATACAGATATTAATCCACTACCTCCCATTCCTGTCCCCAATATGTACATTAATCCACTACCTCCCATCAGTGTCCCCAATACAGACATTAATCAACTATCTCCCATTACTGTCCCCAAAACAGATTTTAATCCACTATCTCCCTTCACTGCTCCCAATACAGATATCAATCCACTATCTCCCATCACTAACCAATACAGTCATTAATCCACCATCTCCCATCACTCCCAATACCGACTTTAAGCTACAATCTCCCATTACTCCCAATACAGATATTAATCTATTATCTCGCATCGCTGTCCCCAATAAAGACATTAATCCACTATCTCCCATCACTATCCCAAATACAGGCATTAAACCACTATCTTCCATCACTGCTCCCAATAGAGACATTAAGCCACTCTCTCCCATCTCTCCCAGTACAGACATTAATCCACTATGTCCCATCACTATCCCCAATGCAGACATTAATCCACTATCTCCCAGCAATTCCAGTACAGTCATTAATCCTCTATCTCCCTTCACTATCCCCAATACAGACATTCATAAGAACATAAGAACATAAGAAATAGGAGCAGGAGAAGGCCAATCGGCCCCTCGAGCCTGCTCCACCATTCAATAAGATCATGGCTGATCTGATCCTAACTGCCAATCCACTATCACAGAACCATCTCCTGCATCTAACAGAATTAGACACACGAAATAGGAGCAGGATCAGGCTACATGGCCCCTGGGACCGCTCCGCTACACACAGGGCCATGACCGATCTGAACCTAGACTCATGTCCAAATTCCTGCCCGCTCACCGTAACCCTTAATTCCCTTTACTTCTAGGAAACTGTCTATTTCTGTTTTAAATTTATGTAATGATGTAGCTTCCACAGATTTTTGGGGCAGCATATTCCATGGACCTACCACCCTTTGAGTGAAGAAGTTCCTCCTCATCTCAGTTTTGAAAGAGCAGCCCCTTATTCTAATGTTATGCCCCCTAGTTCTAGTTTCACCCATTTTCGGGAACATCTTCCCTGCATCCACCCGATCCAAACCCTTCACAGTCTTATATGTTTCAATAAGATCGCCTCTCATTCTTCTGAACTCCAATGAGTAGAGTCCCAATCTATTCAAACTCTCCTCATATGTCCATCACCTCATCCCCGGGATTAACCGAGTGAACCTTGTTTGTACTGACTCGAGAGCAAGTATGTCCTTTCTTAAGTATGGACACCAATACTGTACGCAGTATTCCAGGTGCGGTCTCACCAATACCTTGTACAACTGAAGCAATACCTCCCTATTTTTATATTCTATCCCCCTAGCAATGAAAGCCAACAATCCATTGGCCTTCTTAATCACTTGCTGCACCTGCAAACTAACCTTTTGAGTTTCGTGCACCAGGACCCCCAGATCCCTTTGTACTTCAGTACTTTCCAGTTTCTTGACATTAAGATAATAACTTGCTCTACGATTTTTCCTGCCAAAGTGCATAACCTCACACTTTCCAGTATTGTATTCCATCTGCCAAATCTCTGCCCAATTACTTAGGCTGTCTATGTCCCCTTGAAGGTTTTTTATGTCCTCCTCACTCATTACTTTCCCCCCATCTTAGTATCATCTGCAAACATTGATATGTTACACTCGGGCCCCTCCTCCAAATCGTTAATATAGATTGTAAAGATTTGGGAACCCAGCATTGACCCCTGTGGAACACCACTAGTTACTGATTGCCAGTCTGGGAATGAACCATTTATCCCAACTCTCTGCCTTCTGTTAGATAGCCAATCCTCTATCCATGCCAGAATATTACTCCCAATCCCGTGATTTTTTATCTTAAGCAATAATCTTTTCTGTGGCACCTTGTCAAATGCCTTTTGGAAGTCTAAATACACTACGTCCACTGGTTCCCCTTTATCCACCCTATATGATACTTCCTCAAAGAACTCCAGCAAATTTGTCAAACATGACTTCCCCTTCATAAAACCATGCTGACTTTGTCCTATTAAATTATGATTATCCAAATGTCCTGTTACTGTCTCCTTAATAATGGACTCCAAAATTTTACCTACCACAGATGTTATGCTAACCGGTCTGTAGTTTCCAGCCTTCTGTCTACTGCCCTTTTTAAATAAGGGTGTTACATTAGCAATTTTCCAGTCTGCCGGGACCATTGCCGAGTCCAGGGAGTTTTGGAAAATTATTACCAATGCATCCACAATCCCTACCGCCACTTCCCTCAAGACCCTAGGATGTAAGCCATCAGGTCCAGGCAAATTATTCGCATTGAGTCCCATTATTTTACCGAGTACCACTTCCTTAGTGATTTTGATCGTGTTTAGCTCCTCCACCCCTTTAGCCCCCTGTTTGTCCAATGTTGGGATATTCTTAGTGTCTCTACTGTAAAGACTGATATAAAATATTCATTCAGTGTTTTTGCCATCTCCATATTTCCCACCATTAATTTCCCGGTCTCATCCTCTAAGGGACCAACATTTACTTTAGTCACCCTTTTTCTTTTATAACTATAAAAACTCTTACTTTCTGTTTTTATATTTTTTGCTAATTTACTTTCATAATCTATCTACCCTTTCTTAATCAATCTTTTTGTTATTTTTTGCTGTCTTTTAAAGTTTCCCCAATCCTCTATCCTCCCACTAGATTTGGCTACCTTATATGCCCTTGTTTTTAGTCGAATACTATCCTTAATTTCTTTACTTAGCCACGGATGGCTGTTTTTTCTTTTACACCCTTTTCTTCTCGGTGGAATATATATTTTTTGGAAGTTGTAAAATAACTCCTTACATGTACACCACTGATCATGTATCGTCTTACCCTTTAATCTATTTTCCCAATCCACTCTACTCAATTCCGCTCTCATACCTTCATAGTCTCCTTTATTCAAGCTTAGCACGCTTGTTTGAGATCCAACCTTCTCACCCTCTAATTGAATATGGAATTCTCCCATCACTGCCCCCAATACAGATATGAATCCACTGTCTCCCTTCACTGCTCCCAATACAGACATTAATCCACTATCTCCCGTCACTCCCAATACAGACATTAATCCACTACCTCCCATCATTCTCCCCAAAAACAGACATTAATCCACTATCTCCCATCACATCCCCAAATACAGATGTTAATCCATTATCTCCCATCACTCGCAGGAGAGACATTAATCCAATATCTCCCATCAATCCCAATACAGACATTAATCAAATATCTCCCTCCACAACCAAAACTGACATTTATCCACTATCTCCCATCACTGTCCCCAATAAAGACATTAATCCTGTATCTCCCATCACTCCCAATACAGACATTAATTCACTGTCTCCCATCACTGACCCAATAAATACATTAATCCACTATCTCCCATCACTGTCCCCAATACAGACATTAATCCATTATCTCCCATCACTGCTCCCAATAGAAACATTAATCCACTCTCTCCCATCACTCCCAGTACAGACATTAATCCTCTATCTCCCATCACTGTCCCCAATGCAAACATTAATCCTGTGTCTCCCATCACTATCGCAATACAGACATTAATTCACCACCTCCCATCAATGCCAATACAGAAATTAATTCACTATCTCCCATCACTGTCCCCAATACAGACATCAATCCGCTATCTAACATCACTCCCAATACAGGCATTAATCCAATATCTCCCATCACTCCCAATAGAGACATTAATCCACGATCTCCCATCACTGCTCCCAAAGTGGATATTAATCCACTATCTCATTTCACTGCCCTCAATACAGACATTAATCCATTTTCTCCCATCACAGTCCCCAGAATAGATATTAATCCACTATGTCCAATCACTCTCACCAATACAAACATTAATCTACTATTTCCCAACACTCCCAAAACAGATATTAATCCATTACCTCCCATTCCTGTCCCCAATAGTTACATTAATCCACCATCTCCCATCGCTGTCCCCAAAAAAGCCATTAATCCACTATCTCCCATCACTGTCCCCAATGCAGACATTAATCCACTATCTCCCATCACTGTCACCAATACAGGCATAAAACCACTATCTCCCATCACTGTCCCCAATACAGACATTAATCCACTATTTCCATCACTACCCATACAGTCATTTATCCACTATCTCCCTTCACTCCCAATACAGACTTTAATCCACTATCTCCCATCACTCCCAATACAGACATTAATCCACTATCTCCCATCGGTGTCCCCAAAAAAGACATTAATCCACTGTCTCCCATCACTGTTCCCAAAACAGACTTAAAACCACTATCTCCAATCGCTTTTCCCAATACAGACATATTTTTTTTTTTTTTTATTCAGTGATGTGATGTGGGCGTCGCTGGCTGGCTAAGCCTGCATTTATTGCCCATCCCTAATTGCCCTTGAGAATATGGTGGTGAGCCACCTTCTTGAACCGCTGCAGTCCACATGGTGTAGGTACACCCACAATGCTGTTAGGAAGGGAGTTCCAGGATTTTGGCCCAGCGACAGTGAAGGAACGGCGATAAAGTTCCAAGTCAGGGTGGTGTGTGGCTTGGAGTGGAACTTGTAGGTGGTGATGTTCCCATGCGTCTGCTGCCCTTGTCCTTCTAGAGAACTGGTTGGTGGACAGGAAGCAAAGAGTTGGAATAAAAGAGTCATTTTCCGAGTGGCAGGCAGTGACTAGTGGGGTACCGCAAGGACCGGTCCTAGGACCCCAGCTGTTCACAATATATATTAATAATCTGGATGAGGGAATTGGATGTAATATCTCCAAATTTGCAGACGACACAAAGCTGGGTGGGAGGGTATGCTGTGAGGAGGATGTCATGAAACTCCAGTACGATTTGTACAGGTTGGGTGATTGGGCAGAAACAGGGCAAATGCACTATAATGTGGATAAATGTGAGGTTGTCCACTTTGATGGCAAAAACAGGAAGGCAGATTATTATTTGAATGGCAATAGATTGGGAGAAGGGGAAGTGCAAAGAGACCTGGGTGTTCTTGTGCACCAGTCGCTGAAGGTAAGCATGCAGGTGCAGCAGGCGGTTAAGAAGGCAAATGATATGTTGGCCTTCGTAGCATGAGTGTTCGAGTACAGGAACAAGGATGTCTTGCTGCAGTTGTACAGGGCCTTGGTAAGACCGCACCTTCAGTATTGTGTGCCGTTTTGGTCACCTTACCTGAGGAAGGACGTTCTTGCCATGGAGGGAGTGCAGCAAAGATTCACTAGGCTGATCCCAGGGATGGCAGGAATGGCATACGAGGAGAGATTTTGTCAATTGGGCTTACACTCACAGAATCACAGAATCACAGAAACCCCACAGTGCAGATAGAGGCCATTTCGGCCCATCGAGCCTGCACCGACACATATCCCACCCGATCCCAGTAACCCCTATACCAACACATATCCCACCCTATCCCCGTAACCCCATGTATTTAATCCCCCTAACACTAAGGGTCAATTTATCATGGCCAATCAACCTAACCCGCACATCTTTGGACTGTGGGAGGAAACCGCAGCACCCGGAGGAAACCCACGCAAACACGGGGAGAATGTGCAAACTCCACACAGACAGTCACCCGAGGCCGGATTCGAACCCGGGTCCCTGGTGCTGTGAGGCAACAGTGCTAACCACTATGCCACCTCACTGGAGTTTAGAAGATTGAGAGGGGATCTCATCGAAACCTATATAATTCTGTCAGGTCTGGACAGACCAGATGCAGAAGGGATGTTTCTGATGGCCGGGGAGTCCAGAATCAGGGGTCATTGTCTAAGGATAAGGGGTAAGCCATTTAGGACTGAAATGAGGAGGAATTCCTTCACCCAGAGAGTGGTGAACCTATGGAATTCTCTGCCACAGAGGGCGGTGGAGGCAAGTTCATTAAATATATTCAAGAAAGAGTTGGATATATTTCTTGAGGCCAAAGGGATCAAGGGATATGGGGAGAAGTCAGGGACAGGGTACTGAATTTGCATGCTCAGCCATGATCTCATTGAATGGTGGAGCAGGCTCGAAGGGCCGAATGGCCTACTTCTGCTCCTATCTTCTATATTTCTATGCAAGTGGTAGAGGTTGCGGGTTTGGAAGTTGCTGTTGAAGGAGCTTTGGCGAGTTGCTGCAGTGCATCTTGCAGCTGGTACACACTGCAGCCACAGTGCGCTGGTGGTGGAGGGAGTGAATGTTGAAGGTGGTGGATGGAGTGCCAATCAAGCGGGCTGCTTTATCCTGAATGGTTTCGAGCTTCTTGAGTGTAGTTGGAGCTGCACTCATCCTGGCAAGTGGAGAATATTCCATCAATTTAATCTACTATATCCCATCACTACCCATACAGTCATTAATCCACGATCTCCCATCACTCCCAATACAGACTTTAATCCACTATCTCCCATCACTCCCAATACAGACATTAATCCACTATCATCCATCGTTGTCCCCAATAAAGACATTAATCCACTATCTCCCATCACTGTCCCCAATACAGACATTAACCCACTTTCTCCCATCACTGCTCCCAATAGAGACATTAATCCAATCTCTCCCATCACTCCCAATACAGACATTAATCCACTATCTCTCTTCACTGTCCCCAATGCAGACATTAATCCAATATCTCCCATCACTGTCGCCAATACAGGCATTAACCCACTATCTCCCATCAATTCCAATACAGACATTAAACCACTCTCTCCCATCACTGTCCCCAATAGAGTCATTAATCCATTATCTCCCATCACTGTCACCAATACAGTTATTAATCCACTGTCCCCAACACAGTCATTAATCCAGTACATCCCATCGCTCCCAATACAGACATTAACCCACTATCTCCCATCGCTCCCAATACAGACATTAATCCACTGTCTTCCATCACTGTCTCCAATACAGACATTAATCCACTATCTCCCATCACTGTCCCCAATACAGACATTAATCCACTATCTTCCATCAGTCCCAATACCGTCATTAATCCACTATCTCCCATCACTCCCAATAAAGAATTTAAGCCACTATTTCCCATCATTCCAATACAGATATTAATCCATTATCTCGCATCGCTGTCCCCAATAAAGACATTAATCCATTATCTCCCATCACTGTCCCCAATACAGACATTAATCCACTATCACCACGGTGGCATAATGGTTAGCACTGTTGCCTCACAGCACCAGAGACCGGGGTTCGAATCCGGCCTCGGGTGACTGTGTGGAGTTTGCACATTCTCCCCATGTTTGCGTGGGTTTCCTCCGGGTGCTCCGGTTTCCTCCCACAGTCCAAAGATGTGCGGGTTAGGTTGATTGGCTATGATAAATTGACCCTTAGTGTTAGGGGGATTAAATACGTGGGGTTACGGGGATAGGGTGGGATATGTGTTGGTGTAGGGGTTACGGGGATCGGGTGGGATAAGTGTCGGTGCCGGCTCGATGGGCCGAAATGGCCTCTATCTGCACGGTGGGGTTTCTGTGATTCAGTGATTCTGTGATCTCCATCACTGCTCCCAATAGAGACATTAAGCCACTCACCCCCATCTCTCCCAGTACAGACATTAATCCACTATCTCCCATCACTGTCCCCAATGCAGACATTAATCCACTATCTGCCATCAATTCTAATACAGACATTTATCCTCTATCTCCCATCACTGTCCCCAATACAGACATTAGGCCACTGTCTCCCAACACTGTCCCCAACACAGATATGAATCCACTGTCTCCCTTCACTGCTCCCAATACAGACATTAATCCACTATCTCCCATCACTCGCAATAAAGACATTAATCAACTATTTCCCATCAGTCACCGAAACAGATATTAAACCACTACCTTCCATCACTCCCAATACAGACATTAATTCAATATCTCTCATCACTGCTCCCAATTCATACATAATTCCAGTATCTCCCATCACTCCCAAAACAGACATTTATCCACTATCTCCCATCACTGTCCCCAATAGAGATATTAATGCAGTATCACCCATCACTCCAAACACAGATATGAATCCACTATTTCCCATCACTGTTCCCTATACAGACATTAATCCACTATCTCCCATTGCTCCCAATAAAGACATTAATCCACTATCTCCCATGACAGTCCCCAATACAGTTTTAAAACCATGATCTCCCATCACTGTCCCCAATACAGACATTAATCCACTATCTCCCATCACTGTCTCCAATACAGACATTAATCCACTATCTCCCATCACTGTCTCCAATACAGACATTAATGCACTATCTCCCATCACTGCTCTCAATACAGACATTAATCCACTATCTCCCATCACTCCCAATACAGACATTAATCCACTATCTCCCATCACTGTCTCCAATACAGACATTAATCCACTATCATCATCACTCCCCATACAGTCATTAATCACCTGTCTCCTTTCACACCCAATACAGACTTTAATGCACTATCTCCCATCACTCCCAACACAGACATTAATCCACAATCTCCCATCGCTGCCCCCAATAAAGACATTAATCCACTGTCTCCCATCACTGTTCCCAAAACAGACATTAAACCACTATCTCCAATCACGTTCTCCAATACAGATATTAATCCACTATCTCACATCACTGTCCCCAATACAGACATTATTCCACTACCTTGCATCACTCCCCATAGTCATTAATCCACTATCTCCCTTCACTCCCAATACAGACTTTAATCCACTATCTCCCATCACTCCCAATACAGACATTAATCCACTATCTCCCATCACTGTCCCAAATGCAGATATAAATCCAATATCTCCCATCACTGTCCCCAGTACAGACATTAATCCACTATCTCCCATCAATTCCAATACAGACATTATTCCACTATCTCACATCACTGTCCCCAATACAGACATTAATCCACTCTCTCCCATCTCTGTCCCCTATACATATATTAATCCACTGTTCCCACCACTGTCCACAATACAGACATTAATCCAGTACATCCCATCACTCCCAGTACAGAAAATAATCCATTATATCCCATGACATGGGGGCACGGTGGCATAATGGTTAGCACTGTTGCCTCACAGTGCCAGAGACCGGGGTTCGAATCCGGCCTCGGGTGACTGTGTGGAGTTTGCACATTCTCCCCATGTTTGCGTGGGTTTCCTCCGGGTGCTCCGGTTTCCTCCCACAGTCCAAAGATGTGCGGGTTAGGTTGATTGGCTATGATAAATTGACCCTTAGTGTTAGGGGATTAAATACGTGGGGTTACGGGGATAGGGTGGGATATGTGCTGGTGCAGGCTCGATGGGCCGAAATGGCCTCTATCTGCACTGTAGATTCTGTGATTCTGTGATTCTGTGACTCCCAATACAGACATTAATCCACTATCTTCCATCACTGTCTCCAATACAGACATTAATCCTCTATCTCTCAACACTGCTCCCAATACAGACATTAATCCACTATCTCCCATCACTCCCAATACAGATATTAATCCACTATCTCCCATCACTGCTCCCAATACAGATATAAAAACACTACCTCCAATCACTTTCCCAATTACAGACATTAATCCACTATCTCCCATCACTGTCCCCAATACAGACATTAATCCACTATTTCCCATCACTCCCCATACAGTCATTAATCCAATCTCTCCCTTCACTCCCAATACAGACTTTAATCCACTATCTCCCATCACTCCCAATACTGACATTAATCCACTATCTCCCATTGCTGTCCCCAATGCAGATGTTAATCCACTATCTCCCATCAATTCCAATACAGACATTAATCCTGTATCACCCATCACTGTCCCCAATACAGACATAAAGCCACTATCTCCCATCACTGTCCCAATACAGACATTAATCCACTATCTCCCATCACTCCCCATACAGTCATTAATCCTCTATGACCCTTCACTCCCAATACAGACTTTAATCCACTATCTCCCATCAGTCCCAATACAGACAATAATCCACTATCTCCCTTCGCTATCCCCATTAAAGATATTGGGCTAGATTTTCAGTTGCTTGCGCCAGCAGTTAGCGCCTTAAGAGAAGTGATTTTCGGGCGCTATGCGTGTAGCGCCCGGGCGCAGCGCAGTTTGCGCCCCGCCCCAAATTAAGTTGCCCGTTAGCGCCGGCGCAAAGTTTAGCGGCCGCCCGAATGCGCGCGCAGAAAATGACGTCACATCCTCGTGCAACGCCCTTTGTCCGCCCCGAATCCAAACTTCAGTCGGACCGCCCGATTGTGCGGCTGGTGTCCAGTGCGTTTGTAAAATGGAACGCAACACACCCTGGGGAGCGCAAATTAAAGGGCCCTCCTCCTGCACTATAATGGAAGGAACCAGTGTGTTGTGAATGGTGTATTTATGTTTCCGGCCACCACCACCACCACCACCTCCTCCTCCTCCTCCTCCTCCTCCTCCTCCTCCGTCGTCTTTTCCCCCCCAGACTCTGCCTTTGCAAAAAACACATGCACCCTTCCCCTTTAAGAGCTCACTGGCACCAGAGTGTCTGCCGTGCGCAGCGCTCTGCACCGCCGGCTTAGCGCCTAAAGATAGTAGTGGAACGCCTCTTTTAGCGCTCCACCTACCTCTTAGGGCGAAGCCACTGAATTTCCGGCAACGGGGCGCTACTTTGGGGCGGGCGCTAACTTCGGGCGGGCGCTAAGGTTAGCGCCCCAAAACTGTCTATACTGAAAATCTAGGCCATTAGTCCACTGTTACCAAAAATGACATAAAACCACTATCTCCAATCACTTTCCCCAATACAGATATTAATCCCTTGGCCTAGAAATTCAGTGCCCTTAGCGCCGATTTTGCGGCGCTAGAGGGCCTAGCGCTGCAATTGGCGCCGGCGCCTAAATTGCCTGGGGCTCTTCCGCCGCGGTAGACCGGTAGCGCTGCGCCAGCACCGATGACGTCATCGGTGTGCGCAGCGTCCCGGTTGCCATGGTAACCCGCCCGAACTGGGAAATTGACTTGCGGCCGCCTCGCCCGTGGCAGCCGCAAGCAACGTTCTGGCAGAGGTGCCTTGCACAAGTTTGCGCCGGCGCATTAAAGGCCCCGCGGCGGCCGGCCGCTTTCCCGCCGCCCGCCTGGCTGCAGCTCCCTCCCCGGACTTCCCCCCCACCCCCCCGGAACAGAAGCAAGCCCGGCACTTGTCCGAGGTGCCGGGCTCATTTTTAATAAGATTATCGCGGGCCGCGGCCGGGTGCAGGCAGGTCCTCCTTAAGGGAAGGAGGAGGCCTGCACTTCCCGAACCTGCCGCACCGCAGCGGGCGCTGCAGCGCCGGAATAGCGCTGAAATTCAGCGCATAGCGCCAGTTTTCAGGCGCTAACAGCTTTCAGCAGCGCCGGCAGCCGTTTGGGCGCAGAAGTAGTGAATTTTTGGCTCCGACCAGCGCGACTTAGCTCCGGCACTAACTTCCGGCGCTAAAGCCGTTGCTGCGCCAAAACCCAATTTCTAGGCCAATATCTCCCATCACTCTCCCCAATACAGACATTAATCCATTATCTCCCATCACTTTCCCAAATACAGACGTTAATCCATTGGCCTAGAAATTGAGTTTGCGCTGCGCCAGGGCTTTAGCGCCGGAAGTTAGCACCGGCGCTAAGTCCCTTTGCGTGCGCCAAAAATTCAGTAGCGCCGCGCCCAAACGGCTGCCGGCGCTACTGAAGGGTTTTAGCGCCTGAAAACTGGCGCAACGCGCTGCATTGCGACGCTATTCCGGCGCTGCGGCCCCCACTGCGGTGCAGCAGGCTCGGGAAGTGCAGGCCTCCTCCTTCCGTTAAGGAGGAGCTGCCTGCACCCGGCCGCGGCCTGCAAAAATCTCTTCAAAAATGAGCCCGGCACCTCGGACAAGTGCCGGGCTTGCATCTGTTCCGGGGGGGGGGTGGGGAGAAGTCCGGGGAGGAGATGCGGGCAGGCGGCCGGCGGGAAAGCAGCCGGCCGCCGCGCCTCCTTAAAGCGCCGGCGCAGACTCCGGCAACACTCGTTTGCCGGAGTCGTAGTTGCGGCTGCCACTGGCGAGGTGGCCGCAACTGAAATTCGGCTCGGGGCCGGGTTACCACGGCAACCGGGACGCTGCGCACACCGATGACGTCATCGGTGCCGGCGCAGCGCTACCGGTCTACCGCCGCAGAAGGGCCCCAGGCAATTTAGGAACCGGCGCCAATTGCAGCACTAGGCCCTCTAGCGCCGCAAAATCGGTGCTAAGGGCACTGAATTTCTAGGCCATTATCTTCCATCACTCCCTGTACAGAATTTAATCCACTATCTCCCATCACTGTCTCCAATGCGGACATTAATCCACTATCTTCCATCACTGTCTCCAATACAGACATTAATCCACTATCTCCCATCACTGCTCTCAATACAGACATTAATCCACTATCTCCCATCACTCCCCATACAGTCATTAATCACTTGTCTCCTTTCACACCCAATACAGACTTTAATGCACTATCTCCCATCACTCCCAACACAGACATTAATCCACAATCTCTCATCGCTGCCCCCAATAAAGACATTAATCCACTGTCTCCCATCACTGTTCCCAAAACAGACATTAAACCACTATCTCCAATCACGTTCTCCAATACAGATATTAATCCACTATCTCCCTTCGCTCCCAATACAGACTTTAATCCACTATCTCCCATCACTCCCAATACAGACATTAATCCACTATCTCCCATCACTGTCCCAAATGCAGAAATAAATCCACTATCTCCCATCACTGTCCCCAGTACAGACATTAATCCACTATCTCCCATCAATTCCAATACAGACATTATTCCACTATCTCACATCACTATCCCCAATACAGACATTAATCCACTCTCTCCCATCTCTGCCCCCTATACATATATTAATCCACTGTTCCCACCACTGTCCACAATACATATATTAATCCACTGTTCCCACCACTGTCCACAATACAGACATTAATCCAGTACATCCCATCACTCCCAGTACAGAAAACAATCCATTATATCCCATGACATGGGGGCACGGTGGCATAGTGGTTAGCACTGTTGCCTCACAGCGCCAGGGACCCGGGTTCACATCTGGCCTCGGACGACTGTCTGTGTGGAGTTTGCACATTCTCCCTCTGTCTGCGTGGGTTTCCTCCGGGTGCTCCGGTTTCCTCCCACAGTCCAAAGATGTGCAGGTTAGGTTGATTTGGCTATGATAAATTGACCCTTAGTGTTAGGGGATTAAATACGTGGGGTTACGGGGATAGGGTGGGATATGTGCCGGTGCAGGCTCGATGGGCCGAAATGGCCTCTATCTGCACTGTAGATTCTGTGATTCTGTGATTCTGTGACTCCCAATACAGACATTAATCCACTATCTTCCATCACTGTCTCCAATACAGACATTAATCCTCTATCTCTCAACACTGCTCCCAATACAGACTTTAATTCACTATCTCCCATCACTCCCAATACAGATATTAATCCATTATCTCCCATCACTGCTCCCAATAAAGATATAAGAACACTACCTCCAATCACTTTCCCAATTACAGACATTAATCCACTATCTCCCATCACTGTCCCCAATACAGACATTAATCCACTATTTCCCATCACTCCCCATACAGTCATTAATCCAATCTCTCCCTTCACTCCCAATACAGACTTTAATCCACTATCTCCCATCACTCCCAGTACTGACATTAATTCACTATCTCGCATTGCTGTCCCCAATAAAGACATTAATCCACTATCTCCCATTGCTGTCCCCAATGCAGATGTTAATCCACTATCTCCCATCAATTCCAATACAGACATTAATCCTGTATCACCCATCACTGTCCCCAATACAGACATTAATCCACAGTCTCCCATGACTGTCCCCAATACAGATATGAATCCACTGTCTCCCGTCACTGCTCCCAATACAGACATTAATCCATTATCTCCCATCACGCCCAATACAGATATTAATCCACTATCTCCCATCAATCTCCCCAATACAGACTTTAATCAATTATCTCCCATCACTTTCCCAAATACAGACGTTAATCCACTATCTCCCATCGCTGTCCCCAATGCAGACGTTAATCCACTATCTCCCATCAATTCCAATACAGACATTAATCCTGTATCACCCATCACTGTCCCCAATACAGACATTAATCCACAGTCTCCCATCACTTTCCCAAATACAGATGTTAATCCATTATCTTCCATCACGCCCAGTACATAATTTAATCCAGTATCTCCCATCACTGCCAATACAGATATTAATCCACTATCTTCCATCACTCCCAATACAGACATTAATTCACTATCTCTCATCACTGCTCCCAATTCATATATAATTCCAGTATCTCCCATCACTCCCAAAACAGACCTTTATCCACTATCACCCATCACTGTCCCCAATACAGATATAAAGCCACTATCTCCCATCACTGTCCCAATGCAGACATTAATCCACTATCTCCCATCACTCCCCATACAGTCATTAATCCTCTATGACCCTTCACTCCCAATACAGACTTTAATCCACTATCTCCCATCAGTCCCAATACAGACAATAATCCACTATCTCCCTTCGCTGTCCCCATTAAAGACATTAGTCCACTGTCTCCCATCGCTGTTCCCAAAAATGACAAAAAACCACTATCTCCAATCACTTTCCCCAATACAGATATTAATCCAATATCTCCCATCACTCTCCCCAATACAGACATTAATCCATTGGCCTAGAAATTCAGTGCCCTTAGCGCCAATTTTGCGGTGCTAGAGGGCCTAGCGCTGCAATTGGCGCCGGCGCCGAAATTGCATGGGGCCCTTCCGCCGCGGTAGACCGGTAGCGCTGCGCCGGCACCGATGACGTCATCGGTGTGCGCAGCGTCCCAGTTGCCATGCCGACGGGCCCCAGCGCCGAAATTCAGTTGCGGCCGCCTCGCCCGTGGCAGCCGCAACTAAGACTCTGGCAACAGAGTCTTACATGACTTTGCGCCGGCGCATTAAAGGCCCCGCGGCGGCCGGCCGCTTTCCCGCCGGCCGCCTGGCCGCAGCTCCCTCCCCGGACTTCCCCCCCCCCCCCCGGAACAGAAGCAAGCCCGGCACTTGTCCGAGGTGCCGGGCTCATTTTTAAAAAGATTTTCGCGGGCCGCGGCCGGGTGCAGGCAGCTCCTCCTTAAGGGAAGGAGGAGGCCTGCACTTCCCGAACCTGCCGCACCGCAGCGGGCGCCATAGCGCCGAAATTCAGCGCGTTGCGCCAGTTTTCAGGCGCAAACAGCTCTCAGCAGCGCCGGCAGCCGTTTGGGCGCAGAACTATTGAATTTTGGGCCCGACCAGCGCGACTTAGCTCCGGCACTAACTTCCGGCGCTAAAGCCCTGGCTGCGCCAAAACTCAATTTCTAGGCCATTATCTCCCATCACCTTACCAAATACAGACGTTAATCCATTGGCCTAGAAATTGATTTTGCGCTGCGCCAGGGCTTTAGCGCCGGAAGTTAGCGCCGGCGCTAAGTCCCTTTGCGCGCGCCAAAAATTCAGTAGCGCCACGCCCAAACGGCTGCGGCGCTACTGAAGGGTTTTAGCGCCTGAAAACTGCCGCAATGCACCGCATTGCGGCGCTATTCCGGCGCTGCGGCCCCCACTGCGGTGCGGCAGGCTCGGGAAGTGCAGGCCTCCTCCTTCCGTTAAGGAGGAGCTGCCTGCACCCGGCCGCGACCCGCGCAAATCTCTTCAAAAATGAGCCCGGCACCTCGGACAAGTGCCGGGCTTCCACCTGTTCCGGGGGGGGGGGGCGGGGGGAGAAGTCCGGGGAGGGAGCTGCGGGCAGGCGGCCGGCAGGAAAGCGGCCGGCCGCCGCGTCTCCTTAAAGCGCCGGCGCAGACTCCGGCAACACTCGTTTGCCGGAGTCTTAGTTGCGGCTGCCACTGGCGAGGCGGCCGCAACTGAATTTTGGCTTGGGGCCGGGTTACCACGGCAACCGGGACGCTGCGCACACCGATGACGTCATCGGTGCCGGCGCAGCGCTACCGGTCTACCGCTGCGGAAGGGCCCCAGGCAATTTAGGAACCGGCGCCAATTGCAGCGCTAGGCCCTCTAGCGCCGCAAAATCGGTGCTAAGGGCACTGAATTTCTAGGCCATTATCTTCCATCACTCCCAGTACAGAATTTAATCCACTATCTCCCATCACTGTCTCCCATGCAGACATTAATCCACTATCTTCCGTCACTGTCTCCAATACAGACATTAATCCACTATCTCCCATCACTGCTCTCAATACAGACATTAATCCACTATCTCCCATCACTCCCAATACAGACATTAATGCACTATCTCCCATCACTGTCTCCAATTCAGACATTAATCCACTATATCCCATCAGTGTCCTCAATACAGACATTAAACCACTATCTCCCATCACTGCCCCCAATACAGACATTCTTGAACTGCTGCAGTCCATGTGGCGATGGTACTCCCACTGTGCTGTGATGTAGGGAGTTCCAGGATTTTGTCCCAGCTACGATGAATGATCGGCGATATACTTCCATGTCAGGATGGTTTGTGACTCGGAAGGGAACTTGGAGGTGGTGCTATTCCCCTGCGCCTGCTGCCCTTGTCCTTCTAGTTGGAAGAGTTTGTGGGTTTGGGACATGCTGCCGAAAAGCCTTGGCGAGTTGCTGCAGTGCATCTTGTCGATGGAACACACTGCAGCCACGGTACGCCAGTGGCGGAGGGAGTGAATGTTTAAGGCGGTGGATGGGGTGCCAATCAAGTGGGCTGCTTTGTCCTGGATTGTTTCGAGCTTCTTGAGTGTTGTTGTTGCTGCACTCATCCAAGCAAGTGGAGAGCATTCCATCACACTTCTTACTTGTGCCTTGTAGATGGTGGAAAGTCTTTGGGAAGCCAGGAGGTGAGACACTCACCGCAGAATACCTAGCCTCTGACCTGCTCTTGTTGACACAGTATTTATGTGGCTGGTTTGGTTAAGTTTTTGGTTAATCGTGACCCCCAGGATGTTGATAGTGGGAGATTCGGTGATGGTAATGCCATTGAATGTCAAGGGGAGGTGGTTAGACTCTCGCTTGTTGGAGATAGTCATTGCCTGGTGCTTCTGTGGCGCAAATGTTGTCTGCCACTTATCAGCCCAAACCTGAACGTCGTCCAGGTTTTGTTGCATACGGGCATGGACTGGTCCATTATCTGTGGAGTTGTGAATGGCGCCGAATATCCCCATTTCTAACCTTATGTTGAAGCAAAGGTCATTGATGAGCAGCTGAAGATGGTTGGGCCATGAACCACAAGAAAAAGTATTTCTGCAGGTGTGCACCAGATTCCCAGCAGCTGTCATGATGCTTTCACCCTGTGCCAGTCCAAGCTCCCTGACCACTTTGGACCTACAAGCAAGCACACTTAAGTGGTGGCTGCTAAGAGACAAGGGTTACCCCGTTCAAACTTGGCTGATGACATCAGTGAGGAACCTAACCAATGAGGCCCAGGAGCGATACAATGAAAGCCATGTGACCACCAGATGTGTGAGTGAACAGGCGATCAGCATGCTCAAGATGCACTTCAGGTGCCTGGACAGACTGGGAGGTGCCCTTCAGTACTCTCCAACAAGGGTCTCCATAATGGTAGTGGTGTGATGTGCTCTGCGCAACATTATGCAGCAGCGAGGATTGGAGCTGCAGGAAGAACAAAGCGCTGAGCACAGATTGTCTTTGGATAAACTAAATAAGGAAGAGGAGGAGGAGGGGGAAGAGGAAGATTGTGACCTCAACACCGCTCCAGCCGCACTTGCTGCCCGGGATGCCAGGGATTCCCTTATAGCTGTAAGTTTCAGTTCGTTGCTGGTACTACTGGACCGATGTAACAATCACTTCCAATGGCCACTCTCCCACCCCCATCCCACTGACATAAAGCAGTCCTGTAACCAACCATCCACCCATTGCAAAACCCCCATTGGTCCCTATCAATTCATGTCTGCCCATTCATCAACAAACAACTGAAAAGGCGAGTTGTCACCCAGCAACCAAGAATAGGCAACACAGGAATCTGATGCAAAGTAATACATTCTATATGATTGTATTAAACAGCAGAAACTTAACAACATAACATGTTCTCATACACCCGTGTGCAGACCCTTGTACAACTACGGAGCTTTACTGTTCCTTTTCCTACTGCTCCTTCATGGTGCAACCCCTGTAGCTTGAACGGAGGTAGAGGCAGGCTGCTCAGATCCCTGCCCTGACTGTAGAGATGTTCTTGGCTGGCATCCGCTGGGTTTTGGAATGCATGAGGGCCCCACCAAAAACTGCTTCACCTGCACCTGTGCAGGGGCAGACTCGGCCACCGGGAGAAGAGACAATATGTTGGCTACTGGCTGAGGGGAGGGCAACAGGGTGAGAAGTGGAAGTGCTTTGAGTGGAGTCCCCACTTCCATGTCCCCATTCACCAACATCTCTCTCCTGGCCCAGCCACTGGAGAGCAGATTGGTGCAGAGCTGTGACACCAAGGCTAAAGGTATCTGTCTTCCTATTTAGGTATCAGACATGTTGGCATCCAGAGTGTGCACGGTCGTGGTCACATAGAAACATAGAAGATAGGAGCAGGAGTAGGCCATTCGGCACTTCGAGCCTGCTCCGCCATTCAACGAGATCATGGCTGATCATCCAAACCCTAGCACCCGGTCCCTACACCAACAGACATCCCACCCAAGCCCTACCCCCGTAACCCTGTAACCCCACGTATTTAATCCCCCCTAACACTAAGGGCCAATTTTTATCATGGCCAATTAACCTAACCCGCACATCTTTGGACTGTGGGAGGAAACCGGAGCACCCGGAGAAAACCCACTCAAACACGGGGAGAATGTACAAACTCCACACAGACAATCACCCGAGGCCGGATTTGAACACGGGTCCCTGGCGCTGTGAGGCAACAGTGCTAACCACTATGCACTCATAGTGAGAATGAAGAACTTAAAGAAATTAGTATTAATAAAGAAATAGTACTGGAGAAATTAATGGAACTAAAAGCTGACAAATCCCCTAGACCTGATGGCCTACATCCTAGGGTTTTAAAAGAGGTGGCTACAGAAATAATGGATGCATTGGTTTTGATCTTCAAGAATTCCCTGGATTCTAGAACGGTCCCAATGGATTGGAAGGTAGCAAACTTAACCCCGCTATTCAAGAAAGGAGGGAAAGAGAAAACAAGGAACTATAGGCCAGTTAGCCTGACATCAGTAATAGGGAAAAAGCTAGAATCTATTATTAGGGAACAGGGCACTTAGAAAATCGTAATATGATTGGGCGGAGTCAATACGAATTTATGAAAGGGAAATCGTGTCCGACAAATCTGTTAGAGCTTTTTGAAGATGTAACTAGTAGGATGGATAAGGGGGAACCAGTGGATGTGGTGCATTTGGATTTTCACAAAGCATTCGATAAGGTGTCACACAAGAGGTTATTACACAAAATTAGAGCTCATGGGATTGGGGGTAATATACTAGCATAGATTGAGGCTTGGTTAACAAACAGAAAACAGACAGTAGGAATAAATGGGTCATTTTTGGGTTGGTAGGCTGTAACTAGTGGGGTACTGCAAGGATCAGTGCTTGGGGCTCAGCTATTCACAATCTACATCAATGATTTGGATGAGGGGACTAAATGTAATGGCCCAGAAATTCGTGTCGGTGGCTTCCCGTGGGTGCAAGCCCCCGACCTACACTTACCTAGCGTGCCGACAGTTGAAGCCTGGGCCTGCGTGGATTTCCTGTCTGTGGCCCGGTTCAGCTCCTGGCGCGCTGTGCTTGCGTGACCCAGTGGCGTACTTAGTGCGATGCGTCGGCTGGGATCATGTGAGCACTGGGCAACCAATCGGAGGATGCAAAAGTTCATTCATGAGTTTGACAGTAAGAACTGTCAAACTCATGAAAACTCCGGGCGCCCAAAACAGTACTAAAACTTGAAATAAAATTTAAAAAAATATCACACTATTTAAATGAACTATGAATAACTTTAGATAACTGTTTTAAACAATAAATTAAATTTTTGAAAAAAATAATTTTATGAAAAATCGGGGCTAAAAATACACTTACCTCACTGTAAAGTCTATAAAAATAATAAACCTGTGGAAAAAAAATTCTAATTCTAATTATTAGACCACTTACCTTTTAAAATTAAGTCCTTACATCTGCTTTTTTCAAGTGTAAAAAGTGGAGTCCTTCACGCACGGGCAAACCTGGAAAAAAAAGGAAGTTCAACGCGCACGCGCAGACTCCTGCGTGCACGCGTTTGACCTCTGAACCCCTTGGTCAGAGGATCGGAAATGCCGGTTTCCTGCGCATGCATAGTGCATGCAAGATTCCGGCACTTCCATCGGGTCCACGCGTGAGTACTCCTTCTGTACTCATGCGTTGGGACCCGAATTTCTGGGCCAATCTATCCAACCTTGTTCATCTTCATTGCTTTCAGTTTCCCTTCTCGTGTTTGATCAGGTATCTGCCATGACTCGGTTTCACAGCCACATCTCTTTCCTCAGTAACTGTCTCCGGTTCCGAGTTATTCCACGTGGATTCCATCTGAACTTCCACCCTTCATGTTTCAGATCCACCCAGGATTACAAATATCTCCTCGATATTCATCATTCCTCGAACTGCTGCTCTCGCCGCATCTTGAGATCCACGCTCAATGCCATGCACCGCCACATGAACACTCTCGACCTCTCTCCTCAGCAGCACCGACGCTCTCTATCTCAAAGCTGTCCGGGTCCACAGTTCCAATTCATCCTTCGACTCATCCGACGCTTCAACAAAATACTTTTTTTCTTCCTTTCTGATGTCAAGGATCGCAAGCTTCATCAACTCTTGGACAACAACGCCCCTCCAGAACCTTCGTCCCCGTCACTTTCCTCTGATCACATTCCCTCTCCCAATCTCATCCCCTGCCATGTTTTCACTATGCCTTCTGACCTTCCCCTCAACGATCAGTCCTCAGCAAAGGCCTGAGCCTCGTCCCCTTACGCCCCCATCTCAATGAATTTCTAGCTCGGCAAGATGCTGAGCTCTTTTTCCATCGCCTTCTTCTCCGTGCCCACTTCCTTGGGCAGGAGACTTCCCCCCCGCACAACTGACCCTTTAGCCCACTTTCTAAATTCTCATTCTACTTGGATCCCTCCCTCTGGCATCTTACCCTCTCTAGATCTTTTCATTGCTAACTGCCGACGTGACATCAGCCGTCTCAATTTCTCTGCTCCCCTCTCTCACTCCAACCTACCTCCCTCTGAACTTGCAGCACTCCGTTCTCTCTGATTCAACCCTAACATCATCATTAAACCTGCTGATAAGGGTGGTGCGGTTGTTGTTTGGCGAACCGACCTCTACTGTGCGGAAGCTGAATGCCAGCCCTCTAACACCTCCTCCTACCTCCGCCTGGAACATGACCCCACTAGCAAAGATCAAGCCATTGTTTCCAAGACTGTCATTGACCTCATCTCCTCTGGAGATCTTCCCTCCATGGCCGCAAACCTCATAGTCCCCCAACCCCGCACAGCCTGCTTCTACCTCCTTCCCAAGATGCACAAACAGGCCTGCCCTGATAGACCCATCGTTTCAGCCTGTTCTTGCCCCACGGAACTTATCTCTTCCTATCTCAACTCTATTTTTTCTCCCCTTGTCCAGTCTCTTCCCACCTACATTCGCGATTCATCCGACGCCCTCCGTCACTTTAACAGTTTCCAGTTTCCTGGCCCCAACCATCTCCTTCTCACTATGGACGTCCAATCCCTCTACACCTCCATCCCCCACCAGGATGGCCTGAGGGCACTCCGCTTCTTCCTTGAACAGAGGTCCAACCAGTCCCCATCCACCACCACCCTCCTCCACCTGGCTGAACTTGTTCTCACATTGAACAACTTCTCCTTTGACTCCACTCACTTCCTCCAAATTAAAGGTGTTGCTATGGGAACCCGCATGGGCCCTAGCTATGCCTGCCTATTCATGGGATATGTGGAACATTCTTTGTTCCAGTCCTACTCAAGTCCCCTCCCTCATCCCTTTTTCCGGTACATCAATGATTGTATCGGTGCCATTTCCTGCTCTCACCCTGAGCTAGATAAGTTCATTCACTTTACTTCCAACTTTCATCTTCCCTCGCCTTCACATGGTCCATCTCTGATTCTCCCTTCCCTTCCTTGACTTCTCCGTCTCCATCTCTGAGGATAGGTTATCGACCAATATTCACTACAAGCCCACTGACTCCCACATCTACCTGGACTACACTTTCTCCCATCCCGCTTCCTGTAAGGACTCTATTCCATTCTACCAGTTTCTCTGTCTCCGCCACATCTGTTCTGACGATGCCACCTTCCATACCAGTGCTTCTGACATGTCTTCCTTTTTCCTCAACCGAGGATTCCCCTCTACTGTGGTTGACATGGCCCTTGACCGTGTCCGTTCCATTTCCTGCAGTTCTGCTCTCACCCCTTCCCCTCCCTCCCAGAACCACGATAGGATTCCCCTTGTCCTCACCTTTCACCCCACCAGCCTCCATATTCAACGTATCATCCTCCACCATTTCCGCCACCTCCAATGTGATCCCACCACCAATAACATCTTCCCCCTCACCTCCCCATTCAGCATTCCGAAGGGACCGCTCCCTCCCCAATACCCTGGTCCACTCCTCAATCACCCCTAAACAGCCCTTCTCCTTCACCTGGCACCTTCCCGTGCAAGCGCAGGAGATGCAACACATGCCCTTTTACATCCTCCCTTCCCACTGTCCAGGGCCCCAAACACCCCTTCCAGGTGAAACAGCGATTTACTTGTACATCTTGCAATCTAGTATACTGTATTCGCTGCTCACGATGCGGCCTCCTCTACATTGGGGAGACCAAACGCAGATTGGGCGACCGCTTTGCGGAACACCTCCGTTCAGTCCGTAAGGGGGACCCTGAGCTTCCGGTCGCCTGTCACTTTAATTCACCGCTTCACTCCCGCTCTGATCCCTCTGTCCTCGGCCGATTACATTGTTCCAATGAAGCTCAACGTAAGCTCGAGGAACAGCACCTCATCTCTCGATTAGGCACTTTACAGCCAGCCTGAACATCGAGTTCAACAATTTCAGATAATTATCCCTGCCCCCATTTTTCATGCAGTATGATTTTTGCCACTCCCATTTGTTAAGCCTGTGTGTTATAGTGAGAATTACTACACAGACCACAAGAGTAAATTCAACAGGTCTTTACTGGTTGGAGGTCGGACTATACTGAATACAATATTATTACACTGTGCTTTTTTACCGGTGTGGTCACCACCGGTATTACGTATACAGCAGCCAAAGAAAGTAGTATCTTTCTTAAGGTGGACCAGGCTTAAGTTCTCTTAAGGTGGAACAGGTTACATACACCACAATCCTCCCATTTTAGCTTAACAGTCATATCCCCAAATAAACATAACATATAAACATATATAACTTCAGGTATAACAGTTCAAAGGTTCAGTCTCTCAGGAGGCTTTCTGATTCGGCTTGGATAACGCCTTTCAGTGCTCTCTGATTCTTGTTGTTGAGGTGCCTCCTCTAGTTGGTTGCCAATGTATTGGGTGTCATCGTCATCAAAAACATTCTCGGCCGAGGTAGATGCTTCAGGTTCATGAACGTCTTCCACAGCTGTCTCTGTCACAACCATGGGTTCGACCCTTGCTCTCGACGCCACCAGTTGATCCGCATGACGCCTTATCACATTATGACCAATATCTACGGTGTACATCAGAGGTCCTTGTCTGGCCCGGATTGTTCCGGACTGCCATTTGTTGTTTCCATAGCCCCTTGCCATCACTGGTTGTCCTACATCGAAAGTTCGAGTGGTCTTGCTGCTAATATGCTGAAACTGTTTGTTTTCCACTTCCCTCCGCACATTTGGTTTTATCAAGTCCAACTTGGAACGCAACCTCCTGTTATAAAATATCATAGCAGGACTTTGGTTAGTCACGGCATGATCGGCGTTTCTATATGACATCAGGAACTTATCGACCTTGTGTTGCAGCAGAATCTGATCATCATTCATGGCCTTAATAGCCTTTTTGAATGTCTGGACAAATCTTTCAGCCAACCCGTTTGTCGCCGGATGATATGGGGCAGAGTTATAATGTTTAACCCCATTCTTCTTTAAGAATTGTTGGAATTCTTCCAATACAAACTGTGGTCCATTGTCCGAACAGATCTGCTCTGGCAATCCGTTCCTTGCGAATATTGTTCTTAACACCGCAATTGTCTTTTCTGAAGTAGTGGTATTCATCTTGATGACTTCTGGCCATTTGGAATGTGCGTCCACTGCGATTAGGAACATGGAGTCCATGAATGGACCAGCAAAGTCAATGTATACGCATTGCCATGGGGCTGAAGGCCATTCCCATGGGTGTAGCGGTGCTATCGGAGGTGCATTTTGCACTTTTTGACATCTAGCGCAGCTTTTCGTTAACTCCTCAATCTGTTGGTGAATACCCGGCCACCATACGTAAGCCCTAGCAAGACTTTTCATTTTAACACCCCCCAGATGACCTTCATGTAGTTCTTTTAAAACTCTATCCCTTAACTTGGGAGGAATAATCACTCTTGTCCCGTACATCAAAGTACCATGGAAGACGGACAGCTGGTCTCGCCTTGCCGAGAATGCCGGTAACAGCGGATCACCCCGTGTTGGCCATCCTTTCACTGTCACCTCGTAGGGCTGGACAGTGTCTGGTCATTCCTGGTTTCTCTTTCAATACTTGCGTTGGTGACAGGTAAACACTCGATAATGGTCAAATGAAATAACTCAACAGGGTCAACTTCTGTCGTGTCTTCATCTTCAGGTAGTGGCAGGTGTGACAGGCCATCAGCATTGCCATGCTGTTTCGTACCTTTGAATTCTATCTGATATTGATGTGCCCCTAAGAAAAGAGACCATCTCTGGAGACGCAGTGCTGTCATCACCGAAACACCCTTCTTAGGGTTAAAAATGGACACCAACGGTTGATGGTCCGTCAAAAGTGTGAATTTTTGGCCCTGTAGGTAATGATTAAACTTCTTCACACCCCATACAAGGCTAAGGGCCTCCCTATCGACCTGCGCATAGTTGCGCTCAGCGGAGGTCAATGATCTGGATGCAAACGCGACTGGCCTTTCCGTGCCATTTGGCAATTTATGTGAGAGTACAGCCCCAATACCATATGGAGAAGCATCACAAGCCAACCGAATAGGCAGTGTCGGGTTGAAGTGAGCCAACACTTCCTCTGAGGTGATCAATTCTTTGCTTTTGCGAAATGCCTTCTTACAGTTTTCGCCCCAGTCCCATGGTACCCCTTTCTGTAAAAGAGCGTTCAATGGATGCAGCACCGTGGATAGATTTGGCAGAAATTTATGGTAGTAGTTAATTAATCCTAGAAACGACCTCAACTGAGAGACATTCTCCAGAGCAGGAGCCTTTACAACTGCCGCTATCTTGTCAGGAGACTTATGAAGCCCCGCCCAGTCAATGACATGACCACAGTACGAGATCCGCTTCTGGAAGAACTCACATTTCTGCCGATTTACTCTAAGTCCATACTTTTTCAGTCTGTTGAGCACCAGTTCCAAGTTAGCGAGATGCTGTTCATCACCATCACCTGTGATCAGAATGTCGTCCAGGTAACATTGTGTGCCTGGAATTCCCTGTAAAACCTGCTCCATGGCCCTCTGCCAAATTGCTGGAGCCGATGCCACACCAAAAACCAGCCTATTGTACCGGTACAACCCTCGATGCGTGTTGATCGTGAGGTATTGGCATGAATCTTCTTCAACCTCCATCTGCAAGTACGCCTGCACCAGGTCTATCTTGGTGAAGTGTTTCCCACCAGACAGTGAAGCGAAAAATCCTCAATCCGTGGAAGCGGATACTGCACCGTGTGAAGCACCGGATTAACGGTGATCTTGAAATCTCCACAGAGGCGAACCTTCCCTGGATCTCCTGGCTTATTGTTCGCAGGACGTTTCATAACGGGAACAATGGGCATAGCCGACTCACTCCAATGTACTTTAGACAGTACCCCTGAACGTTCTAGCGCTTCCAGCTTTGCATCAACCGCAGGTCGTATTGCATAGGGTACCGGTCTGGTTTTAAAAAATTTTGGTTGTGCATGTTCATCAATCTTGATGTTTGCCGTAATTCCTCTCAGTGTTCCCAGTCCCGGCTGGAACACCTCTTTAGCCTCATCCAATATTCTGGACAATCGTTTAGGTTTGACAGCTGTTTCCCCGGAATCTACCGTTAGTGCTTTCAAGGAGTGCCAGTCCATATTCATTTTCCTAATCCACTCCCGTCCTAGTAGTGGTGGATCTCCTTCAGGTAGCACATATAAGTCCATTACTTGGCTTCCTTCGCCCTTGTGGACCACTTCTACCTCTATTTTTCCGATGGGGTACACTCTTTGCCCCGTGTACGTTTTCAATATAATCTCCGTATCCTGTAAGGGAATATGTTGGAATAACCTTCTGTAATCTTTCTTATTCATGACCGTCAATGTCGATCCAGTGTCCAATTCCATTTTTACTTGGACTCCTGCTATCTTAAGAGTGACCCAAATTGTCTGGAGGTCTGTATCCTTACCAACGTTGTGTATTCTTAAGCTACCCAGTTCATTACTGCTAGCGTCTGAATCTGACTTCTGTTCAGTCAAACTGTTCTTTGTCACCTTGTGTACATTTGCATATTTTCCTTGCGGTGACTTTTTATTGCTGGTCTTCTTTCCTGACGGGCATACTTTAGCTATGTGGCCAAGCCTGCCACACGTTCTGCATTCTTGGTTTATAAACCAACACTGGTTCTGATCATGCGTTGTCTTTCCACAACGATAACATTTGACAGAACTCAAACCCAATTTGTTTGTACCGAGTTCCGGTGGCCGTAGCTGCATTACTGCCGTGCCTCTTGCTGCGGCCTCGTGTGCTGCTGCCATAGTGACCGCCTTCTCGAGAGACAGCTCATTCTCCTCGAGCAGTCGCCTTTGTGTATCCTGGTTAAATAAACCGCACACAAATCTATCTCGAAGTGCCTCTGTCAGTCCCGTTCCAAACTGACAATATTTTGCTAGCTTACGTAATTCCATCAAATATTCAGCATTGATTTCATTTTGCAGCTGTCTTCTATCGTAAAATTTAAATCGTTCCGCTAGCATCAGCGGCGTGGGGCTAAGATGATTTTTTAGGACAGTAACAATCTGCTCGAACGTCTGATCCACCGGTTCATCTGGTGATAACAGGTGTTTCAATTGCCCGTATGTCTTCGCGCCCATTAAGTTTAGTAATGTTAGTGCTTTATCTGTCTCAGGAATTTTATTTGCCTTACAATAGTTTTGTATGCATTCTACATACATAGCCCAGTCTTCTATATCACTGTCGAAGGCATTAATGTTCCCATGTTTAGGCATTGTAGCAATTTATCGGGTTTTTAATGTTATCTAAGATGGCGGCTTCCCGCTCTTGCCATCGTCCTCCGCCCACAAAATGGCGGTTTTCCCGCGCTTGGCGGTCTTCACCCGTCCCCCGACGCTGTCTCCGCTTCACCGCGGCTCTCGCGCCTTCAGTTTCCCCAGACGCTGCGCCTTTAGCCCGAATGCGGCTCTTATCTCCGGTCGCGATCGATGTCCCGCGCTGCGCCTCTCGCTCGAAAGCGGCCCGGCCCTTATCTCTGGTTGCGATCGACCTCACCGCCCTTATTCCTCCGTCTTCTCAGCCCCGTCTGTACAGCCAACGCGGTTGACTTTCTGTCGCGTCGCTGCCCGGCTTACCCACCACGAGGTAGTAGAAGAAGCTGACAGTTGCTGATGGAGGCTTCGAGGTCAGGATGCCTTCTGCACTCCGGTTGCTCGATGCCTGCCGCTCGACGTGTCTTCCCGTAGGTGATGAGGGTGGAAACCTCTCTTCGACGTCCTGTCTGTGGACGAAGTCGCCGTGGAAATTACTGCAGCAGGGTAAGAATCGGACTCGTCGCCACTGTTAAGTCTGTGTGTTATAGTGAGAATTACTACACAGGTCACAAGAGTAAATTCAACAGGTCTTTACTGGTTGGAGGTCGGACTATACTGAATACAATATTATTACACTGTGCTTATATACCGGTGTGGTCACCACCGGTATTACGTATACAGCAGCCAAAGAAAGTAGTACCTTTCTTAAGGTGGACCAGGCTTAAGTTCTCTTAAGGTGGAACAGGTTACATGCACCACACCATTTGCAACATTTTATCTTTCCTGCCTCTTACAAATGTACAGGATGTTCTTTCAATTCCTTCCTCCCCTCCTAACCACCCCCCTCCCCCCGTCTCTGCAGCTGCTTAATATCTGTTACATCTCCAGCTTTTCCATTTCTGATGAAGGGTCCCAGACCTGAAACGTTAACTCTGTTGCTCTCTCCACGGATGTTGCCTGGCCTGCTGAGTATTTCCAGCATTTTCTGTTGTTATTTGTAATATATCCAAGTTTGCTGATGATACAAAGCTACGTGGAAAAGTAAGCTGTGAGGGGGACGCAAAGATGCTGCAAAGGGATATATAGGTTAAGTGAGTGGGCAAAAACATGGCAGATGGAATATAATGTGGAGAACAACAAGAACTTGTATTTATATAGCGCCTTTAACGTAGTAAAACGTTCCAAGGCGCTTCATAGGCTTATTGTAACACAAAAAAAAGTGTAGTTATCCACTTTGGTAGGAAAAATAGAAAAGCAGAAAAACTTTAAATGGTGAGAGATTGGGAAATGTTTGTGTTCAGAGGGACCTGGGTGTCCTTGCACACGAATCACTGAAAGCTAACATGCAGGTACAGCAAGCAATTAGGAAAGAAAATGGTATGTTAGCCTTTATTACAAAGGGATTGGCGTATAAGAGTGAAGAATTCTTGCTGAAATTATATAGGGCCTTGGTGAGGTCATACCTGGAGTATTGTGTACAGTTTTGGTCTCCTTACCTAAAGAAGGATTTAATTTCCTTAGAGGGAGTGCAACAAAGGTTCACCAGACTGATTCCTGGGATGGGGTGTGTTAGATCCATGATTCTGAGGGTATGCTGTTATTCAATAACCACACGGATGCTGTAACTTAACAATAAACAGGTCTTTACTGGAGGAGGGTAGTCTCAAGACTGGGGGTACAGAGGCATACGCAAAGCTTATATACAGGTGTGGTCACTGCCGGTACTACAGCATACACGAGCTGTAAAAGTAGTTCTGTCTTAAAGGCACATACACTACAATTCCTCCCCTTTTTGATTAGTAGTACCACCTAATATTCAAATAACAATTAACACTTTAACATGTACATTAAACAACAATAGTCCATTTATAGATTCAGTCTTTGGGGCGACTTCCTGACCCTTTCGGGATAGCGCCTTTCCTGAGGTTCTTGTTCTTGGTGCAGAGGCGATTCTGACCCCTTTTCATCGGGTTCCACTGCTACTGGTTCTGAGGTAGATGCTACCGGTATGTCGGGTTCATCCCCAGGTACTCGAGAGATGGGGTTGACTCGTTCCTGTGACACTAAGATCTGATCGACGTGGCGTCTCACAATGTTCTCCCCGACATCCACTGTGTACATTAATGGCCCCTGCCTCATGCATATCATTCAGGGTTGCCATTTCTCTGTTCGATAGTCACGGGCCAAGACTGGTTGCCCTACATTGAAGCTCGTTGTCGGCTTCTCATTGATGTGCTGGAATTGTTTGTCCTCAACATTTCTTCACACATTTGGTCTGAGCAAGTCCAGACAAGATCTCAACCTTCGATTAAAGAACATCATGGCCGGGGTCTGGTTGGTAACTGCATGTGTCGCGTTTTGGTAGGCTAATAAGAAATTGTCCATCTTATGCTGTAGTGGAATTTCATCATCGCACATGGCCTTTATCGCCTTCTTAAAGGTTTGTACGAACCTCTCAGCCAATCCATTCGTGGCTGGATGATACGGGGCGGATGTGTAATGCCTTACCCCATTCATTCTCATAAATGTTTGAAACTCGTCGGACACAAACTGTGGTCCATTATCAGAGCAAATCTGCTGTGGCAAACCGTTTCTGGCAAATATGGTCCGTAGGACTGCAATCGTTTTCTCTGTAGTGGTTGAAGACATTTTTATCACCTCAGGCCACTTTGAATGAGCATCCACTGCTATTAAGAACATTGAGTCCATGAATGGACCAGTGAAATCAATATGCACCCGTTGCCATGGAGAGGAGGGCCACTCCCATGGGTGTAGAGGGGCATGTGGTGGTGCATTTTGGACCTTCTGGCATCCTAAGCAGCTCTTAGTTAGGTCTTCGATTTGTTGATCGATTCCCGGCCACCACACATAAGCCCTAGCAAGGCTTTTCATTTTCACTCCCCCCAGATGACCTTCATGTAGCTCATTTAGCACCCTCTCCCTTAACTTGGGTGGAATCACCACTCTGGATCCACACATCACTGTCCCCTGGCATACTGACAGCTGTTCTCTTCTGGATGAGAATGCTGGTAACAGTGAGTCGCCATGTGGTGTCCATCCCCTCACCGTCAAATCATATACCCGAGACAGCGTCGGATCATTGCAGGTCTCCTTCTCTATATCCGCGTTCATTACTGGCAAGCGTTCAACTATTGACGAATAAAATATCTCGATAGGGTCCACTGCTGGTGCTTCCTCTACAGTAGGCAGTGGCAGGCGCGATAGCCCATCAGCGTTCCCATGCTGTTTCGTGCCTTTATATTCTATTTCATATTGATTCGCCTCTAGAAACAGGGACCATCTTTGTAACCATTGTGCAGTCATCACTGGAACGCCCTTCTTAGGATTAAAGATGGAGACAAGTGGTTGGTGGTCAGTCAGCAAGGTGAACTTCTGCCCATGCAGATAGTGGTTGAATTTTTTTACTCCCCATATTAGGCTGAGGGCCTCCCTGTCAATCTGGGCGTATATGCGCTCGGCTGAGGTTAGTGACCGAGACGCAAAAGGCTACTGGCCTCTCCAACCCGTCTGGGAATTTGTGCGACAGCACCGCTCCAATACCATAGGGTGATGCATCACATGCCAAACGAATTGGTAGTGCTGGGTTGAAATGGGCCAACACCTCTTTTGATGTGAACAATTATTTACACTTCTGGAAAGCT
Source organism: Somniosus microcephalus (assembly GCF_052327205.1). Classification (NCBI taxonomy): domain Eukaryota; kingdom Metazoa; phylum Chordata; class Chondrichthyes; order Squaliformes; family Somniosidae; genus Somniosus; species Somniosus microcephalus. The sequence continues at coordinate 107,808,137 of NC_140994.1, forward strand.
CGTCTACGTTCATCATCCCACTTCCATGGTACCCCTGTTTGCAGTAGGGTGTTCAGTGGGTTTAATACCATGGACACATTTGGTAAGAACTTGTGGTAGTAGTTTACCAGCCCGAGGAACGACCTCAGTTGTGACACATTTTCCGGTGCTGGAGCCTTGACTACTGCCTCAATCTTGTTAGGGGACTTATGTAACCCCTCTTCATCGATGACGTGGCCACAATACGAGATCTGTTTCTGGAAAAACTCACACTTGTGGCGATTAGCTCGTAGCCCATACTCCTTTAATCTGGTGAGCACCTTCTCCAAGTTGGCGAGGTGATCACTGTCATTTTCGCCCGTGACCAAGATGTCGTCCAAATAACACTGGGTCCCCGGAATCCCTTGCAGGACCTGATCCATCACCCTTTGCCAGATAGCCGGAGCCGAGGCTACTCCAAACACCAGCCGGTTGTATTGATAGAGAACTTAATGAGTGTTAATCGTAAGGTATTGTTTCGAAGCTTCTTCTACCTCCATTTGCAAGTACGCCTGGGCTAGATCAATTTTGGTGAAGCATTTACCTCCAGATAGCGAGGCGAAAATATCCTCAATTCGTGGAAGCTGATATTTTACCGTGTGAAGGACTGGTTTCACTGTCACCTTAAAATCCCCACAGATGTGGACCTTCTTTGGTTCCCCAGGCGTATTACTCAACGACCTCTTCATTACAGGAACGATGGGTGTAGCCCACTCACTCCAGCCCACTTTGGACAGTACTCCTGAACGTTCCAACCCTTCCAGCTCTGCTTCAACAGCTGGTCTGATCGCATAAGGCACTGGTCTGGCCTTAAGAAACTTTGGGCTTGCATTTTCCTCTATTTTAATCATTGCTTTTATGCCTTTTAGTTTTCCTAGTCCCTCCTGGAACACTTCTTTTGCGTCAGTTAGCATTTTTGACAGTCATCCAGGTGTGACGTCGTCATCCTTTTTGGCCTCAACCTTCAGTGCCTGTATGGAATGCCAATCTAATTGTATCTTCCGGTACCATTCACTTCCTAGCAGTGGTGGTCCTCCATCTGGCAATATATATATATATCCATTTTAGGTATTTCCTGGCCTTTATATATCACTTTCACCCTTATTTTTCCTTTGGGGTAGACTTTTTGCCCCGTATACGTCTTCAAGACAATCTCTGTAGCTTTCAAGGGTATATGTGAAAATAGCCGCTTGTAGTCATAGAGTCATAGAGTCATAGAGTTATACAGCATGGATAGAGGCCCTTCGGCCCATCGTGTCCATGCCGGCCATCAAGCCCTGTCTAATCTAATCCCATATTCCAGCATTTGGTCCGTAGCCTTGTATGTTATGGCATTTCAAGTGCTCATCCAAATGCTTCTTCAAAGTTGTGAGGGTTCCTGCCTCCACAACCCTTTCAGGCAGTGAGTTCCTGACTCCAACCACCCTCTGGGTGAAAAAGTTCTTTCTCAAATCCCCTCGCCCTTTACCTTGAATCTATGCCCCCTAGTTATTGACCCTTCAACTAAGGGAAAAAGCTCCTCAGTATCCATCCTATCTATGCCCCTCATAATTTTGTACACCTCAATCATGTCCCCCCTCAGCCTCCTCTGCTCCAAGGAAAACAAACCCAATCTGCCCAGTCTTTCTTCACAGCTGAAGCGCTCCAGCCCTGGTAATGTCGTGGTGAATCTCCTCTGCACCCTCTCCAAAGCGATCACATCCTTCCTGTAGTGTGGCGACCAGAACTGCACACAGTATTCCAGCTGTGGCCTAACCAGTGTTTTATACAGCTCCATCATAACCTCCTTGCTCTTATATTCTATGCCTCGGCAAATGAAGGCAAGTATCCCATATGCCTTTTTTACCACCTTATCCACCTGTTCTGCCGCCTTCAGGGATCTGTGTACTTGCACAACCAGATCCCTTTGCACCTCCGTCTTGCCTAGGGTCTTACCATTCATTGTGTATTCCCTTGCCTTGTTAGTCCCCCCAAGGTGCATCACCTCGCACTTTTCCGGGTTAAATTCCATTTGCCACTCTTCCGCCCATCTGACCAACCCATCTATATCGTCCTGCAGACTGAGGCTACCCTCCTCGCTATTTACCACCCTACCAATTTTTGTATCATCCGCGAACTTACTGATCATACCTTTTACATTCATATCCAAGTCATTAATGTAGACCACAAACAGCAAGGGACCCAGCACCGATCCCTGTGGCACCCCACTGGCCACAGGCTTCCAGTCACAAAAACAACCTTCGACCATCACCCTCTGCCTTCTGCCACTAAGCCAGTTTTGTATCCAATGTGCCAAGGCACCCTGGATTCCATGGGCTCTTACCTTCTTGACCAGTCTCCTGTGCGGGACTTTATCGAAGGCCTTACTGAAATCCATGTATACCACATCCACTGCATTACCCTCATCCACACACCTGGTCACCCCCTCAAAAAATTCAATCAAATTAGTCAGACATGATCTTCCCTTGACAAAGCGATGCTGACTATCCCTGATTAATCCTTGCCTCTCCAAGTGGAGACTAATTTTATCCCTCAGAATTTATTCCAATAATTTTCCTACCACTGCTGTTAGGCTCACTGGCCTGTAGTTCCCCAGTTTTTCCCTACTTCCCTTCTTGAATAATGGTACATTAGCGGTTCTCCAGTCCTCTGGCACATCCCCTGTGGCCAGAGAGGTCCTGAATATATGTGTTAGAGCCCCCGCAATCTCTTCCTTTGCCTCACAGAGCAGCCTGGGATACATTTCATCCGGGCCTGGGGATTTATCCATTTTTAGGCCTGCTAAAACCGCCAATACCTCCTCCCTCTCAATGTTAATATGTTCGAGCATATCACAGTCCCCCCGCTCTATTTTTATGTCTACATCGTCCTCCTCCATAGTGAAAACAGATGCAAAAAATTCATTTAGAACCCCTCCTACATCTTCCGGCTCCACACACAGATTGCCACTTTTGTCCCTAATGGGCCCTATTTTTTCCCTAGTTATCCTCTGACCCTTTATATACTTATAAAACATCTTAGGATTTTCCTTTATTTTGCTCGCCAGTGTTATTTCATGGCCCCTCCTTGATCTCCTAATTTCTTTTTTAAGTATCCCCCTGCACTTTTTGTACTCCTCTAGGGCTTCCTCCGTCTTTAGTCTTTTGTATCTGCCAAAAGCCCTCCTTTTTTTCCTAATCCATTCTCGTATATCCCCTGACATCCAAGGTTCCCTGTGGTTTTTGGAACCACCCTTGACCTTTACGGGAACATGTTGCCATTGTATGATCTGAATCTCCCTTCGGAAAGCCTCCCATTGCTCCGATGCGGATTTTCCTACAAGTAGCTGATCCCAGTCCATTTTGGCCAGATCCTGCCTTATCCTATTAAAATCGGCCTTCCCCCAATTTAGAACCTTTATTTCCGGCCCATCCCTGTCCTTTTCCATGACCACCTTAAATCTCACCATATTATGGTCACTGTCACCAAAGTGCTCACCTACTAGCACATTTTCCACTTGGCCGGCCACATTCCCTAGAATTAGGTCCAGTACTGCCCCCTCTCTTGTAGGACTTTCTACATGCTGGCTCAAAAAGCTCTCCTGGATGCACTTTAACAATTCTACACCCTCTGAGCCTTTCACACTTTGACTATCCCAGTTAATATTGGGGAATTTGAAATCCCCCATTATTATTACCCTATTATTTGCACATTTCTCTGAGATTTGCCTACATATCTGTTCCTCTATCTCCCCCTGACTGTTTGGAGGCCTATAGTATACTCCCAGCAAAGTGCTTGCCCCCTTTTTGTTTTTAAGCTCCGCCCATATGGCCTCATTAGAGGAACCTGCTAATATATCATCCCTCCTTACTGCAGTAATTGACTCCTTAATTAATATTGCGACACCCCCTCCTCTTTTACCTCCCCCCCTGTCTCGCCTGAAGATTCTGTACCCCGGAATATTGAGCTGCCAGTCTTGCCCCTCCCTCAACCATGTCTCCGTGATAGCAACAATATCATACTCCCATGTGTTTATCAACACCTTCAGTTCATCCACCTTATTTGCAAGACTCCTTGCAGCCTAGATGCCATCCAGCCTTGCCCTTATATATTTGCCCTGTCTACCAAGCTGACTTGTTTTTTTCTCTATAATTGGCAGCACATCACCCCCTATTTCAGCTCCCCTCTGTATCCCATCCCCCTGCCAAGTTAGTTTAAACCCCCCCCAACAGTGCTAGCAAACCTCCCCGCAAGGATATTTGTCCCGCTCTGGTTCAGGTGCAACCCGTCCAACTTGTACAAGTCCCACCTTTCCCAGAAGCAGGCCCAGTGATCCAGGAAACTAAAACCCTCCCTCCTACACCAACTCTTTAGCCACGCATTCATCTGCACTATCCTCCTATTCCTATAATCACTAGCACGTGGCACTGGGAGTAATCCAGAGATTACAACCTTTGAGGTCCTGCCCTTTAATCTGTTACCTAGCTCCCTAAATTCTTGATGCAGGACCTCATCCCCCTTCCTACCTATGTCGTTGGTCCCAATGTGGACCATGACCTCTGCCTGCTCACCCTCCCCCTTAAGAATGCCCTGTAGCCGCTCAGTGACATCCATGACCCTGGCCCCAGGGAGGCAACAAACTATCCTGGAGTCATGTTTGCGGCCACAGAAACACCTATCTGTTCCCCTTACGATAGAATCCCCTACCACTATTGCTCTCCCACTCTTTTTCCTCCCTTCCTGAGCAGCAGAAGCATCTCTGGTGCCAGGAAGCTGGCTGCTGCTGCCTTCCCCTGGTGAGTCATCCCCCTCAACAGTATCCAACTTGGTATACCTGTTTGAAAGGGGGATGTCCGCAGGGGTTCCCTGCACTTCCTGCCTGCCTCTGTTGCTCCGCCTGATGGTCACCCCCTGTGCAGCCCTACCCTGAGGCGTGAACAACTCACTAAATGTGCTATCCACAACCCTCTCAGCATCGCGCATGCTCCAAAATTCATCCACCCGCAGCTCAAGCGCCGCAATGCGGTCTACAAGTAGCTGCAGCTGGATGCATTTCCCGCACACATGGTCGCCAGGGACACTGGCAGCGTCCCTGACATCCCACATGGAGCAAGAGGAGCAGAACACGGATCTGAACTCTCCTGCCATGACTTACTCCTTTAATGAATTAAAAAATTTACTCAATACCCCAGTTACAGGTATACTCTAGGGCACTTTATTTACCAACTGTCCCCACTACACCACAGAGACCCTAGAAATTTAACCACAAAATGCCTCTGACTGCTCCCTCTCAAGCCTTTAAGCTCTCCCGCCTCGGGCTGCTCCCGCACAGGTCCGCTGCTTCTCCGGTCTCGGGGCTGTGGGCCTCGGTGCCTCTGACTGCTCCCTCTCAAGCCTTTAAGCTCTCCCGCCTCGGGCTGCTCCCGCGCAGGTCCGCTGCTTCTCCAGTCTCGGGGCTGTGGGCCTCGGTGCCTCTGACTGCTCCCTCTCAAGCCTTTAAGTTCTCCCGCCTCGGGCTGCTCCTGCGCAGATCCGCTGCTTCTCCGGTCTCGGGGCTGTGGGCCTCGGTGCCTCTGACTGCTCCCTCTCAAGCCTTTAAGCTCTCCCGCCTTGGGCTGCTCCCGCGCAGGTCCGCTGCTTCTCCGGTCTCGGGGCTGTGGGCCTCGGTGCCTCTGACTGCTCCCTCTCAAGCCTTTAAGCTCTCCCGCCTCGGGCTGCTCCTGCGCAGGTCCGCTGCTTCTCCGGTCTCGGGGCTGTGGGCCTCGGTGCCTCTGACTGCTCCCTCTCAAGCCTTTAAGCTCTCCCGTTTGTTTATGTCTGTTAGGGCTGATCCTGTGTCCAATTCCATTTTCACTTGGACTCCGTCTATCTTGAGTGTAACCCAGATAGTCTGGTGATCCTCCATTTTGGTTACCTTATGTAGTTTCAGACAAGCCAGCTCCTTGCTTCCGGAGTCTGTGTCACTTTTCTGTTCATCTGAACCACTGTCCATCACCTGGTGTACCTTTTTGTACTGCTCCTGTGGAGATTTCTTACTGTTGGTTTTCTTCCCACACCTGCAGACTCTTGCTATGTGTCCTGCTTTCCACACTGTCTGCACACTTGGTCCTTGAACCAACAATCCTTCTGTTCATGTGTTGTTCTGCCGCAGCGATAGCACTTCCCTGTTCCATAGGACATTTCATTGGTGCCATATTCTTGCGGTCTCCGTTGTATCTCTGCAGCGCCCCTTGCAGCTGCTTCGTGTGATACTGCCATACTGAAAGCTTTGTCCAGCGTAAGATCCTGTTCTGATAGAAGTCGTTTCTGGGTTCCTTCACTTTGTAGCCCACACACAAACTTGTCCCTTAACGTATCTGCTAGTCCCGCTCCAAACTGGCAGTGTTTTAATAGCTTGCGCAGTTCCGTTAGGTACTCAGCATTGCTTTCATCTTTGTGTTGGTTACTTTTATGGAACTTAAATCGTTCTGCTATCAGCAGCGGTATGGGGTTTAAGTGGTCCTGTAGGATTTCTACTGTGCTTTCGAAATTCTTGTTCACCGGCTTCTCTGGGGTTATTAGATTTTGCAGTAACCCATAGGTTTTTGCACCCATGGAATTTAACAAAACCAGTGCTTTATTAACATCTGGCACTTCATTCGCCCTGCAGTACACCTCAATACGTTCCAGATATGTCACCCAATCTTTGACTTCATTGTTGAACATAGAGATACTGCCACTCTTCGGCATCCCTGGGTGTGAGTTAACTGTCAAAAATGGTGCCTCCCGCACTTCCCCTTCTTCTCCGCTGGCACAAAATGGCGTCTCCCGCGCTTTCCTTCCTTCCCGCGCTCGCCCTTCCTCTCCGCTGTGGCTTCTAAAAATGGCGTCTCCCACGCTCTTCCTTCTTCTCCGCGGCTCAATGGTGTCTCCCGCGCTCTCCCTTCTTCTCCCCACGGACCCTGTTCAGCCCGTGAGCCCTGGCTGTGCTCTGCGTGTTCTTCTTTTTATTTTTATTTTTATATTCGACGCCGCTCGCTCTTGAACGCGGCTGTTTCTTTACCCTCTCTCTCTCCGGCTTGGTTTTTTTTTTCTCGACGCCGCTCGGTATTCAACCCCCGGCTGCGCCCTGTGCGCTTCACCCTCTGTCTTACCCCATCGACGCTGCTCGGCTTTCTCTCCGCCGTCGGTCGGCTCCAGCCGCCACTGCCCGGGAAGGGTCTGTGCTGAACCTGTCGTCAGTCTCTTGATGATCGTCGTGGTTGGGGAACCAAGCCCGGCTCTCCACAGCCTCCCCTGCGATGTTCACTCTCTGCCTGACGACTGGGCAGTTGCTCGTGTTCGACGCCCGTGTTCCTGGCCTCGACTTTTTTTTTGTTTTTTTTAGTTGCAGGTAGATTCGAATCGACACTCGTCGCCACTGTTAGATCCGTGATTCTGAGGGTATGCTGTTATTCAATAACCACACGGATGCTGTAACTTAACAATAAACAGGATTTTACTGGAGGAGGGTAGTCTCAAGACTGGGGGTACAGAGGCATGCGCAAAGCTTATATACAGGTGTGGTCACAGCCGGTACTGCAGTATACAGGAGCTTTAAAAGTAGTTCTGTCTTAAAGGCACATACACTACAGGGTGGGGTGTCGGGGGGGGGATTGTCCTGTGAGGAGAGATTGAGTAGACTGGGCCTATATTCTCTAGAGTTTAGAAGAATGAGGGGTGATCTGATTGAAATGTATAAAATTCTTAAGGGGCTTGACAGAGTAAATGCTGGGAGGATGTTTCCCCTGGCTGGGGAATCTAGAAATGGTGGTCACGGTCTCAGAACAAGGGGTCGGCCATTTAGGGAACTGAGATGAGAAATATCTTCACTCAGAGGGTTCTGAATCTTTGGAATTCTCTGCCCCACAGGGCTGTGGATGCTCAGTGCTCCTCACAAATGACTTTCCCACCTACCTTTGAATCATCAGCAAACTAAATTCAGTTAATTTAATAAATCTGGAGCAAAAGCTAGTATCAGTAATGGTGACCATGAAACTACCCCATTGTCGTAAAAACTCATCTGGTTCACTAATGTCCTTTAGGGAAGGAAATCTGCCGTTCTTACCCGATCTTATATGAGACTCTAGACGCACAGCAATGTGGTTGACACTTAACTGCCCTCTGAAATGGCCTAGCAAGCCACTCAGTTGTAACAAACCATTACGAAAAACTACAATAAGAATAAAATCAGATGGACCACCCAACATCGACCCAGGCACTGGACACGACAAAGGAACAACCAGCCCAGGCGACCCTGCAAAGTCCTCCTCACTAACATCTGGGGACTTGTGCCAAAATTAGGAGAACTGTCCCACAGACTAGTCAAGCAACAGCCTGACATAGTCATACTCACAGAACCATATCTTTTAGCCAATGTCCCAAACTCCTCCAGCACCATCCCTGGATATGTCCTGTCCTACCGGCAGTACAGATCCTGTTGAGGTGGCGGAACAATGGATACAGTCGGGAAGGAGTGGCTCTGGGAGTCCTCAACATTGACTCTGGATGCCATGAAGTCAAGGCATTTGGTCAAACATGGGCAAGGAATCCTTCTGCTGATTACCACCTACTGCCCTCCCTCAGCTGATGAATCAGTACTCCTCCATGTTGAGCACTACTTGGAAGAAGCGCTGAGAGTAGCAAGGGCACAGAATGTACTCTGGGTGGTGGACTTCAATGTCAATCACCAATTGTGGCTCAGTAGCACCACTACTGATCGAGCTGACCAAGTCCTGAAGGATATAGCTGCCAGACTGGGCATGTGGTAGGTGGTGAGAGAACCAACATGAGCGAGAAATCTACTTGACCTCGTCCTCACCAATCTACCTGTTGCAGATGCATCTGTCCATGACAGTATTTGAAGGTGTGACCACCGCACAGTCATTGTGGAGACGAAGTCCCGTCTTCACACTTTCGGACATCCTCCATCATGTTGTGTGGCACTACCACCTTGCTAAATGGGATAGATTCAGAACAGATCTAGCAGCTCAAAACAGGTCATCCATGAGGCGCTGTGGGCCATCAGCAGCAGCAGAATTGTATTCCACCACAATATGTAACCTCATGGCCCAGCATAAACCTCACTCTACCACTCATCAAGCCAGGGGACAAACCCTGGTTCAATGTGGAGTGTAGAAGAGCATGCCAGGAGCAGCACCAGGCGTACCTGAAAATAAGGTGCTGTTATGTATTGTGTGTTCTCCTCCCACCTGTGGTGGCGCTGTCACAGGAGATACATGGTTGGGTATTCTCTTGGCTAAGTTTAGCTCTCTTTGTTTGGAACTTGCCAGAACTTCCTTTCCTTCCAATAAAGCGCTTCATGTTTGAATTTCTGAGTTCTGAGTCCTAAATTGTGTCTAGGTAGAAAGGTACCGACACAACAAGTGGCAACGAGGAGCGGATGAATCTGCGTACGTTACGGGTGCAGTGAGTAAACAGAAAATTTAATTTGAAACATGAGATGGCTACTATATTAGGAAACATCGGTGATTTTGCTGAAAATGTGGAGCAATGGAGCGCATATACGGAACGTTTTGACTATTTTGTATTGGCGAATGCAGTGGCAAATGAAAAGGTCGTGCATACATTTTTGAGTGTAATCGGGCCAAAGACTTTCAATTTACTTCGCAGCCTCGTGCAGCCAGATAAGCCAGGAACTAAAACATATAAGCAACTAGTGGAAATTCTTGGAGCACATATTTCACCAAAACCTCTGGTTATTGCTGAGAGATTTAGATTTCACAAATGGAATCAAGAGGAGGGGGAATCAGTGATGATGTTTATTGCTGCTTTAAAAAGGTTGTCGGAACACTGCCAGTTCAAGGAGGTGCTGAATGGTACCATCAGAGACAGACTTGTGTGTGGTCTGCAAAATGCAGCCACACTGACGCGCCTTCTTACTGAGGACAACCTTACTCTTGAAAAGGCCATTGAAGTTAGTGTCTCCATGGAGATGGCAGAAAAGGAGGCTCACCAGTTGAATTCAACAGGGAGAGTTCACAAGGTGTCGTCTGAGCCTAAAGGTGCATGGAATGGCACATGTTACCGTTGTGGGAAAACGGGCCATCACGCTAATGACTGCTGGTGTACGGAGCTGGAATGCCGAAATTGTGGCAAAAAGGGTCACATTGAACGTGCCTGTAGAGGTAAAAAAAGAACAGACAGAGCTGGGAAGCATGGAAGCAAAATGTCTGTATTTGGACAAGAGAGTAAAAAGAGTGTTCATTCAGTGCAGTATGATGGAACAAGCAAAACAGAGGGGAGCGACACCTCTGAGGAGGAAGAGGTGCATATACTGACGGTTGCAGGTGGTTCAAATGGCTACTGGGTGTCACCACTGGTGGAGGGACAATCAGTGCGGATGGAGGTGGACACACGCGCGGCTGTGCCCCTTGTTTCAGACACTGTCTACAACAAAATGCTAAAGCATCTTACCCTTCAGCCAACAAACATTGTGCTAAAGACGTATACCGGCGAACCTGTGGCCATGAGAGGCGTCATTGAGGTGACAGTTAAATTGAACGGACAGACTGCAAAACTGCCACTATATGTGGTAAAGGGAAATTACCCATCGCTACTGGGACATGCGTGGCTAGAGAAAATCATGCTGGACTGGCCTGCAGTCCGCATGATGTGAAAAGGGGAGTCAGGTCTGACTGCAGTGTTAAACAAACATGCAGAACTCTTCAATGGGGAACTTGGGAGCATGAAAAAGATCAGCGTGAGACTGGACATTAAACCTGACAGCAAGCCGAAGTTTCACAAAGCCCGACCTGTACACTATGCAATTAGGCCAAAAGTTGGGGCTAACTTGGAGGCCTTAGTCGAGAATGGAGTCCTGGAGCCTGTGAGCGGGAGCAAATGGGCCACACCCATTGTTCCTGTCCTGAAAAAGGATGGATCTGTTCAAATCTGCGGGGATTTTAAAGTGACTATTAACCCGGTGCTGTCTGTGGAACAGTGCCCTCTTCCCCTCATTGATGATCTTTTTACGGGCCTGGCCGGAGGGCAAAAGTTCAGCAAAATAGACTTATGCCAGGCTTATCTACAAATGCATGTCGATGACAAATCAAAGGAGCTGCTGACAATTGTGACACACAAGGGGCTATACAGGTACTGCCGCCTTCCGTTTGGAATTATGTCGGCCCCTGCTCTATTCCAAAGGGCAATGGATCAGATTTTGAGTGGACTGCCAGGAGACCAGTGCTACCTGGGTGACATCCATGTCACTGGAACAAATGAGGGGGATCATCTTCTGAACTTGGATGCGACACTACAACGACTGAAAGAGTACGGACTCAGAGTTCGTAAAGACAAATGTGAATTATTTCAGTCTTCAGTTGAGTACCTGGGGCATGTGATTGACGCTACTGGTCTGCATAAGGCACCGCCAAAGGTCAAGGCGATCGTGGAGGCCCCAGCACCCCAGAATCTGAGCCAGTTACGTTCATTTCTGGGGCTACTTAACTACTGTGGGAAGTTTATTCCAGACTTAGCAACATTGCTGAAGCCGTTACATCAGTTGCTATGTCAAGGCAAAACATAGAAATGGACTGAACTGTGCAATGAAGCTTTCGCCCAAGCAAAGAAAGCATTGCTGAATTCGGAGGTCCTGACACACTTCGGCCCAAAGCTACCCATGCAGCTGGCATGTGATGCATCACCATATGGTGTGGGAGCAGTCATATCCCACATCATGCCTTCAGGTGAAGAGAAACCTATCGCCTTCGCATCATGCACCTTGAACAAGGCCGAGAGTAACTATGCGCAGATCGAGCGCGAGGCCTTGGGAATCATTTTTGGAATTCGAAAATTTCATCAGTGCCTGTTTGGGAGAAGGTTCACACTCCTGACAGACCACCGTCCATTGACTTCAATCTTTGGGCCCCACACCGGAATTCCGTCTCTCGCTGCAAGCAGGATGCAAAGGTGGGCTTTACTGTTGTCAGGACACACATACGACATCAAATATCGCAAATCAGACTTGCACGGCAACGCAGACGATCTCTCAAGGCTACCCTTGCCTGTTACTCCCCCAGAGCCTCGTCAGATAGACATCTTCTACTTTAGACAAGTGGAGGGAGCACCTGTCACTGCAGTTCAGGTGCGAAGGTACACCCGCAAAGATCCAGTCCTGTCTGAGGTAATGGACAATGCCATTCGAGGGAGAGCGATAGGAGATTCTCCTAGTTTGAAACCTTACGTTTCAAAAAGAAATGAGCTCTCCGTCCAGGCAGTTTGTCTTCTTTGGGGATGCCGTGTCATCATTCTGCCACCTCTGAGGGAACCTATACTGCAACAACTTCATACAGGCCACAGTGGGATGGTTCGGATGAAGGAAATGGCAAGAAGCTACTTCTGGTGGCCAGGTCTCGATGGGAATATTGAGGAGAAAGCCAAAACATGTTCCCCATGTCAAAGGGTCCAGAATGTTCCACAGCTGGCAAATCTACACCCCTGGGATTGGCCTGCAGAAGTGTGGCAGCGAGTACATGTGGACTTCGCCGGTCCTTTCGAAGGGAAGATGTTTATGGTGGTTGTGGACGCTCGTAGCAAGTGGCCGGAGGTCGCTGTGATGAGGTCTACCACGGCAGAGAAAACAATTGAGAAACTTGGTGAGATGTTCAGCCGTTATGGCTCACTGGAACAACTCGTAAGTGACAACGGTCCACAATTTGTATCACAGGAGTTTGCAACCTTCCTGCATGTGAATGGTGTCCAACACATCAGGTCTGCGCCCTATCATCCCTCTACTAACGGCCAGGCAGAAAGGTTCATGCAAACTTTGATGCATGCCTTGAAGGCATCGCAAGGTCAGGGCTCAATCCACCAATGTCTGAACAGCTTCTTGTTATCCTACAGGAACGAGCCACATGCCACAACCAAAACTTCCCCCGCTTCGCTCATGATGAAGAGACAGTTGCGGACAAGTTTTGACTTACTCAAACCTCCAAGGGCAGAGCAGGTTGTCCATCGTCACCAACAAGCTCAAGTTGAAAAGAGAGAGAAAAGTGCCAAGGAGAGGCGATTTCATCCGGGAGAGCACGTCCTAGCTCGAAACTACAACACTGGACCGAAATGGGTTCCTGCTACGGTGATTGTGCAGACAGGTCCTGTGTCTTACACGGTTGAGACTGCTGAGGACGTCGTCTGGAGAAGACACACAGATCAACTGTTGCTAGGAGCAGAGACAGCCACAGAGGCTCCAACGGCTGGTTGGCCTGAACTGTTTTCGAATGATACCGCAAACCAGCATCCTTTGCCACAGTGCTCTTCTCCAACACAGGAAGTCAAAGAGACTGTTCCACCTGTGCAAACTCCTGACTTTCAACTGACACAGGCACCTCCTCCATCCAGACCTGTGTCAATGCCTACTGCTGTGGAAGCCAGCGATGACCGCCGGTATCCTGTCAGAGAGCGGCGGCCCCCAAGACCCTTGGATCTGTAGGCTTAGTGACTTACCCACAAGACTGGGGCAGAATAAACTCCAGGGTAAAGTCAGGGTTTGAGGCAGTCTACCTCTACCCTAGGTTAGTTGAGTGTATTGAAAGTAACTTACCTGTTGAGGAATAATGTGGAGCTTCCATTTAAGAGGGGAGGAAATGTTATGTATTGTGTGTTCTCCTCCCACCTGTGGTGGCGCTGTCACAGGAGATAAATGGTTGGGTATTCTCTCGGTTAAGTTTAGCTCTCTTTGTTCGGAACTTGCCAGAACTTCCTTTCCTTCCAATAAAGCACTTCATGTTTGAATCTCTCAGTTCTGAGTCCTAAATTGTGTCTAGGTAGAAAGGTACCGACACAACAGGTGCCAACCTGGGGAAGCTGCAACACAGGACTACATGCATGCTAAACAGCAGAAACAGCATGCTATAGAGAAAGCTAAGTGGTCCCACAACTAACAGATCAGATCAAAGCTCTGAAGTCCTGCCACATCCAGTCGTGAATGGTGGTGGACAATTAAACAACTAACGGGAGGAGGAGGCTCCATGAACCTCGCCATCCTCAATGATGGTGGAGCCCAGCACATGAGTGCAAAAGACAAGGCTGAAACGTTTGCAACCATCTTCAGCCAGAAGTGCCAAGTGGATGCTCCATCTTGGCCTCCTCCTGCATTCACCACCATCGCAGAAGCCAGTCTTCAGCCAATTCGAATCACTCAACTGTAAGAAATATCTGTTAGATTTGTAAATTGGGTTTAATTCTTAGAACAGAGACTGACAACAAACTGAAGAGATGCGGCCGGGAATGAATATCAGGAATGTCAGCAAGGTCAAATGGCCAAGGCCAGGGCATGAAAGTGATAAGGGAATCGTAAAATGCAAAACAACACAGGATGGTGGGATGATAGTTAGACGATATGGAACCAGAAAGTCATAAAATGTCCTTAAAGAAACATAACAAGACATTCCTCAGAAAGATGAGGGGAAGTGCTGGTCAGTCATGATTGACACCAGATAATCACCAGCCCACCAAAAAAATCAATAAAAATAAAGAACCTAGAAAGAAATAGTGAGATAGCTAGGGGCAAAGGCTTCCTTGAGGTCATAATCAATGCTGGCTTATGCCTATCTTGATCACGTTTAGCCTCCGAGGTGGAAACCAATGCTGGCTGATGGCCTTATACCTCCAACAGCTTGAGGGATGAACTAACAGAAGTGATTGCTGTTACCATCTGCAGAGATCTGCTGACCCGAGACCTCCACGCTGTCTCATCAGGCATCTAACCGTCTGTCCGTGGTGTTCTGCTTCGGGAGTTGTAGCTCACTCTCTACTGTCACGTGTTGTATGTCTATTATACTTACCTTAACCACATGTAATATCTGATTATGCTTTAAACTGTAGCTCTTTCATAAAAAGCCTTACAACTCCTAAGACCCTTTGTGTAATCTGTGTGTGACCTGTGATCCAAATCTTACACCATGTTGAAATGTATATACCTTTAAGGGGGGGAATTATGTTTTACAGCTCATGTATACTGCAGTACCGGCAGTGACCACACCTGTATATAACACTGAGTAGCAATCTGTACAGATCAGTTGCAGTGTGAGCCACGTTGAGTAAACACCTGTTGTACCGTTCTCCGCAGTCTGTGTCTTATTATACATTGACGCAACATTGGCGATGAGGCAGGTTCGATCCTACCTGCAACTCTGCATCACCTCCTGGGGATTCATTCCTGGAGATCAGTGGATTGGAGGTCAAAGCCAGAGACTTAGGCATCGACCATGGGCAACCGCCCAGTCATCCAGCAGAGACTCGGGAATTGCGGGGGAGGCTGTCGAGAGCCAGGCTTGGCTTTCCAGTCAAGGTGGTCCAGCGAAACGGGCTGGCAACAGGTAGTGCACAGACACTTCCCGGACAGCGGCAGGCTAGAGCCCGACCGAGCGGCACAGCAAAGGGCCGAGCAGCGTCGACGGGGGAGAGAGAGAGGGGGCAGAGCGCAGAGGGCGCAGCCGGTGTTCAGGGGCCGAGCAGCATCGGAGAGAGGGAGAGAGAGATGTGCAGAAACCCGCGAGGTGCCGCCATTGCCAGGAGGACCGCCGAGAGCGGCGTTGGCAGCAGTGCAGGAGAAGTGCGTGAAACCTACAGGGCGCCGCCATTGCCACGAGAACTGCCGGGAGCTGCTTCGGCAGCAGCGGGGGAGGAAGGAAAGCGCGGGAGATGCCATTTTAAGCCATTGAGAGACGCCATTTTAAACCACATCCAAAATGCCGAAGAGTGGCAGTATCACAGCATTTGACAATGAAGTCGAAGCTTGGACTACATATGTCGAAAGGATAGAGGTGTACTGCAAGGCAAATGGGGTGTCAGATGACAAGAAAGCGTCGGTATTGTTAAATTTAATGGGTGCAAAGACGTATGGTTTATTACAAAATCTAGTAACCCCAACGAAGCCAATGGAAAAGAGTTTTGAAGACATAGTAACGATACTAAAGGAATATTTTAACCCCACACTGCTGCTGATAGCAGAAAGATTCAAGTTTCACAAACAGAACCAGCATAAGGATGAAAGCAATGCTGAGTATTTAACAGAACTGCGCAAACTATCGAAACACTGCCAGTTTGGAGCGGGACTGGCAGATACCTTAAGGGACAAGTTTGCGTGTGGGCTTCAAATTGAAGGAACCCAGAAACGGCTTTTATCTGAAAAGGACCTTACGCTAGAAAAGGCTTTCAGCATTGTGGTATGATATGAAGCAGCAGCACGGGGTGCTGCAGAGATACAACAGAGACCGCAAGAATATGGCACAAACGAAATGTCATATGGAACAGAGAAATGCTATCGCTGCGGCAGAACAACACACGACCAGAATGATTGCTGGTTCAAAGACAAAGTGTGCAGACAGTGTGGAAAAGTAGGACACATAGCACGAGCCTGCAGGTCGGGAAAGAAAACCAGCAATAAGAAACCTACCAAAGGAAAGTACAAGAAGGTACATAAGATGACGGAGAATAGTTCAGATGAACAAAAGAGTGCTAACGACTCCGAAAGCAGGGAACTGAGTTGTCTGAAACTTCATAATGTGATCACAATGGAGGATCACCGAACCATTTGGGTCACTCTCAAGTTAGCAGGAGTCCAGGTAAAGATGGAATTGGACACAGGATCAGCCCTAACAGTCATAAACCGATGGGACTATGAGTGGATATTCTCACACATACCCTTGAGAGACACAAAAATTATTTTGAAGATGTACACGGGGCATAAAGTCTACCCTAAAGGAAAAATAAGGGTGACTGTTATATATATCGGTAAGGAAATACCAAAACTAGACCTGTATGTATTGCAAGATGGAGGACCACCATTACTGGGACGTGAATGGATCTGGAAAATACAACTGGATTGGCATTCCATACAGGCACTGACTGTGGCTGCCAAAAAGGATGACGACGTCACACCTGGGCGACTGTCAAATATCCTAACTGACACGAAAGAAGTGTTCCAGCAAGGACTCAGAACACTAAAAGGCATTACAGCGACGATTAAAATTGAAGAAAACGCAAGCCCAAAATTTTTTAAGGCCAGACCGGTACCTTGTGCGATCTGCCCAGCCGTCGAAGCAGAGCTGGAGAGTCTGGAACATTCAGGTGTACTGTCCAAGGTAGACTGGAGCGAGTGGGCTACACCCATCATCCCTGTGATGAAAAAGTCATTGAGCAGCACGCCTGGGGAATCAAGGAAGGTTCGCATCTGTGGGGACTTTAAGGTAACAGTGAACCCGGTCCTTCACACCGTACAATATCCACTTCCGCGGAATGAAGATATTTTCGCCTAGCTATCTGGAGGGAAGTGCTTCACTAAGATTGATCTGGCCCAGGCGTATCTGCAAATGGAGATTGAAGAAGCATCAAAAAATACCTCACAATCAACACCCATAAAGGTCTCTGCCAATGCAACTGGCTGGTATTCGGGGTAGCATCAGCTCCGGCTATTTGGCAGAGGGCAATGCAACAAGTCCTGCAAGGGATCCCAGGGACCCAGTGTTATTTGGACGACATCCTGGTCACGGGCGAAAATGAAAATGATCAGCTTGCCAACCTGGAGCATGTGCTCACTAGATTGCAGAAATATGGGCTCCAAGCTAACCGCCCCAAATGCGAGTTTTTTAGAAAACAGATCTCTTATTGTGTCCACGTTATTGATAAAAAGGGGTTACATTAGTCCCCAGAGAAGATTGAGGCAGTAGTCAAGGCTCCAGCACCGGAAAATGTGTCACAACTGAGGTCGTTCCTCAGGCTGGTAAACTACTACCATAAGTTCTTGCCAAATTTGACTACAATACTACACCCACTGAACACCCTACTGCAAACTGGGGTGCCATGGAAGTGGAGTGACGAATGTAGACGAGCTTTCCAGAAGAGCAAAGCACTAATCACATCAAAAGAGGTATTGGCCCATTACAACCCAGCATTACCAATTCGGTTGGCATGTGATGCATCACCATACGGCATTGGAGCGGTGCTGTCGCACAAATTCTCGGACGGCTCTGAGAGGCCAATAGCCTTCGCGTCACGATCACTAACCTCAGCCGAGCGTACAAACGCCCAGATTGACAGTGAGGCACTCAGCCTAGTGTGGGGAGTGAAAAAGTTCAATCACTATCTGCACGGGCAGAAAATCACCTTGCTGACTGATCACCAGCCTCTTGTCTCCATTTTTAATCCAAAGAAGGGTATTCCGGTGATGACTGCGCAACGACTAAAAAGATGGTCACTTTTTCTAGGGGCGCATCACTATGAGATTGAATATAAGGGCACGAAACAGCATGGAAATGCTGATGGGCTTTCACGCCTGCCACTGCCTACTGCGGAGGAAGCACCAGCAGTGGATCCTGTCGAATTATTCAATTCGACTATAGTTGAATACCTACCGGTAACTAACGCTTTTATCGAAAAGGAAACCCAAAATGACCCGACACTGTCTCGGGTATATGATTTGATGGTGAAGGGATGGCCAGCACATGGCGACTCACTGTTGCCAGCATTCTCAACAAGGAGAGAAAAGCTGTCAGTGTGCCGGGGGACCATGATGTGTGGATCCCGAGTGGTAATTCCACCCAAGTTAAGGGATAGAGTGCTCAATGAGCTTCATGAGGGTCATCTGGGAGGGGTAAAAATGAAAAGCCTAGCCAGGGCTTATGTGTGGTGGCTGGGAATCGATAAACAAATCGAGGACCTGACCAAGAGCTGCTCTGGATGCCAGAAAGTCCAAAATGCACCACCACAGGCCCCTCTACACCCATGGGAGTGGCCCTCATCTCCATGGCAATGGGTGCATATTCATTTTGCTGGTCCATTCATGGACTCAATGTTTTTAATAGTCATGGATGCGCACTCGAAATGGCCTGAGGTGATCAAAATGTCCCCCACCACCACGGAGAAAACTATTGCAGTCCTATGGACCATTTTTGCCAGGAACGGCTTGCCAGAACAGATTTGCTCTGACAACGGACCACAGTTTGTGTCCGAAGAGTTCCGGAGGTTTTTGAAAAAGAATGGGGTATGGCATTACACATCCGCCCCGTATCATCCAGCCACAAATGGATTGGCTGAGAGGTTCATACAAACCTTTAAGAAGGCAATGAAGGCTATGTACAATGACAACATTCCACTGCAGCACAAGGTGTACAATTTCCTGTTCGCCTACCGGAATGCGACACATGCAGTCACCAACCACGCCCCAGACATGAAGTTCTTTAACCGAAGGTTAAGATCTCGCCTGGATTTGCTCAGACCAAACATACGAAGAGATGTTGAGAGTAAGCAATTCCAGCACATCCATGAGAAGCCAACAAGGAGCTTCAATGTAGGGCAACCAGTATTGGCCCGCGGCTACCGAACAGAAAAATGGCAGCCAGGAACGATATGCACACGACAGGGGCCACTAATGTACACAGTGGATGTTGGGGAGAACATTGTGAGACGCCATGCTGACCAGATCCTAGAGTCACAGGAACGAGTCAACCCCATGTCTCGGCCTTACGTACCTCGTGAGGAACCCGACGTACAGGTCGCATCTACCCCAGAAACAGTAGCATCAGAAGCTGATGAACCAACCGATGACAGGGGGCCGTAATCGCCTCCGCACCAAGAGCAAGACACTCGGGAAAGGCGCTATCCAGAAAGGATCAGGAAGCCTCCCCAAAGACTGAATTTATAAATAGACTATTTTCAGTTAATGTTGCATGTTAAAAGTGTTAATTGTAATTAGTTTGATATTTAATTGTTAAATGAGTGTTATGGTACTGTTAATCTAAAAGGGGAGGAATTGTAATGTATGTACCTTTAAGGGGAGAACTACTTATTACAGCTCCTGTGTACTGTAGCACCAGCAGTGACCACACCTGCATATAAGCCCTCAGTAGTAATCTGTACACTTAGTTCTAGAGTAACCCTCATTCAGTAAACACCTGTTGATCATCCCCTGCAGTCTCTTGTCTAATTATTGAAGGACACAACATCAAGATACACGGATCTAACAATCAGCCCGACAGTTACTATAAACAAACCACAGTCCAAAGTCAATTTAAAAGGATTGACAAATGTTTTGCATTATAATTGGTTTCAAGGCAATCACGAAACCAGTTAAAAGCCGATTAAGTTTGAGTGAGCCATCCTCTAAACTCGTTAAGTTTTGGATGGACCATCCCTGAAGTTCGTTAAAGTTTTAAAGAACATTAAAAATAACGAGCCTGCCAAATTTAACAAAGGAAACCGGGATTTGGCAGTCAGATAAGCCAGACGACAAATTAGTATAATTGAGGCCTGCCTTTTCACAGTGCATTACAATTCGGAACACAATGGACAGCCAGTCCAAGTTCAAGTTCAGCCAACGAGCTCAAGAGAGAGACCATCATCAGAGATGTAATGTATGTACCTTTAAGGGGGAACTACTTTCTACAGCTCATGTATACTGTAGCACCGGCAGTGACCACAACTGTATTTCATGCTGAGTAGTAATCTGTTGTTTCAGTTGCAGTTTGAACCACGTTGAGTAAACACCTGTTGAATCGTTCCCTGCAGTCTGTTGTCTGATTATTGAAAGACACAACATTAAGATACACGGACCTTACATTGGCGACAAGGCAGATTCGAACCTACATGCAACTCTGCATCACCTCCCAGGGATTCGCTCCTGGAGAACAGTGGAAGAAGGTCGAGTCCAGAAGCACGGGCGGTGACCACGGGCAACCACACAGTCATCCAGCGGAGATTTGAGCATCACAGGGGAGTGCTGTCGAGAGCCAGGCTTGGCTTACCAGTCACGGTGGTCCAGCGAAACGGGCTGGCAACAGGTACTGCGCAGACCCTTCCCAGACAGCGGCGGGCTAGAGCCCGACCGGGCCGCCCAGAAAAAGGCCGAGCAGCATCGACGGGGGAGAGAGAGAGGGCAGAGCGCACAGGGCACAGCTGGTGTTCAGGACCAAGTGGCATCAACGGGGGAGAGAGATGAGAGAGAGCAGAGCGCAGCCGGTGTTCAAGGGCCGAGCAGCGTCAATGGGGGAGAGAGGCGCGCAGGAAAATGCGAGGCGCTGCCATTGCCACGAGGACCGCAGAGAGCGGCGTTGGCAGCAGTGCAGGAGCAGCGCACGAAACCCACAGGGTGTCGCCATTTGCCACGAGCACCGCCGAGAGCTGCGTTGGCAGCAGCGCGGGAGACGCAATTTTAAGCCGCAGTGGGGAAGAAAGGAAAGCGCGGGAGACGCCTTTTTAAGCCAGTCTAACCACACCCAAAAATGCCGAAGAGTGGCAGTATCACAGCGTTCGACAATGAAGTCGAAGATTGGATGACATATGTCGAACGCATAGAAGTATACTGCAAGGTGAATGAAGTGCCAGATGACAAGAAAGTGCTGGTATTGTTGAATTCAATGGGTGCAAAAACGTATGGTTTACTACGAAACCTAGTAACCCCAGAGAAGCCAGTAGAAAAGGATTTTGAAAACATAGTGTCAATCCTACAGGACCACTTAAACCCCACACCACTGCTGATAGCAGAAAGATTTAAGTTTCACAAAAGGAACCAGCATAAAGATGAAAGTAATGCTGAGTATTTAACGGAACTGTGCAAGCTATCGAAACACTGCCAGTTTGGAACAGGACTAGCAGATAACTTAAGGGACAAGTTTGTGTGTGGGCTTCAAAGTGAAGGAACCCAGAAATGGCTTTTATCTGAAAAGGACCTTATGCTGGAAAAGGCTTTCAGCATTGCGGTATCATATGAAGCAACAGCACGGGGCGCTGCAGAGATACAACAGAGACCGCAAGAATATGGCACAAACGAAATGTCATATGGAACAGAGAAGTGCTATCGCTGCGGCAGAACAACACACGACCAGAATGATTGCTGGTTCAAAGACAAAGTGTGCAGACAGTGTGGAAAAGTAGGACACATAGCACGAGTCTACAGGTCGAGAAAGAAAACCAGCAATAAGAAACCAATCAAAGGGAAGTACAAGAAGGTCCATAAGATAACGGAGAATAGTTCAGATGAACAAAAGAGTGATAACGACTTCGAAAGCAGGGAACTGAGTTTTCTGAAACTACATAATGTGATCACAATGGAGGATCACCGAACAATTTGGGTCACTCTCAAGATAGCAGGAGTCCAGGTAAAGATGGAATTGCACACAGGATCAGCTCTAACATTCATACACCGACGGGACTACGAGCGGCTATTCTTACACATAACCTTGAGAGACACAAAAATTATTTTGAAGACGTAAACGGGGCAAAAAGTCTACCCCAAAGGAAAAATAAGGGTGACCGTTATATATTACGGTAAGGAAACACCAAAACTAGACCTGTATGTATTGCAAGATGCAGGACCACCATTACTGGGATGTGAATGGATCCGGAAAATACAACTGGATTGGCATTCCATACAGGCACTGACTGTGGCTGACAAAAAGGATGATGACATCACACCTGGGCGACTGTCAAAGATCCTAACTGACGTGAAAGAAGTGTTCCAGCAAGGACTCGGAACTCTAAAAGGCATGACAGCAACAATTAAAATTGAAGAGAACGCAAGCCCAAATTTTTTTAAAGCCAGACCGGTAACTTATGTGATCCGCCCAGCCGTCGAAGCAGAGCTGGAGAGTCTGGAATGTTCAGATGTACTGTCCAAGTTAGACTGGAGCGAGTGGGCTACAACCATCGTCCCTGTGATGAAAAATTCTTTGAGCAGCACGCCTGGGGAACCAAGGAAGGTTCGCATCTGTGGGGACTTTAAGGTAACAGTGAACCCGATCCTTCACACCGTACAATATCCACTTCCGCGGTTTGAAGATATTTTCGCCTCGCTATCTGGAGGGAAATGCTTCACTAAGATTGATCTGGCCCAGGCGTATCTGCAAATGGAGGTAGAAGAAGCATCAAAAAAATACCTCACAATCAACATGGGGTTTCTGTGATTTCTGTGATTCTGTGAACACCCATTAAGGTCTCTACCAATACAACCAGCTGGTATTCGGGGTAGCATCAGCTCCGGCTAGTACCCAGTGTTATTTGGACGACATCCTGGTCATTGGCGAAAATGACATTGATCACCTTGCCAACCTGGAGCAGGTGCTCTCTAGATTGCAGGAATATGGGCTCCGAGCTAACCGCCCCAAATGCGCGTTTTTTAGAAAACAGATCTCGTATTGTGGCCACGTTATCGATAAAGAGGGGTTACATAAGTCCCCAGAGAAGATTGAGGCAGTAGTCAAGGCTCCAGCACCAGAAAATGTGTCACAACTGAGGTTGTTCCTCAGGCTGGTAAACTACTACCATAAGTTCTTGCCAAATTTGTCTACAATACTACACCCACTGAACACCCTACTGCAAACTGGGGTGCCATGGAAGTGGAGTGACGAATGTAGACGAGCTTTCCAGAAGAGCAAAACACTAATCACATCGAAAGAGGTATTGGCCCATTACAACCCAGCATTGCCAATTCGGTTGGCATGTGATGTGTCGCCTTACGGCATTGGAGCGGTGCTGTCGCACAAATTCTCAGACGGCTCAGAGAGGCCAATAGCATTTGCGTCACGATCACTAACCTCAGCTGAGCGTAACTACGCCCAGATTGACAGTGAGGTCCTCAGCCTAGGGTGGGGAGTGAAAAAGTTCAATCACTATCTGCACGGGCAGAAATTCACCTTGCTGACTGATCACCAGCCTCTTGTCTCCATTTTTAATCTGAAGAAGGGCGTTCCGGTGATGACTGCGCAACGACTACAAAGATGGTCACTTTCTCTAGGGGCACACCACTATGAGATTGAATGTAAGGGCACAAAACAGCATGGAAATGCTGATGGGCTATCACGTCTGCCACTGCCTACTATGGAGGAAGCACCAGCAGTGGATCCTGTAGAAATATTCCATTCGACAATATTTGAATACCTACCAGTAACTAACGCTTGTATTGTAAAGGAAACCCGAAATGACCTGACACTGTCTCAGGTATATGATTTGACGGTGAAGGGATGGCCAGCACATGGTGACTCACTGTTGCCAGCATTCTCGACAAGGAGAGAACAGCTGTCAGTGTGGCTGGGGACCTTGATGTGTGGATCCCGAGTGGTAATTCCACCCAAGTTAAGGGATAGAGTGCTCAATGAGCTTCATGAGGGTCATCTGGGAGGGGTAAAAATGAAAAGCCTAGCCAGGGCTTATGTGTGGTGGCCGGCAATCGATAAAAAATCGAGGACCTGACCAAGAGCTGCTCAAGATGCCAGAAAGTCCAAAATGCACCACCACAGGCCCCTCTACAACCATGGGAGTGGCCCTCATCTCCATGGCAACGGGTGCATATTGATTTTGCTGGTCCATTCATGGACTCAATGTTTTTAATAGACGTGTATGCGCACTCATAATGGCCTGAGGTCATCAAAATGTACTCCACCACCACGGAGAAAACTATTACAGTCCTACGGACCATTTTTGCCAGGAATGGCTTGCCAGAACAGATTTGTTCTGACAACAGACCACAGTTTGTGTCCGAAGAGTTCCGGAGGTTATTGAAAAAGAATGGTGTAAGGCATTACACATCCGCCCCGTATCATCCAGCCACAAATGTATTGGCTGAGAGGTTCGTACAAACCTTTAAGAAGGCAATAAAGGCTATGTACAATGACAACATTCCGCTGCAGCACAAGGTGGACAATTTCCTGTTCGCCTACCGGAATGCGACACATGCAGTCACCAACCAGGCCCGAGCCATGATCTTCTTTAACCGAAGGTTACGATCTTGCCTGGATTTGCTCAGACCAAACATACGAAGAGATGTTGAGAGTAAGCAATTCCAGCACATCCATGAGAAGCCAACAAGGAGCTTCAATGTAGGGCAACCAGTCTTGGCCCGCGACTACTGAACAAAAAAATGGCAGCCAGGGACGATATGCACATGGCAGGGCCCACTAATGTACACAGTGGACGTTGGGGAGAGCATTGTGAGACGCCATGCTGACCAGATCCTAGAGTCACAGGATCAAGTCAACCCCATGCCTCGCCCATACGTACCTGGTGATGAACCCGATGTACAGGTAGCACCTACCCCAGAAACAGTGGCATCAGAAGCTGCTGAACCAACCGATGACAGGGGGCCAGAATCACCTCCGCACCAAGAGCAAGATACTCAGGAAAGGCGCTATCCAGAAAGGATCAGGAAGCCTCCCCAAAGACTGAATTTATAAATAGACTATTTTCAGCTCATGTTGCATGTTAAATGTGTTAATTGTAATTAGTTTGATATTTAATTGTTATATGAGTGTTTTGGCACTGTTAATCTAAAAGGGGAGGAATTGTAATGTATGTACCTTTAAGGGGGGGAACTACTTTCTACAGCTCATGTATACTGTAGTCTTGGCAGTGACCACACCTGTATATAACGCTGAGTAGTAATGTGTTGTTTTAGTTGCAGTTTGAACCACGTTGAGTAAACACCTGTTGAATCGTTCCCTGCAGTCTGTTGGCTGATTATTGAAGGACACAACATTAAGATACATGGACCTAACAAGAGACTCGAAGGAAGAAAAGAAGAAACAGAGATCGCGGCAACCAAAAGCCTAGAGAAACCAACAACAGCCAATATTATCACCAACCAGGTAATATTGGGACATCGCGACCAACAAGAAACCAACCGCCAAAAAATTCACAAACCAAAGACTTGTTTCCACTCTACAGGCTAGTCTGACTTACCCCTGGTTAAGATTTGGACACAAAGGACCCTAAAACTAGCTCTAACCAAAGAAATTTGGGTACTTACCCAGTAAGATCCAACAGAGCGACTAACCGCCTCAGCGGACTCAACCCAACTGAAGACCCAACACAGGTGAAGTCTTCTACCACGTCCGAGGTATGGCAGGCCCCAACCACCACAACTAAAGAGCACCCCGAAATTGTCAAGAAAGTCGTTTTTGGTGAGCATTTCCTGGTCCTCTGGATTCCAGCCTAGCTAGTGTAGTGGGGTTGGGAGGGTAAGGGATTTTGTATATTGTAATTCTCCCTCACTTATTCCGTGTGTTCCCCACCCTTTAAAGTGTAAGTTTTATTGTATTGTATATTTTCCTGTCTCAAAATAAATATCTGAATTCTTTTTGACTAACCCAGGTGTCTGTTGCAAGTTTATTATGACCCATAAATAAGTCCAAAGTCTAGAACAAAAGGGAGTGGGAGCGATTTGAACCACTCAAAGGAGTCAGAGGTGAAGCTGACTAACAGCCCGCACACCACCCCCTACAGCATGGCGACCGCGGTGGGACTTTGGCAAAAGGGAAGTAATGCAATATACCCTGTGTTTGATCAAAGGACAAAGATGGAAGAGAGGATTTCCTCTTATGTTTTTGAGAAGGTGAATATCACCAAGAAGTGGGTAACCAGTCTGATACATGCTCGGCGTCATATAGACGCTGCAGCTAAATGGACTGAGAGCCAGGATCATAAAAAGTCGGTAGAGAAGACCATCTTGTTGGTCTGTGCCCTACGACAGATCCAACTGTTAGACCAGCAGGTGAAAGCTTTGACAGCAGAGCTGCAGGAGGCGGTAAAACTGTCCAAAGCACGAGCTTTAGCAAGGGAGG
This sequence comes from Somniosus microcephalus, assembly GCF_052327205.1. Classification (NCBI taxonomy): domain Eukaryota; kingdom Metazoa; phylum Chordata; class Chondrichthyes; order Squaliformes; family Somniosidae; genus Somniosus; species Somniosus microcephalus. Next base: position 107,834,722 of record NC_140994.1, read on the forward strand.
AATTATTACAGGAATTACAAGCGCAGAATCAAGAGAAATTGCAATTAGTAGAGAAGCACAGAAACAGACATGAGTATTTTCAGTGTCAAGTCACCGAAGCAAAGGGAAATGAGCTGGTACTGAAAGAAGAGAATGCTCGCCTAACCTGACAGTGAAGGAGGAGCAGTATAGGAATATAAAGGCAGCTTATCAAGTAGCATGCAGTAGGGAGTTTGAAGCGGGAGATCATGGCCCCTGTCAAAAGCAGGTAGAAAGTTTAAAACTTGCTCTGTCCAGGGCAAAAGGCATGGTATGCCTAGTGAGCCCGGGTGCGGCCCGGGTAGACCTGGAAGTAGAAGTAGAAACTGTGCAGACGTCACCTGTGGCGCTGGGGAGCAACTCGGTTGGGCAGCAGGAGGGACAAGCAATCTGTAGAGAGGACAGGGAGGAGTGGACACCACCGCTACCTGTGGCGCCGGGTTTTGACTCGGTTTGGCAGCAGGGTGAAGTGGGCAAACAATTGCAGGAAAGGTCGGAGCTCGGGCCGATGTGCCCGACTCGACAGCAAACGTTTGGCCCACCTGGGGTAGTTGGGGGCCAGGGGCCCCTTGAAAGCCAGTTTGTGATTCCCCATGGGACCCAACAGCTTCGGGCTATGGTAAGCCATTTGAGTAAGCTCACACATAAGGGAGATCCCTCAGTTCACTTTTTGGAAGTGGAACAAGCAGCAGCCATTAATGAGTGTGATGACTCAGAAATGGCCAAGATGCTCCTGTTCACCTTGGATGGCAAGCTGTACCAGTCCCCCTCTGCTGAGTGCAAGAAGGGACAGGAAGGGTACGCTGCCTTCCGGGATCAAGTTCTGGAGGCGATGGGAATGAATGATGGTAGTCCCTTCTCCTGGGTGGAGAAGACTACTCAGTTAGCAGGGGAGACCCTGCAGGCTTTTACAGACAGGCTGTGGCCTGTGTACAGGAGTGCCTGTAATGGGGATCTCGACCGGGCTAACTTGAACCAGGATGAACTGGTTCACTGGCTCCGAAGTCTGCTGGCAAACAGCTTGCCACAGATCAGAGCCAAGGCCAAGCTGTGGTTCGACCCAATGGGCCCCCAGGTCACCGAGGAGGCAGTGATCAGACAACTGACCCTGGCTTAACGTAACGGTAGGGGGGTAGACGAGCCACAGACTAAAGGGAAAGTGCATGAGTTTAAACCCAGTCAGGGTAAGAAGGAATGGCACCAGGAAGGGGATAACCCTTCCGATGTGGGTCGTAACTGCTTCGGGTGCGGGAAGAGTGGGCATTGGAGAAGGGACTGTAAAAATCCTTGGAAGGATAGTGCAGGAAAGAATGCCCCAGCTCCCGCCCCAAAGGCAGAAACACAGGCTTCTACCCCCACAGTAGATTCAATAGTAGCTGCACTTCAGGTTTTGTTGGCTGGCCCAGGGAAGGTAGCCACAATCACGGGTGCTTTAACTCCATCTGCCTCCCCAGTTAACACAGGCTTATGACTAGAGCCAGCGCAGCCTGTCTATCTGTGTCCCCTTGAGTACGATGTATGGAAAAGACCGCTTGTTAAGATGCAAGTGGAAAAGGTAAAGGGACTTATCTGTTGGACACGGGAGCTTTGAGCACCATAGTCTACTTAGATAAACCCGATGCCTCACCTCTGCCTAATGGGGTCCCGTACAGCTTAGTGGGGTTCACAGGTAACGAGCAGGTTGGCTCATTCTCTGTCCCGCTGTCCATTCATTTAGGAGCACTCCACACCAAGTGGACTTGTGTTTTAATGAAGTGGGAGCAGGAAGGGAAGGGGATTCTGGTGGCTGATTTTATAATAATAATAATAATAATCAACTTTATTTTCATTGTTAGTGCACAAGTGCAGTACAACGAAATGTAGGCTTGCGGCTCCCGAGAGTGTACATTTAGATTAAGACATTTAAACTTTCAGCATTCATTTGGCTTGTCATACATTAACATAAACATAATAAAGTGCATTGGCAGATGTGCAGGCTTTAGAGTTTATTTGTGGAGTTCAGTAGGATGACAGCCCTGGGAAAGAAGCTGTTCCTAAATCTGGTCGTTCGGGTGCGAATGCATCTGTAGCGTCTCCCAGATGGCAGGGGGGCGAACAGACTGTGGCTGGGGTGGGTAGGGTCTTTGATGATGGTCAGTGACCTCCGTAAACAGCCACCGGATTCTAGTGGATCTTACGAACCACTGTCTGTGGGGAGCATGCACCGGCAAAGAGGGTGAAGTGGCAGTTATCCCAGGGAAGCAGGACAAGGGGACCCTGTGTACCCTAAAACCCAAGGAGGGTTACGACCTCGAGCAAATGGTCAGTAACACTCCAGTGGAGTACCAGGCATTTGTGCGAGCACACTTCAGCGCATTTGCCACCCACAAGCATGATTCTAGAATGGTGAACGGGGTAGAAGTGAGTGTAGATGGGGATCCCATGACCCGACCACAAAAGCAGTATAATTTCCCAAAAGAGGCAGAGAAGGACATGGAAATGGCCATGACCTCTCTGGTCAAACTGGGGGTATTGAGACCAATAGCCACCAATGTAAATTCTCCGTTGTGGCCGGTTAGGAAACCGGACAACTCCTGGAGAGGCACGGTGGACTATCGGGCGCTCAATAGGAACATCCCCATCTGTGCACCCACGGTAGCAGCCGTCGCCGAACTCAAAGGAAGTATTCCAGCCTCCGCAACCACCTTCATGGTGCTGGATAGTTCCAATCGGTTTTGGTCCATCCCTCTGCAGAGAGAGGACCAGTACAAGTTCACCTTCACGTTTAAGGGCCAGCAGTACACTTAGAACTGCCTACCTCAGGGGTTCCACAACAGCCCCAGCATCTTCCATCAGTATATGGCAGATTGCTTGAAAGGCTTCAGCCGACCCTGACAGTTAGTCCAGTATGTGGATGACCTGCTTCTATTCACTGATGAAGGAGAGGAACACAGTCCACTAGTGGCTGAACTGCTGGAGTTGTTGAAGCTGGAGGGTTTTAAAGTAAACCCCAAGAAGGTACAGATCGGCCAAAAGGAAGTAAAGTTCCTGGGGCTGGCTTTAAGAGCAGGAGAAAGGGCCATATATAAAGCCAGAAGGGAAGCAGTACAGGAGTTACCAGCCCCCAGTACAGTGACAGGAGGGAGATCCTTTCTAGGGCTAATAAGGTACTGCCGGGATTTTATTGAAGATTACGCTGCCACAGCAGCCCCTCTGCTCCGACTCCTACACGAGGGAGTGGAGTAGGTTTGGGATGAGGGTTGCGAGGCAGCAGTTGTAAGCCTCAAGAAAAATCTGCAGTCTGCACCAGCTCTAGAGGCGATAGATAGGGAGAAAGAGTTTTTCTTGGAGGTAGCAGCCAGCGGGGACAGTCTGAGTGCAGTGCTGCTCCAGGAGCGGCACAGTCAGCTGAGACCAGTGGTTTACTCCTCCAGAATACTCACGGAGGTAGAAAAGGGCTATTCCATCCGTGAGAGGCATCTCCTCGCCACTCACTGGGCTGTGAAAAGATCATTGATCTACACAGGCACCTCCCCCATCACCCTCCTCACTCATCACACGCCCACCCAGATGCTCCTAGATGGGAGAATTAAAGATGGGACAGTGAGCAGCGCCTGCATTGCTTGCTGGACCCTGCTTCTCTCCCAGATGGGCATAAGGGTGAAAGGTCTCTGCAGGCCCAAGCTCGCAGCCAACACGATCTATCCAGGGACGGTCCACAGGTGTGCTGTTGAAGGGGTATGGGAAGTGGACATAGTTTATGGGCCGGGATACACCTCACAGGCCGCGAGATCTATGTGGATGGTTCCAGCACAGTATCTGCTGGGAAACCGCTCACAGGGTGTGGAGTTTATGACCCAGGGGCAGACATTGCCCTGGCAATTAAATCCCCAGCACTATGAGCGCCCAGCAGGCTGAACTGTCCGCGGTAGTGTATATGGTTACACACCCAGAGATATTCCCTACCCCATACACGATTTGCTCGGACAGCATGTTCATGTTCCTGGCCATCTGATCCTGTCGGGGATTAACCTCCGCCGACAGGAGACCTCTGGCCATCAAGCCTCTGCTGGAGAAAATCATGACAGCAGTAGGGAAGGAAGGGTAGGTCTTTATCCACAAGGTGAAGGCCCATTCGAAGACAGAACCCTTGAGAGAGGGAATCAAAGGTCAGATGAGCTAGCCAAGCAGGGAGCTAGGGAAGGAGAGTTTTGGGACCCCTATCAGACAGGGTCGGTAGCTGCAATCCGAGACAAGGGAGGCACACAAGGGGTAGCCTTAGTCCCGCACCTAAAGCAGGCCCAGTTACGGGATCCCATCCTCAGAGCTGTCCTGGACGCGCTCACAAAAGGGGAGAAGGTAGAGGGCCCATACGGTACAGTAGCCATCACCGTCAAGGAAGGCATGCTGTTCATGGGGGTGCAATGGGTAGTGCCACAGCAGCACAGAAGGGAATTCCTCCAACTGGCCCATGAGGGTGCAGGAGTGGGGCATCCCGGGTCTGAAGCCACCAGGCAGAGGGTGGAACAGGCAGGATGGTGGCCAGGACTGAGGGAACAGGTCCGCGAGTTCTGCGCCGACTGTCTGGTGTGTGCTGCCAATAACCCTGAACCCCAGAAAAGGAAGCTAACTTTTGGGACACACCAGGAGGGTAGAGGGACCATGGCAGTTGATCCAGATCGATTACATCGGGCCCCTACCCACCGCCCAGGGAGGCTACAAGTATTGCCTAGTCCTGGTGGATGTGTTCTCAAAGTGGGTAGGAGCTTTTCGCTGCCGCACAGCTACCACATTGGGTACAGCTAAGATCCTGGTCAGGGAAGTGTCCTCATGATGGGGACTCCCACAGTATGTGGAGTCTGACCAAGGGAGTCACTTTACCGAACAGGTCATGCAGGAGACCCTCATGGTACTCGGTATCAAAGGAAAATGGCACGTCGCCTACAACCCGCAGTCATCGGGACCTGTGGAGCGTTTAAACCGTACTATCAAGGAAAAGCTGAGGAAGGAAACGGGAGAGTCACCCAAGAAGTGGGTGGAGGTCTTACCGTTAGTCTTGATGGGGATCCGAGCCAGCCAGTCTAAGAGCACGGGGTATTCCCCACATGAGCTGATTACTGGCAGGGTTATGCGGACCCCCACCCATGTACTGGCACCGGTGTTGACAGAAGGTCAGCTCAGAGAGGTGAACCGGGACAGTTTTGTCAGAAATCTGTTTGAGCACCTCTATTAGTATTTTATCATTGTTATGCCATATTTATTCCAATGTTGGGAGGACTCGTAAAAATCAACATTTCATTGTGCAGTATACACATCTGCTGCATATATGACAAAATAAAATTGAATTGAATTGAATTGAATTGAAAAAAGGGATAACCGCATTAAGGCTAGAGAGCAGCCGCCTGCAGCTGCGGCTGATTCACAGACCACAAAGGTGGGGGCAGTGAGTTGTGTGACTGGAGAGGCCCTCCCACCAATTAAGTGGGATTCAGGTACACTCCCAGTAGTCGGAGCCTTAAGAAGGTCTCCTCGCACACCACAGCCTAAGCTACCTTGGTCACCTGAGTGCCATTTTAGTGTACGTTCCAACCCCAGGAGAACCCTTAGCAGGAAGCGAAAACCAAAGGTTAGGGACTGGTCGAGGGATACGGATCCCCAGCCTACAGCCTCCCAAGGTGAGGGACTCACAGGAGAGGTAGTGTTGGGCAAGGAGAGAGAGGAGGGTCCCCAGCCTGCGGCATCAGGCTGCGGGGAACCCACAGGACAGGATAGGGATTCAGCAGCCACAAAGAAGGGAGTAGTGTGTTGCGGCACTGGAAGACACACTACCCTGGTTAACTGGGAGTCAGGAAAACTCCCAGTTGTTTTAAGAAGGACTCTCCGAGTCCGGTGGCACAGGTCACCTTACGCCCAGGCGTACAAGCTGCCCAGATTCCTCAAAAGGTACAGGCCAATCAGGAATTAGCCTGGCCGTCCGGAGACAGGCGGCGGACGTACATAGCTTTTGTGAAGTATTATTAAGTGCGTTTATACAGTTTGGAAGTTTGGGATTTTAGTGGTTTAATTTTGGTTTAGAACATTTTGGAAGGGGAGGGCGAACAGCCAATTGTCGTGGTGCATATATGTACCAATGATATAGGTAAAAAACGGGATGAGGTCCTAAAAGCTGAATATAGGGAGTTAGGAGGTAAATTTATAAAAAGGACCTCAAAGGTAGTAATCTCAGGATTGCTACCAGTGCCACGTGCTAGTCAGAGTAGAAATAGAAGGATATTTCAGATGAATACGTGGCTAGAGGAATGGTGTGAGGGGGAGGGATTCAAATTCCTGGGACATTGGAACCGATTCTGGGGGAGGTGGGACCAGTTCAAACCGATCGGTTTGCACCTGGGCAGGGCTGGGACCGATGTCCTAGGGGGAGTGTTTGCTAGTGCTCTGGGGGAGGGTTTAAACTAAAATGGCAGGGGGTTGGGAATCTGAGCAGGGGGACAGAGGAAAGGGAAACAAGGATAAAATCAAAAGATAGGAAGGAGAAAAACAAAAGTGGCAGTCAAAGAAATCAACGGTTTAAATCAAACATGGCCACAGTAAATAATAATTCTAATAGGTCTAACAGCATTAAAAAAACAAACCTGAAGGCTTTGTGTCTTAATGCGAGGAGCATTTGTAATAAGGTGAATGAATTAGCTGCACAAATAGAGGTAAACAAATATGATTTGATTGGGATTACCGAAACATGGCTCCTGGGTGGCCAAGGCTGGGAACACAACATCCAGGGGTATTCGATATTCAGGAAAGATAGGCAAAAAGGAAAGGGGGGTGGGGTAGCATTGCTGGTTAAAGAAGGGATTAACACAATTGTAAGGAAGGATATTAGCTAGGATGATGTGTAATCTGTATGGGTAGAACTGAGAAATACCAAGGGGCAGAAAACATTAGTGGAAGTGTTATATAGACCTCCAAACAGTGATGCGGAGGTTGGGGATGGCATTAAAAGGGAAATTAGAGAAGCGTGCAATAAGGGCACAGCAGTCATCATGGGTGACATTAATCTACATAGAGATTGGGCTAACCAAATTAGTAACAATACTGTGGAGGAGGAATTCCTGGAGTGTTTACGGGATGGTTTCCTGGACAAATATGTCGAGGAACCAACCAGACATCAGGCCATCTTAGACTGGGTATTATGTAACAAAAAAGGATTAATTAGCAATCTTGTTGTATGAGGCCCCTTGGGTCAGATCGGTCATAATATGATCGAATTCTTCATTAAGATGGAGAATGAAGTAGTTGACTCAGAGACTAGGGTCCTGAATTTAAATAAAGGAAATTACGATAGTCTGAGGCTTGAGTTGGGTAGGATTGATTGGGGAATGTCACTCAAAGGGTTGATGCTGGATAGGCAATGGCAAACATTCAAAGATCGCATGGATGAACTACAGAATTTGTTCATCCCAGTTTGGCATAAAAAAAAAGGTGACTCAAACGTGACTAACAAGGGAAATTAGGGATAGCATAAGGTCCAAGGAGAGGACATATAAATTGGCCAGAAAAAGCAGTAAACCTGAGGATTGGGAGCAGCTGAGGATTCAACAAAGGAGGACAAAGGGATTAATTAAGGAAGGGAAAATAGAATATGAGAGTAAGCTTGCAAGGAACATAAAAACTGTTTGTAAAAGCTTTTATAGATATGTGAAGAGAGAAAGATTGGTGAAGTCAAGTGTAGGTCCCTTGCAGTTAGAATCAGGGGAATTTATAATGGGGAACAAAGAAATGGCTACCAATTAAATACATATTTTGGTTCTGCCTTCACAAAGGAGGACACAAATAACCTCCCAGAGATGTCGGGGAACATAGGGTCTGATGAATGCGAGGAACTGAAAGAGATCAGTATGTATTTTCCAAGTGGTGCAGAGGTGTTGGACCCCCTTGTGGTAAACCACTGTTTGTATTCCACTGTGTACATGCCTGGACATGCCTCGGCTGACTCCTCCCACAAGTCCTAGTATAAAGGTGACTGCTCCCCAGCCCCTTTGTATTCTGGACCGGTCGACCACTTGAGGCAGACCTTCATTCTTTTGTTAATAAAAGCCTTTAGTTACTCTCTTAACTCTCAGTCTTTTATGATTAATTGATAGCGCATCAATTTTATTAACAAAATTTTTATAATGGAGAAGATCCTCACACCAGCATGCCTGGACTTAGATCATCGGGAGGTGGACTCATCCACCAAGTTTACTCACTGGCTTAAGTGTTTCGAAAAATTCCTGACCGCCTCCGCAGCAATCAAATCGGACGAGGACAAACTGGATGTCCTGACCTCCAAAGTGAACCACCGAGTGTACTCGGCCATCCAAGACGCGACCTCGTACGTGGACGCTATCAAGCTCCTCAAGGACCAGTACACGTGCCAAGTGAACGAAGTGTACGCCAGGCACCTTCTGGGGAGTCGTAAACAACAACCTGGGGAATCGACCGTGGAATACCTTCAGGCACTGTCTGTGCTTGGCCGGGCCTCTGGTTGTAAGGATGTAAAGGCCGCCGTGTACACAGAGGAACTTATCCGGGACGCTTTTGTAGCGGGCCACAGATCCAATTACACCCGACAGCGACTGTTGGAGGAGAGTGACCTCGACCTCAACAAGGCCTCTGAACTCGCACTATCATTGGATGCAGCCTACCGGGGCATGGATGCCTACTCCTCTGCACCGTGGACGCCGCGGGGAATGACAGCCTGGGACACGGTAGGACCGCCTCATAGCACCGTGCCACCCCAGCCACACCCCAGCAACGGCCCAACTGCCGCAGCAGTGTCCCAAGGCCAGACAGCAGTGCCCCTAGGCCAGAAATGCTACTTCTGTGGCCAGGCAAAACACCCCAGAGCGCGCTGCCCGGCGAAAAACGCGATCTGCTCAGGCTGCGGGAAGAAGGGACACTACGCTAACGTCTGCAGGGCCAAAGCCACCCCAAACCCCAGCAGCACCGCGTGTGGGCCATGCGGGCTGCCATCAGGGGCCTCCCCGGCCATGTGCGAACCACCGGTACAGCAGCCATTTTGGACGCCTCCAGCCACATGGGGATCATGGACGCCGCCATCTTGGATGACAGCCGGAATGCAGCAGGCCCCCAACACCGCCTCATCTGATACCCGCAGCGACACACCGACCCCTACGCTGGCATCCGTTACACTGGACCAAACGAGACCGCACCAGCTGGCCAGTTCCACAATGGACATTAAGGTAAATGGCCACGATACAATCTGCCTTTTTGACTCTGGGAGCACGGAGAGCTTCATCCACCCTGACATGGTGCGGTGTTGCTATCTCCCAGTCCTGCCTGCGCACCAGCGGATTTCTATGGCCTCCGAGTCCCAGTCGGCGGACATCGGCGGCTACTGCGTAGTGACACTCGTAGTAGACGGGACCGTGTACGATCATTTTAAACTTCTGGTCCTGCCCGACCTCTGCACTGCCGTCCTGCTGGGGGTAGATTTTCAGTGCCACCTTAAAAGTGTTACGATGGCGTACGGTGGACCCCTACCCCCACTCACAGTCCACAGCCAGCAGCTCCCAAATTGCCCGCCGCGCACCAGGTGCAACCTCTCCACACTCAGAGTCACCCCCCCCCCACTGTTTGCTAACCTCACCCCCGACTGTAAGCCCATCGCCACAAAGAGCAGGCGATACAGTGCCGGGGACAGGGTTTTCATTAAAACCGAAGTGGAGCGGCTCCTGAAGGAAGGGATTATTGAGGGCAGCACCAGCCCCTGGCGAGCCCAGGTTGTGGTTATTAAGACCGGCGAGAAGCAGCGCCTGGTCATCGACTACAGCCAGACAATAAATCGCTACACCCTGCTGGACGCCTACCCACTCCCCCGCATAGCTGATATGGTCAACCAGATCGCACAGTACCGCATCTTCTCGACCATTGACCTGAAATCAGCATACCACCAGCTCCCTATCCGCCCTGAGGACCGCCAGTATACTGCCTTTGAGGCAAACGGACGCGTCTATCACTTCCTTAGGCTTCCCTGTGGCGTCACCAACGGGGTCTCCGTCTTCCAAAGGGAGATGGACCGGATGGTAGATCAAAATGCGTTGCAGGCCACTTTCCCATATCTGGACAATGTGACCATCTGCGGCCGTGACTTGCAGGACCATGACGCAAACCTCGAAAAATTCCTCCGCACCGCCCAACTCCTGAACCTGACATATAACAAGGAGAAGTGCATATTCCGCACAAACCGCCTCGCCATCCTTGGCTGTGTTGTGGAACATGGAGTCATCGGCCCCGACCCCGTCCGGATGCGTCCCCTTATGGAACTCCCACTGCCCCACTGCCTCAAGGCCCTGAAGAGGTGCCTAGGGTTTTTCTCCTATTATGCCCAGTGGGTCCCCTACTATGCGGACAAGGACCATCCGCTGATCAAGTCCACCTCTTTTCCCTTGACGGCAGAGGCCCGCTTAGCCTTCCACCGTATCAAGGAAGACATTGCCAAAGCCACCATGCACGCAGTGGACGAATCCATCCCCTTCCAGGTGGAAAGCGACGCGTCTGACTTTGCCCTGGCCGCTACCCTCAATCAGGCGGGGAGACCCGTGGCCTTCTTTTCACAAACCCTCCTAGGCCCGGAGACCAGACACCCCGCTGTTGAGAAGGAGGCCCACGCAATTGTGGAGGCTGTGCGTCAGTGGAGGCACTACCTGGCCGGAAAACGATTTACCCTGCTCACTGACCAACGCTCAGTTGCTTTCATGTTTAACAACAAGCAGAGGGGCAAAATCAAAAATGACAAGATCTTGAGGTGGAGAATCGAACTTTCCACCTACAATTACGAGATCTTGTACCGGCCCGGGAAGCTCAATGAACCCTCGGATGCGCTATCGCGTGGCACCTGCGCCAGTGCGCAGATTGATAGACTGCGGGCCCTCCACAATGACCTCTGCCACCCGGGGGTCACCAGGTTCTTCCACTTCATCAAGGCCCGCAACCTGCCTTACTCTATTGAGGAGGTCAGGACCATGACCAGGAACTGCCAAGTCTGCGCTGAGTGCAAACCGCACTTTTATAGACCAGACAGGGCCCACCTGATAAAAGCCACTCGCCCCTTCGAGCGCCAGAGCGTTGATTTTAAAGGGCCTCTCACCTCCTCCGACCGCAATGTGTACTTCCTCAATATTATTGATGAGTACTCCCGTTTCCCGTTCGCCATCCCCTGCCCGGACATGACCAGTGCCACGGTCATTAAATGTCTGAACGACCTCTTCACCCTGTTCGGTTTCCCCAGCTATATCCATAGCGACCGGGGCTAATCGTTTATGAGTGACGAACTCCTTCAGTACCTGCTAACGAGGGGTATTGCCACAAGCAGGACCACCAGTTACAACCCCCGGGGGAACGGACAGGTGGAAAGAGAAAATGCGACAGTTTGGAAGGCCGCCCTGCTAGCCTTAAAGTCTAGGGGCCTTCCAACCTCCCGCTGGCAGGATGTGCTCCCTGATGCGCTCCACTCTATTCGGTCACTGCTCTGCACTGCCACTAACGCCACCCCTCATGAGAAAATGTTTGTCTTCCCAAGGAAGTCCACATCGGGGACATTGCTACGGCCATCGCTGACGTCCTCAGGGCCGGTCCTACTGAGAAGGCACGTGAGGACCCATAAAACGGACCCCCTGGTCAAGAGGGTCGACCTCCTCCACGCCAACCACCAGTATGCTTACATTGCATACCCGGATGGGCGGGAGGACACAGTCTCCATAAGAGACCTTGCACCCTCGGGGGCCGCAGTAGCCCACTACTCACTACCACCCCCCCCCCACGATCCGATATCCAGCCCCGGCAGACGGCAGGCCTGGGCCCAGCGACCCGCTCGACATCTACGAGGGCGACACGCCTGTGCCACAGCCTACACAGGACTCGACGCCGGAAGCTCCACTACCCCTGCCATCGCCACGCCGATCACAGCGGCAGACAAGACCTCCGGAGAGACTCCAATACACTAACTTTTAATACACTTTACCCCGCCGGACTCAATTTTAAACAAGGGGTGAATGTGGTAAACCACTGTTTGTATTCCACTGTGTACATGCCTGGACATGCCTCGGCTGACTCCTCCCACAAGTCCTAGTATAAAGGTGACTGCTCCCCAGCCCCTTTGTATTCTGGACCGGTCGACCACTCGAGGCAGGCCTTCATTCTTTTGTTAATAAAAGCCTTTAGTTACTCTCTTAACTCTCAGTCTTTTATGAGTAATTGATAGCGCATCACCCCTCCATGCTTGGATGTGAATGTAATAAAAGTTTGTACTTTGTGTATTTTGATAAACACTACACCTAAAGGAGTGTTTGGTTTGGGTATTATTTAGTTTAGGAAAGAAATCAGGTCAGAAATTTTGATCACACCTGCACGATACTATAGTGTTATAAAGTATCACAGGCGGGTGTGTAAGGTTTGAAAATTTCTGCACAACCACAGAACATAAGGAAAAGTCTTTTTTAAAATGATTTTGGAACATTACAGAAGGAATCTGTAAAAAAAAAGGATAATTGGTGTGGTTGGGCCAAACAGAAGGATTTTAAAGAGTTTAATTTAAGGAAGAGACTTTTTGGACTGTTTTAAAGAGTTATTGGGCAAAAGGGATTTAAAATAAAAATCCCAGGAATATTTGGCTGATTTAAAAGGCATGTTCAGGCTTGAAAAAGGCTGGAACAGCAGGGAGGCGGGGTGGGCCCCCGAAGTTTGGATATTGGACTGTCTGAGCAATGTCCAGGCCACCCCAGTTTTAGATAAGGACAATGAAGCCTGTTTTCCCACCAAGCCAGGTATCGAGTAAACAGCACATGTCCCCAGCCATACAAAAGAAAGAACATCAGCCCTACAGTTACTATAAACAAACCACAGTCCAAAGTCAATTTAAAAGGATTGACAAACGTTTTGCATTTTAAATTGGTTTCAAGGCAATCCTGAAACCAGTTAAAAGCCGATTAAGATTGGGTGAGCCATCCCCTAAACTCGTTAAGTTTGGATGGGCCATCCCCAAAGCTCGTTAAAGTTTTAAAGAACATTAAACATATCGAGCCCGCGAAATTTAACAAAGGAAACCGCGATTTGGCGGTCAGATAAGCCAGGCCCCAAATTAGGATAATTGAGGCCTGCCTTTTCACAGTGCAGTACAGTTCAGAACACAGACAGTGAGACAGTTCAAACGGACAGCCAGTCCGAGTTCAAGTTCAGCCAACCAGCTCAAGAGAGAGACCATCATCGGAGACTCAAAGGAAGAAAAGACGAAACAGGGATCGCGGCAACCAAAGGCCTACAGAAACCAACAGCCAATATTAACACCAACCAGGTAATATTGGGCCACCGCGACCAACAAGAAACCAACCGCCGAAAAACTCACGAACCAAAGACTTGCTTCCACTCTACAGGTTAGTCTGACTTACCCCTGGGTAAGATTTGGACATAAAAGACCCTAAAACTATCTCTAACCAAAGAAATTTGGGTACTTACCCGGTAAAATCCAACAGAGCGACTAACCGCATCAGCGGACTCAACCCAACTGAAGACCCAACGCAGGTGCAGTCTTCTAACACGTCTGAGGTACGGCAGGCCCCAACCGCCACAACTGAAGAGAACCCTGAAATCGCAAACCACTACAACTGTCAAGATAGTCATTTTTGGTGAGCATTTCCTGGTCTTCTGGATTCCAGCCTAGCTAGTGTTGTGGGGTCGGGAGGGTAAGGGATTTTGTATATTGTTATTCTCCCTCGCTTATTCCATGTGTTCCCCACCCTTTTAAAGTGTAAGTTTTATTGTATTGTATATTTTCCTGTCTCAATATAAAGATCTGAATTCTTTTTGACTAACCCAGGTGTCTGTTGCAAATTTATTACGACCCCTAAATAAGTCCAAAGTCTAGAACAAAAGGGAGTGGGAGCGATTCGAACTGCTCAAAGGAGTCAGAGGTGAAGCTGACAAACAACCCACACAACACCCCCTACAATGGGCAATAAATGCTGGCCTTACCAGCAATGCCCACATCCCATGAATGAATTAAAAAAAATAAAGTTAGAGAGAGACAAGGAGAGAGAGAGACAGAGCTAGAGAGTGAGAGATGCAGAGGTGGAGTGATAGAGGCAGAGTGAGAGAGAAAGACAACAGAGAAAGGGTGATAGAGGCAAAGCATGGTAGAAAGAGAGACACAGAGAGAGGGAGAGAGACAGCCAACGAGAGAGACAGATAAACAGAGAGAGAGGAATAGAGCGGGAGAGCAAGAGACAGAAAGAGACATAGAGCAATTAGGAGACAGAGACAGAGAGGGACAGAGAGGGAGAGAAAGAGAGAGAGAGACAGGGAGAAAGTCAGAGACAGATCGAGAGAGACAGAAGGGGCAGAGAGGAAGAGAGAGACAGGGAGACAGAGGAAGGAAAAAAGGGACAAAGAGGGAGAAACAGTGACAGATAGAGATAAGGAGAGAGAAGGATAGAGAGTGAGAGGGACAGAGAGGAAGAGTGAGACAGGCAGAGACAGAGAAAGAGGAAGAGTGAGGCAGACAGAATGGGAGAGTCAAAGAGAGACAGAGAAAAAGACAAGCAGAGGGACAAAAGAGAGACAGAGGGGTTGATAGGGAGAGGCAGAGAGGGAGAGACAAAGGGACAAAGAGTGAGGGGGACAGTGAGGTAGAGAGATAGAGACTGAGACAGAGAGAAACAGACAGGCAGAGAGACAAGAAATATCTTCTGGAATAGGAGAGTGAGAAGCCAAAACCTCAGGTCCATGTTGGAATCAAACATCAATGTATGTTCGAGGTCTTGCAAAGGGATTTTAAGAAATCACATAGAATTATATCGAATCTACGGTACAGAAACAGCCGGTGTTTATACTCCACACAAGCCTCCTCTCACTCGAATTAACTCTTTCCACCTTGCCTACTGTATTGCTCTATTCCCTTCTCCCTCGTGTATACATCAAGCATCCCCTTAAATGCATCAATGCACTCTTCCTCAATCATTCCATGAGGCAGCGAGTTCCACATTCCCACCCTCATATACCAACCCCCTGAAATTCTGCTCCAAACAGCTCCACTTCGCTGCTTCCCACCCTGCTGTACATTTTGCTGTTTAGGTATGAATAATTTAAAATCAAAGTATTCATCTTCGAGTTGTGGGCATCGCTGGCAATGCCAGCATTTATTACCCATCCCTAGTTCCCCTTGAGAAGGTGGTGGTGAGCCGCCTTCTTGAACCGCAGCAGTCTGTGTGGTGAAGGTGCTCCCACAGTCCTGCTAGGGAGGGCGTTCCAGGATTTTGATCCAATGACAATGAAGGATCGGTTGATATACTTCCAAGTCAGGATGGCGTATGATTTGGAAGGGAACTTGGAGGTGGTGGTGTTCCTATGCGTCTGCTGCCCTTGTCCTTCTAGGTGGAAGAGGTCGCGGGTTTGGGAGGTGCTGCCGAAGAAGCCTTGGCGAGTTGCTGCAGTGCATCTTGGAGAGGGTACACACTGCACCCACTGGTACACCGGTGGTGGAGGGAGTGAATGTTTAAGGTGATGGATGGGGTGCCAATCAAGCCGGCTGCTTTGTCCTGGATGGTGTTGAACTTCTTGAGTGTTGTTGGCGCTGCAGTCATCCAGCAAGTGGAGAGTATTCCATCCCACTCCTTACTTGTGCCTAGCAGATGGTGGAAAGGCTTTGGGGGTGAGACACTCACCACACAATTTCCAGACTTGCAATAAATATATGGCCTGAAGCAATTTGCACAAAATGTACAGTCTGTTGGTTGGGCTGATGTTACACCAGAGGTGCAAAATACAGCAAATGTCAGATAGAGAAAAAGAATACTTCACACTGGTTTAGGAAGCAATCCAAACAGGCTACAATTTGACAATATTTCATGTTATTCCTTATCTTCCATGTGTAATTCTAATTGATTGCTCACTGGGTGAATCCATACAATGACCTGCTCCCATCAAACAAACTTCCTGTGATAAAATACTGGCCTGGAGTGCGGCATCTCATGGTGTGCCCTGTTAGTGTGACTTGTTCGTGCACATTTAGGTTGAAAATATTTACCCCACAAAGTTGCTGGAAGTGCGAGCTGATAATGGAACAGCGAGGCTGACAGAGCATCTGGGACCTTGGTGAACAAGGGGACAAACAGTCTGTCTCCTTAAATGTAAGAAGTCGCACAACACCAGGTTATAGTCCAACAGCTTTATTTGAAATCAGAAGCTTTCGGAGCGCTGCTCCTTCTTCAGGTGAAGTGGAGAAATGCATAAAGACACAGCTTATATAGTCAGAGAATCAATGCCAGATTCATCAGCCGCACTCACAAGACAGTCCAGAATGTCACCCGAGCACAACGCAACGCCATCCACGCTCTCAAGACCAACCGCAACATCGTCATCAAACCAGCAGACAAAGGAGGTGCCATCGTCATACAGAACAGAACGGACTATTGCAAAGAAGTATACCGACAACTGGACAACCAGGAACACTACAGACAGTTACCCGCAGATCCGACCAAAGAACACACCCGCCAACTCAACAGACTGGTCAAAACCTTCGATCCAGACCTTCAAAGCATCCTACATGCTCTCATCCCACGTACTCCCCACGTGGGAGATTCTACTACCTCCCAAAGATACACAAAGCCAACACACCTGGACGTCCTATTGCATCAGGCAGCGGAACCCTGTGAGAGAACCTCTCTGGCTATGTTGAGGGCATCCTGAAACCCATCGTACAGGGAACCCCCAGCTTCTGTCGCGACACTACAGACTTCTTACAGAAGCTCAGCACCCACGGACCAGTTGAACCAGGAACACTCCTCGCCACGATGGACGTCTCGGCACTCTACACCAGTATCCCCCATGATGACGGCATCGCTGCGACAGCCTCAGTACTCAACACCAGCCACAGCCAATCTCCAGACGCCATCCTACAACTCATCCGCTTCATCCTTGACCACAATGTCTTCACCTTCGACAACCAGTTCTTTACCCAAACACATGGAACAGCCATGGGGACCAAATTCGCACCCCAATACGCAAACATCTTCATGCACAAGTTCGAGCAAGACTTCTTCGCTGCACAGGATCTCCAACCAACGCTATACACCAGATACATCGACGACATTTTCTTCCTATGGACCCACGGCGAAGAATCACTGAAAAGACTACACGATAACATCAACAAGTTCCATCCCACCATCAAACTCACCATGGACTACTCCTCAGAATCAGTCTCATTCCTGGACACACGAATCTCCATCAAAGGCGGACACCTCAGCACTTCACTCTACCGCAAGCCCACGGACAACCTCATGATGCTTCACTTCTCCAGCTTCCACCCTAACCACGTTAAAGAAGCCATCCCCTATGGACAAGCCCTGCGAATACACAGGATCTGCTCAGACGAGGAGGAACGCGATGGACACCTACAGACACTGAAAGACGCCCTTGTAAGAATGGGATATGACGCTCGACTCGTCGATCGACAGTTCCGACGGGCCACAGTGAAAAATCGCATAGACTTCCTCAGAAGAGAAACACGGGACACAACCAACAGAGTACCCTTCGTCGTCCAGTACTTCCCCAGAGCGGAGAAACTACGCCATGTTCTTCGCAGCCTTCAACATGTCATCGATGACGACGAACACCTCGCTAAGGCCACCCCCACGCCTCCACTACTCGCTTTCAAACAGCCGCCTAACCTCAAACAGACCATCGTTCGCAGCAAATTACCCAGCTTTCAGGAGAACAGCGACCACGACACCACACAACCCTGCCACAGCAACCTCTGCAAGACATGCCAGATCATCAACACAGATACCATCATCACACGTGAGGACACCACCCACCAGGTACATGGCACATACTCATGTGACTCGGCCAACGTTGTCTACCTCATACGTTGCAGGAAAGGATGCCCCGGAGCATGGTACATCGGTGAGAACATGCAGACACTGCGACAACGGATGAACGGACACCACACAACAATCACCAGGCAGGAGTGTTCCCTCCCAGTCGGGGAACACTTCAGCAGTCAAGGACATTCAGCCTCCGATCTTCGGGTAAGCATTCTCCAAGGTGGCCTTTGAGACACACGACAACGCAAAATCGTCGAGCAGAAACTGATAGCCAAGTTCCGCACTCATGAGGATGGCCTCAACCGAGATCTTGGGTTCATGTCACGCTACATGTAACCCCACCTGATGCAGGGTCATCCAGACTCGAGTCGACATTGGCTTGTTCTCTCTACACAGATGCGGCCGGACCTGCTGCGATTTCCAGCCAAAAAAAAATGTTTTTTGTCTGTTTTTTTGTTTTTCATACAGACCCCAGCATCTGCAATATTTGACCCCTTGTGACCCCACCTCATTGTTCTTTGATGTAATGTTTCCCTGACTGATCTGTTTGGACACCATTCACACCTTTGACTGCTGTGATTATCTCTCTGCCGAGGTGCGATAAATGGCAGTTGGAAAGGTTACCTGTAAACATCTGACATGATTCTCTGACTATATAAGCTGTGTCTTTATGCATTTCTCCACTTCACCTGAAGAAGGAGCAGCGCTCCGAAAGCTTGTGATTTCAAATAAAGCTGTTGGACTATAACCTGGTGTTGTGTGACTTCTTACATTTGTCCACCCCAGTCCAACTCCGGCATCTCCACACCATATCTCCTTAAACAATGAGATTTAGAGATTGAGAAATAAACAGAGAAAAGACTGAGAAAGAGGGTGAATTCAAGTCAAATCATAGACAGAAAGTGAAATATAGAGAGGTAAAGAAAGATTGGATTGAGAGAAAGGAAAAGTAGAAAAAAAATTAAAATGAAGTATTTTACATTTTTTAAATCTCCATCAACAACCTGAGGAATGAGACTCCACATTTTAATTGTCCACTTTCTGGGACAGCAAGATTGATTGGCCATAATTAACAATTATCACATAGTTAAAATGCTATTAATTAGTAGACTTAACTTTCTTTCTGTGGCGAGGTTAATGGGTAATTAACGTGCAAATGCAGAAACTTCATGAAACTCATGGGGAGGTTAAGGGCGAGATGGCATTTTTGCAAAGTTAACGGCGGAGCGATGCAAATCGGCCATCAACTTGTGGCGATTCACTGGCTGATTTGTGTGTTAATAATAGCGTGCGTTGTTCAGATGTTGTTAATTTGACAGCGACCTCTGGCCCATTAAGCAGACAGTGTGAGAAGGACGCCACATGCACAAGTGCAGCCCTCAATGGTCAGAACAAACGGGAAACTGTTCAACCTCCGTCGCCTCCATTCCAGACCCAAGGTCGTCCCATCCTCTGTCATCGAATTACTGTATGCAGATGACGCTGGCATCTGCGCACACTCTGAGGCCAAACTCCAAGCCATCGTCAACACCTTCACTGAAGCATACGAGAGCATGGCCTTATATTAAACATCCGTAAGACAAAGGTTCACTACCAACCTGCCCCCGCCACACAGTACTGCCCCCCAATTATCAGAATCCACGATGAGGCCTTGGACAACGTGAACCACCTTCCATACCTTGGGAGCCTACTGTCAACAAGGGCAGACATCAATGACGAAGTCCAACACTGCCTTCAGTGTGCCAGTATAGCCTTCAGTTGCCTGAGGAAGAGAGTGTTTGAAGACCAGGACCTCAAACCTGGCACGAAGCTCATGGTCTACAGAGCAATAGAGATACCTGCCCTCCTGTGTGCATCATTGACATGGACCATGTACAGTAGGCAACTCAAAGCACTGGAGAGGTACAACCAACGCTGCCTCCGCAAGATCCTGCAAATCCATTGGCAGGGTAGGTGCACCAACGTCAATGTTCTCGCTAAGGCCAACATCCCCAGCATCAAAGCTTTGACCATGCTCGAACAGGTCACATCGTCCGCATGCCCGATACAAGACTCCCAAAACAGGCGCTCTACTCAGAGCATGGCAAGAGAGCGCCAGGTGGGCATAGGAAACGCTTCAAGGACACCCTCAAAGCCTCCTGGAAAAACTACAATTTACCCACTGACACCTGGGAATCGCTGGCCTAAGACCGCACAAGGAAGGTGCTGAACACCTCGAGTCTCTGTGCCAGCAGCAAGCGCAAGCCAAGCGCAAGCCAAGCGCAGGCAGCGCAAGGAGCGCACGTCAACCCAATCACCCCACCCACCCG
This sequence comes from Somniosus microcephalus, assembly GCF_052327205.1. Classification (NCBI taxonomy): domain Eukaryota; kingdom Metazoa; phylum Chordata; class Chondrichthyes; order Squaliformes; family Somniosidae; genus Somniosus; species Somniosus microcephalus. The sequence goes on from NC_140994.1 coordinate 107,854,901, forward strand.
CCCTTCAACCACTGTCTGCCCCACCTGTGACAAAGACTGTAGGTCCCGCATTGGACTCATCAGTCACCTGAGAACTCATTTTTAGTGTGGAAGCAGGTCATCCTCGGTTCCAAGGGACTGCCTAAGATGAAGAAGAAATGGTCCAGAAAATAATTCAGTGAAATCCATGGGGCAAAGTTGCATTATTGCAGCAACCGGCTGCTGGCACCAGGTGGCGCTGCAAGCCGCCGGTCGCCACTGACACTGTTCGGGGTGTGGCCAGGAGCGGTGCTGTGGAGCAGCTCATCAGCTCGATAGAAATGGCGAGTTCGTGAAGATAGATGTGTGCAATTTACACTTTCACAGGACGCGCTGTAGCATGAGCTGTAGAACTAGTTAAAGTGTGTAAGAGACTGGTGTTGCTGCTCAGCAGTGACCCTGAAAACAAACTTCAACCAGCGCTGTCTGTTTATGTTTCTGCTTTAAAGTAACTTTAATGGAAAATAGTGCAAAGAAAGTTTGAATTTCAGCAGTGACTACGCTTCAATAGTACTTCATTGGCTGTAAACGCTCTAGGAGGTCCTGAGGTCGTGAAAGACTCTATATAAATGCAGCTCCTTTCTTGGTTGCAGTGGGCTCAGGCCAACTGATAGGTCACTTTCTCTCACTCTGCTCTCCTGGGGAATCCCATCTGGCTTTGTATTCTACTACAATGATGTGAGAAAGCATTCGATCTCACCCCGCCGAGGGAGCTCAGATAACGACGCAACGAACTGAGGCCCTGAGATGCCTGGTTTGATGCTGGGTTTTAGCAGCCTGCCTCCCTCTAGAATTCGCCTCACTATTATCCCTGATTTTATTACCTGCACTGATGGTTGGGGTGGAATAAACAAGTACAGGAAACAGAGCCTTCCAGTTGTATTTGTAAGAATTCGCAATAATTTACAGTTCTGAAGATCAATTTTTTTGATGAAAGAATCCCAGGGCGTAGTGCTTTTAAATTTCCAGGGATAAAAATTGCTGTCACCACATGGCCAAAGACAAAGGACAATGCTTTGTTTACAAAGCAATTGAATGCTATTAGCATTTGTTTGTATATCGAGTGGATACATCTAAACTGCAGAAGAGACTTTTGTATATTGAATGGGAAGCATTTAGCATTTGAATGGGTTTTAAATCACCCAGCACTGGACAATAGGGCTGTTGCATTCTCTTTTGTTTCAGCCCAGGGAGCTCTGGAAGACACATTAACCCAGTCTAACCACTTTGAGTTAGCCAATCACAGCTTTCTCTTGTGTATTGGACCCTTTTGGGTGGGGAATTTTGCACACAGCCCTTGCAAGGCAGGGGCCGCACCAAGTATAAAGATAGCGGCTGGAAGCTAGCTCTCTCTCTTACTTCGCTGGACCACAGGTGAGCCGAGTGTTCTGACTCCTCAGCATAGCAACCTAGTTAAGGAGTTTGGGGGATGGTGATTTAAGGGAATTGCTAAGATTGTTTAAATAACATTGTAGCCATTGTATCCCTCGTTTTCGCCATCTGCAACCCCTGTGATATAGTTTTACTGTAATTACTGTGTTCGTGTGGGATAGTTTGATATTTTGATTATAGTTTCTTTTAGTTAATAAAACTTGATTTTTTTCTCTCATCCAAACAACGTGTCTGTTTTAATATCAATAATTATATGCCCTGCAGTCAGAACTGGAAGGTGGGGTAGCGATTCGAAACAGCTGTTTTAAAATTGGTTTTATTGGAATTGGTCTGATGTGCAGGCAAAGGCTGCAAGACCAGGAAAATTACTTTAAACCAGTTTAAAGAAGCCCCAAACCCTTACAGTATTTATCTTTCTTTTTACCATCTCCCTCTTTTTTTCCCTTCTTGTTTTAGTGACCGCAACATAGTTATGGTTTCAATTGGCTGGTAGAACTAAAGGTACTGAGGATCGACAACTTCTACCAGATTTCAGAAGAGCAAACTTTGCTAAAATGGCAGACGATTTGGAATGGGTAAATTAACTAACCCTACTGGATTGTGAGGAGAAAGATGTAGAAGACAAATGAAAAGTTTTTAAGACAAGATAAAAAATGTGGAACACAAACAGTAAAAAAAAAGTGTGGTAAGAAAATACCAGGGTGGCTGACCACTAGACCAGGCTAGTGCGAGCAAGCACTGAGTGCGAGTCTGCAGAGAGTGCTGTGAGTTTGGGTAAGTGTGTGAGTTCTTTAATTGTTATTTCTCTTTAAATCATTCTTGATAAGATTACTTAAGCAGTTTAAGTAAAGGGGAAAGTTAAATATTTGGGATTCTGTTGGTTAAAGAAGAGTAAAACAAGGTTACACTGCAGTAGGAGTAAATTGGCACAGCAGGCAGTGGAAGCCAGTTTTCTAACCAAACAGCGTTAGTGACTCATTTAGCTGTAAACAAACAAACAGTATAAAAAGACCAGGCTAGTGCGAGCAAGCACTGAGTGCGAGTCTGCAGAGAGTGCTGTGAGTTTGGGAAAGTGTGTGAGTTAGGGTAAGTGGGGTGTTAGGTGCTCTTTTCAAACTTTAACTCTGTGTGTTGTAGTTAATAAGGCCTTTCTGGTGCAGAGTGACTGTTGGTAAGCCATTTAACTGGTGTAATTAGAGGGATTGATTTAAATTAAATCCAATTAATTAAAGGGGATACTAGCATCTATAATCGGGCAGAGGGTGTCCATAACTAACAATAAAAAATGTAATTAATTACATAGAATGAAGCAGGTGGTGTGCTACTGTTGCGAGATGTGGGAGCCGGTGAACCCCATTGAGTCTCACGGTGATTACGTCTGTGACAAGTGTCTGCTGCTACAGGAACTCCAGCTCCGTGTTGATGAGCTGGAGTCTGAGCTTCAGACACTGCGACACATCAGGGAGGGGGAGAAGTACCTGGACTCTGTGTATCAGGAGGTGATCACACCTATGAAGTTAATTAATTCAGATGTAGCCCATGGTCAGGGACAGGACGGTGTGACTACCAGTGAGGCAGGTACGGGGATCCAGGAGGTAGAACTGGAGGAGCCGCAGCCCTTGCTCTTGTCCAGCAGGTTTGAGGTTCTTACTCCCTGTGGGGATGGGAGCAGGGACTGCAGGGAGGATGAGCAACCTGGCCACAGCACCGTGGAATGGGGGGCCATTCAGGAGGGGGGAGTAACTAGAAATGTTGTAGTGGTAGGGGATAGTATTATTAGGGGGATAGATAGAGTTCTCCGCAGCCGAGAGCGAGAGTCCCGAAGGCTGTGTTGCCTACCCGGTGCCAGGGTTAAGGACGTCTCCTCTGGGCTGGAAAGAAACTTGCAGTGGGAGGGGGTGGATCCAGTTGTCGTGGTCCATGTTGGTACAAATGACGTAGATAGGACTAGGAAGCCAGTTCTGTTAAAGGAGTATGAGCAGCTAGGGATCAAATTAAAAAACAGAACCTCAAGGGTACCTGAGCCATGAGCGAATTTGGCTAGGACAAATAAAATTAGAGAGTTAAATGCGTGGCTCAAAGACTGGTGTGGGAGAAATGGGTTTTGCTTTCTGGGACACTGGCACCAGTACTGGGGCAGGAGGGAGCTGTTCCGTTGGGACGGGCTTCACTTGGCCAGTGCTGGGACTAGAGTCCTGGCGGATCATATAACTAGGGCTGTAGAGAAGGCTTTAAACTAACTAGTGGGGGGGAGGTTCCTAGAGAGCAAATAATAAAAATGACAACAGAGAAGGTCATAGACTTAGGTAGCAGTGGGGAAATTAAAAACCAGAGCGTGTCAGGAAGGGGCAGAAGGTATGGAGTAAAAGTTAAAGTAACAAAAAGGACAAAAGCAGGAACTAAGTGTCACAAAACATATTTGAAAGTTCTCTATCTGTATGCACGTAGCATTCGTAACAAAATAGACGAGTTAATGGCACAAATAACTACATATGGGTATGATCTTGTGGCCATTACAGAAACATGGCTACAGGGTGACAATGCCTGGGAATTAAACATACCAGGTTGTTTAACGATCAGAAAGGACAGGCAGGAAGGAAGGGGAGGTGGGGTGGCTATGTTAATAAAGGAAGGAATCACTGTAATACAGAGAAATGATATTGGGTCAAAAGATTAGGATAATGAAACAGTTTGGGTGGAGGTAAGGAATAATAAGGGGAAAAAAACACTAGTGGGCGTAGTCTATAGGCCTCCGACCAGTTGCAACTATGTTGGACGGAGTATCAATCAGGAAATAGTTGAGGCTTGTAATAAGGGAACAGCTATAATTATGGGGGATTTTAAATATCATATTAATTGGACAAACCAAATTGGGCAGGGCTGCCTTGAGGATGAGTTCATTGAGTGTATTAGGGATGGGTTTCTTGAGCAGTATGTAACTGAACCGACCAGGGGGCAAGCAACCTTAGATCCGGTCCTGTGTAACGAGACAGGATTAATTAAAAATGTCCTAGTAAAGGATCCCCTTGGAATGAGTGACCATAACATGGTTGAATTCCATATTCAATTAGAGGGTGAGAAGGTTGGATCTCAAACAAGCATGCTAAGCTTGAATAAAGGAGACTATGAAGGTATGAGAGTGGAATTGAGTAGAGTGGATTGGGAAAATAGTTTAAAGGGTAAGACGATACATGATCAGTGGTGTACATTTAAGGAGTTACTTTACAACTTCCAAAAAAAGTATATTCCACTGAGAAGAAAAGGGTGTAAAAGAAAAGACAGCCATCCATGGCTAAGTAAAGAAATTAAGGATGGTATTCGACTAAAAACAAGGGCATATAAGGTAGCCAAATCTAGTGGGAGGATAGAGGATTGGGAAAACTTTAAAAGACAGCAAAAAATAACAATAAGATTGATTAAGAAAGGGGAGATAGATTATGAAAGTAAATTAGCAAAAAATATATAAACAGATAGTAAGAGTTTTATAGTTATAGAAAAAGAAAAAGGGTGGCTAAAGTAAATGTTGGTCCCTTAGAGGATGAGACCGGGAAATTAATGGTGGGAAATATGGAGATGGCAAAAACACTGAATGAATATTTTGTATCAGTCTTTACAGTAGAAGACACTAAGAATATCCCAACACTGGACAAACAGGGGGCTATAGGGGGGGAGGAGCTAAACATGATCAAAATCACTAAGGAAGTGGTACTCGGTAAAATAATGGGACTCAAGGCAGATAAATCACCTGGACCTGATGGCTTACATCCTAGGGTCTTGAGGGAAGTGGCGGTAGGGATTGTGGATGCATTGGTAATAATTTTCCAAAACTCCCTGGACTCAGCAAAGGTCCCGGCAGACTGGAAAACTGCTAATGTAACACCCTTATTTCAAAAGGGCAGTAGACACAAGGCTGGAAACTATAGACCGGTTAGCCTTACATCAGTGGTAGGTAAAATTTTGGAGTCCATTATTAAGGAGACAGTAACAGGACTTTTGGATAATCATCATTTAATAGGACAAAGTCAGTATGGTTTTATGAAGGGGAAGTCATGTTTGACAAATTTGCTGGTGTTCTTTGAGGAAGTAACATATAGGGTGGATAAAGGGGAACCAGTGGACGTAGTGTATTTAGACTTCCAAAAGGCATTTGACAAGGTGCCACACAAAAGATTATTGCTTAAGATAAAAAATCACGGGATTGGGGGTAATATTCTGTCATGGATAGAGGATTGGCTATCTAACAGAAGGCAGATAGTTGGGATAAATGGTTCATTCTCAGACTGGCAATCAGTAACTAGTGGTGTTCCGCAGGAGTCGGTGCTGGGTCCCCAACTCTTTACAATCTATATTAACGATTTGGAGGAGGGGACCGAGTGTAACATATCAAAGTTTGCAGATGATACTAAGATGGGAGGGAAAGTAGTGAGTGAGGAGGACATATAAAACCTGCAAGGGGACATAGACAGGCTAAGTAAGTGGGCAGAGATTTGGCAGATGGAATACAATACTGGAAAGTGGGAGGTTATGCACTTTGGCAGGAAAAATCGTAGAGCAAGCTATTATCTTAATGGCAAGAAACTGGAAAGTACTGAAGTACAAAGGGATCTTGGGGTCCTGGTGCACGAAACTCAAAAAGTTAGTATGCAGGTGCAGCAAGTGATTAAGAAGGCCAATGGAAAGTTGGCTTTCATTGCTAGGGGGGTAGAATATAAAAATAGGGATGTATTGCTTCAGTTGTACAAGGTATTGGTGAGACCACACCTGGAATACTGCATACAGTTTTGATGTCCATACTTAAGAAAAGACATACTTGCTCTCGAGTCAGTACAAAGAAGGTTCACTCGGTTTATCCCGGGGATGAGGGAATGGACATATGAGGAGAGGTTGAATAGCTTGGGACTCTACTCATTGGAGTTCAGAAGAATGAGAGGCGATCTTATTGAAACATATAAGATTGTGAAGGGGTTGGATCGGGTGGATGCGGGGAGGATGTTCCCGATGCTGGGTGAAACTAGAACTAGGAGGCATAGTCTTAGAATAAGGGGCTGCTCTTTCAAAACTGAGATGAGGAGGAACTACTTCACTCAGTGGGTTGTAGGTCCATGGAATATGCTGCCCCAAAAATCTGTAGAAGCTACATCATTACATAAATTTAAAACAGAAATAGACAGTTTCCTAGAAATAAAGGGAATTAAGGGTTACGGGGAGCGGGCAGGAATTTGGACATGAGTCTAGGTTCAGATCGGACATGGCCCTGTGGGTAGCAGAGCGGGCCCAGGGGTTGTGTAGCTTGATCCTTCTCCTATTTTGTGTGTCTAATTATGTTAGATTCAGGAGATGGCTCTGTGATAGTAGATTGGTGTTACGATCAGATCAGCCATGATCTTATTAAATGGCGGAGCAGGCTCGAGGGGCCGATTGGCCTACTCCTGCTCCTATTTCTTATGTTCTTATGTTCTTATGTCATGGACAAAGACAAATAAGATGTAAACAAAAAGGTTTCTTTAAACTTAAGACATCTAATACTCAAATAAACAGTTAAGTGCAAGGAACAGCTAAAGAAAACAAAGGCTGCTATTAGATCAGTAAAAAGGATCATGGAAAAGAGGATCATAGAGAACTGTGGAAGTAATTGCGAAAGCTTTTTCAGTTATGCAAAGAGCCAGAGAACTGTCAAAAACTTTATTGGGCCACTGAAGGATTTTCAAGGACATGTTACTGGATATGGCAGAAATATTAAATGAAGACGCAATCACGGTAGAAGTTGCAAAAAACCTCCCTGAAATAGTGGAGAACCAAGGGTCTACTGAAAATGAGGAACTTAAAGAAATTAGTATTAATAAAAAAAAGTACTGGAGAAATTAATGGGACTGAAAGCTAATAAATCCCCTGGACCTGATGGCCTATATCCTAGGGTTTTGAAAGAGGTGGCTATAGAGTTAATGGATGCGTTGGTTGTCATCTTCCAAAATTCCATTGATTCTAGAACGGTTCCCACAGATTGGAATGCAGCAAATGTAACCTCACTATATAAGAAAGGAGGGAGAGAGAAAATCGGGCACTACAGACCAGTTAGCCTGTCATCAGTAGTAGGGAAAATGCTAGAATCTATTATTAAGGCTGTCGTAACAGGGCACTTCGAAAATAATAATAGGATCGGGCAGAGTCAACACGGATTTATGAAAGGGAAATTACGTTTCACGAATCTGTTCGAGTTTTTTGAGGTTGTAACTAGCAGAATAGATAAGGGGGAAGCAGTGGATGTGGTGTATTTGGATATTCAGAAGGCATTCGATAAGGTGCCACACAAGAGGTTATTAAACAAAATTAGGGCTCATGGGATTGGGGGTAATATCTCTTTTCTCTTAGGCAGTCCGTCGGAACCGAGGATGAATTGCTTCCACATTAAAAATGAGTTCTCAGGTGACTGATGAGTCCAATGTGGGAACTACAGTCTCTGTCACAGGTGGGGCTGACAGTGGTTGAAGGGGCGGGTGGGTGGGGTGCTTGGGTTGACGTGCGCTCCTTGCGCTGCTTGCGCTTGGCTTCCGCTTGCTCCCGGCGAAGAGACTCGAGGTGTTCAGCGCCTTCCCGGATGCTTCTCCTCCAATTTGTGCGGTCTTGGGCCAGGGATTCCCAGGTGTCAGTGGGGATGTTGCACTTTTTCAAGGAGGCTTTGAGGGTGTCCTTGAAGCATTTCCTTTGCCCACCTGGGGATCTCTTGCCGTGTCGGAGCTCCGAGCAGAGCGCTTGTTTTGGGAGTCCATATCGGGAATGCGGACAATGTGACCCATCCATCGGAGCTGATGGAGTGTGGTCAAAGCTTCGATGCTGGGGATGTGTGCAGTTCTGGTCACCACACTATAGGAAGGATGTGATTGCATTGGAGAGGGTGCAGAGGAGATTCACCGGATATTACCTGGGCTAGAGCGCTTCAGCTATGCAGAGAGACTGGACAGGCTTGGGTTGTTTTCCTTAGAGCAGAGAAGGCTGAGTGGGGCCCTGATTGAGGTGTACAAAATTACGCGGGGCATAGGTAGGGTAGATAGAAAGAAACTTTTCCCCTTAGTAGATGGGTCAATAACCAGGGGGCATAGTTTCAAGGTAAGGGTCAGGAGGGCAGGAGGTTTAGAGGAGATTTGAGGAATAACTTTTTCACCCAGAAGGTGGTTGGAATCTGGAACTCACTGCCTGAAAGGATGGTAGAGGCAGGAACCCTCACAACATTCAAGAAGCATTTAGATGAGCACTTGAAATGCCATAGCATACAAGGCTACGGACCAAGTGCTGGATAATGGGATTAGAATAGACAGGGCTTGATGGCCGGCGCGGACATGATGGGCCAAAGGGCCTCTTTCTGTACTGTATAACTCTATGACTCTATGTTGGCCTGAGCGAGAACACTGACGTTGGTGCGCCTATCCTGCCAATGGATAATATACTGGGGGTAACATATCAGCATGGATTGAGGATTGGTTAACGGACAGAAAACAGAGAGTAGGAATAAACGGGTAATTTTCAGGCTGTAACTAGTGGGGTACCACAAGGATCAGTGCTTGTGCCTCAGCTATTCACAATCTACATCAATGATTTGGATGGGGAGACCAAATGTAATACATCCAAGCTTGCTGATGATACAAAGCTAGGTGGGAATGTAAGTTGTGAGGGGGACACAAAGAGGCTTCAAGGGGATATAGACAGGCTAAGTGAGTGGGCAAGAACATGGCAAATGGAATATAATGTGGAGAAATGTGAAGTTATCCACTTTGGTAGGAAAAATAGAAAATCAGTGTATTTTTATAAGGTGAGAGATTGGGAAATGTTGGTGTTCAGAGAAACCTGCGTGTGTTTGGACACAAATCACTGAAAGTTAACATGCAGGTACAGCAAGCAATTTAGAAAGCAAATGGTATGTTGGCCTTTATTACAAGAGGATTTAAGTATAAGAGTAAATATGTCTTACTACAATTATATAGGGCCCTGGTGAGACCACACATGGAGTACTGTGTACAGTTTTGGTCTCCTTAGCTAAGGAAGGATATACTTGCCATAGAGGGAGTGCAACAAAAGTTCACCAGACTGATTCCTGGGATGGTGGGATTGTCCTATGAGGAGAGATTGAGTAGACCAGGCCTATACTCTCTAGAGTTTAGAAGAATGAGATGTGATCTCATTGAAACATATAAAATTATTTCAGGGCTTGACAGGGTAGATGCAAGGAGGATGTTTCCCCTGGCTGGAGAGTCTAGAACCAGGGGTCACAGTCTCAGAAAAAGGGGTCGGCCATTTAGGACTGAGATGAGGAGACATTCTTCACTCAGAGGGTGGTGAATCTTTGGAATTCTCTACCTCAGAGGGCTGTGGAGGCTCAGTCGTTGAGTATATTCAAGACAGAGATCGACAGATTTTTGGATATGGGGACAGTGCAGGAAAGTGGAGTTGAGGTAGAAGATCAGCCATGATCTTATTGAATGGTGGAGCAGGCTCGAAGGGCCGAATGGCCGACTCTTGCTCCTATTTCTTATGTTCTTATGTTCAGCTGTCTGCCAATGTTCGTATCTCCATATGTTCATATGCTATCCTTCTCTGTGTCTCTCTCTTTTTCTCTCTCTGTCTCTCTCTTTTTCTCTCTCTGTCTCTCTCTCTCTCTGTATGTCTGTCTGTCTCTCTCTGGCTGGTTCTGTGTGTGTGTGTTTATGTGTATGTATCTCTCTGTCTCTCTCTCTGTATGTCTGTCTCTCTCTGACTGGTTCTGTGTGTGTGTGTGTGTGTGTGTGTGTGTGTGTGTGTGTGTGTGTGTTTATGTGTGTGTCTCTCTGTCTCTGTTTGTGTGTCTCTCTCTGACTGGTTCTCTCTCTCTGTCTGTGAGTTTATGTGTGTGTCTCTCTCTGTGTCTCTGTATCTCTCTCTGTTCTGAGTTGTTATCTGGATGTTTCCATTGATGAATATTGCAATCTATTTTGCTCAGTATGTAGCAGTGTGGCGTTGTGCTGTCCTTTCCTGGCAAATGATCCCCTCTATGTGTTGGTTATTTCAAATTACCAACAGCAGAAAATAGAAGACAATTTAATACAAAACCTGACCCACGGGTCTTGCGACAGATAACTGACTCCCCTGAAGCCTCCAGTCTGAGGACTGCCTCTCAGCGATTTGTTTGACTCCTCATCTCTGTGACGAGGTGGGTTGGATACTGAGATCCCCAGTTTTCCCCATCCGAGGGCTGTGACACACTCTCTGGGGCAACAGCCGAGATTGTGGGCTGTGGGTCCCACCCACAGCCCTTCAGTTGAACAGTAACGGAACGGAAGGAAGCTCCCTGTTAAACCGACAGCCCTGCAGTCACCTCACCCTGCCATGATCGCCTGGCAGTGCACAACAGCTTCTGAAAGCTAGGACTTGATTTGTTAATTGTTTAAGAATGAGGGGGATTCCAGCTGTGATATTCGAGCTGTGTGTCTCCTTAGAAAGGTGCGATTCTTCTCCACTTAATAAAAGCAAGGCTCTGTGAAGAGGAAGGCAGCCATATACTGAGCGACTCAGGCTGCTCTTTCATTACAAGACAGGTTGCGTTTTGTTGCAATTTCTTCCATTTCATTGAAGTGTGTGACGTTATTCTCGGTGTGTGCACTTCCCTCTCAAGGCGACAATGCTTTTTTTTAAAGTTAATGATAGTCAAAACTAAAATCCCAGCGGTGATTTAAGCAGCCCACGCAGGAACCAAACCAAGAGCTGGGTGTAACAACAGAAAATGCTGGAAAAACTCAGCAGGCCAGGCAACATCCGTGGAGAGAAATTAGAGTTGACGTTTCGGGTCGAAACCCTTTTTCAAAACTCTATTTTGCTATTGTAGGACTGTCTAGTTCCTATCCAAAGACTGAGGTCCACTCAGGCGCTTAAACAAAGCAAAGTTTAATGGAAACTAACAGGTTTAAACAAGTAACTGCAGGAGAACATCGAGTGTAGGTCTATTCAGTTCAGAGGCTCCACGAGGACAGCGCAGGTAAATGCGATGATGTCACGCCGTACATCACATGATCCTCCACTGGCTGGTCCCGTGGTTGACGTCATCACGTCATCACGTTCTTCCCGCTAGTGGGGGATCACGTGATGTACGGCGTGACATCATCGCGTTTACCCGCGCTGTTAAATTAATCACGCTCTATACAAGTAAACAGTATAAATAAAGATACAGACTCAGGCTGTAGCTATCATGTTGTTAAAGGGAATTATATACAAATGGTCTGAGTCCTTTAGTGGCTCCGCCACATGCGCCCCCCCAGAATTGTCTTTAACAGCAAAAGTGGGACGGCGAGGAGGCCTGACAAGCCTGTCCGAGCGACTTCTGTAACCCTGAAGTGGAAGCTGGTGGTCGAGCTGTCGGGTGGTTGTGGTGGATCTGGCATGGCGACTGTGGGTGGTCAGCCCCGTTTTGGCAGTTGAGCGATTTCGACTGGGCGGTCCAGGTCTAAGTGTGCCGGCTTCAGCCGGTCAACCGATATGTGGTCTGGTTTACCTCCGATATCAACCGAAAAGGATTTGTCTCCCAGCTCTATGACGTGGAAGGGACCAGTGTTGTTAAGTCTGTGTGTTATATTGAGAATTACTACACAGACCAGAAGAGTAAAATTTAACAGGTCTTTACTGGTTGAAGGTCAGGGCGGATCTGCCCAATTAATCATTACACAGCACTTATATACCGGTGTGGTCACCACCGGTATTACAGTATACAGCAGCCAAGATAAAGTAGTGCAACCCTTAAAGTAGTTCTCTTAAAGGTGGAACGGTTACATACACTACAATCCTCCCTTTTTAGGTTAACAGTATATCTTCCCATTAAACATAACTTCATAACATATATACACAACTTAATGTAAAAACAGTTCACAGATTCAGTCTCTCTGGAGGCTTCCTGACTCGGTCCGGATAACGCCTCAGTGGTGTAGAAGTTTTCGGTGGTGTAGTAGGTTCTTTTGGCAAGGTCGATTCGGCTTGAATGTCAGTGTCGGGTTCATCTGGTTCCAGTATCACCGGATCGGGGGTAGGTACTATTGGTATCTCTGCTTCATCATTAGGCGTATAGAGTTGTGGTGTAGGTTGTCCCTTTTCAGATGACGCTATGATCTGGTAAGCATGGCGCTTTATTATGCTTTCACCAATGTCCACGGTATACATCAGCGGTCCTAGTCATGTGCAAATAGTTCCAGGCTGCCATTTCTCGGTACGGTAGTCCCGGGCCAAAACTTGTTGACCTATCTGGAAGGTTCTAGTTGGCCTTTCATTCATGCCTTGAAATTGCCGGTTCTCTACGTCCCTTCTGATGTTGGCTTGATCAAATCCAGCCGGCATCTTAGTCTTCTATTGAAAAACATCATGGCGGGTGTTTGGTTTGTGACTGCATGTGTTGCATTCCTGTACGCCAACAAGAAGTTATCTACCTTATGTTGTAGATTTATGTCTTCATTACCCATGGCCTTTATGGCCTTCTTGAAGGTCTGGACAAACCTTTCAGCTAATCCATTGGTGGCGGAATGGTATGGGGCGGACGTGTAGTGCTTAACCCCATTGTTTTTTTAAGATCTTCCTGAATTCTTCGGACACAAATTGCGGTCCATTATCAGAACAGATCTGTTCCGGCAGCCCATTCCTGGCAAATATGGTCCTTAATACTGTGATGGTATTTTTCCGTGGTGGTGGAGGACATATTCATTACCTCCGGCCACTTGGAGTGTGCATCCACCGCGATTAAGAACATTGAGTCCATAAATGGACCAGCAAAGTCGATATGTACTCTTTGCCATGGAGATGAGGGCCACTCCCATGGATGCAGAGGAGCTTGTGGTGGGGCGTTTTGGACCTTCTGGCATCCTAAACAGCTCTTGGTCATTTCTTCGATGTCTCCATCGATACCTGGCCACCACACGATCGCTCTGGCTAGGTTCTTCATTTTCACTCCACCCAGATGCCCCTCGTGAAGCTCCTTTAGCACTTTTTGCTGGAGTTTGGGTGGAATCACCACTCTGGATCCACACATCAAAGTTCCTCGGCACACTGACAGCTGTTCTCTTCTTTGCAAAAATGCTGGCAACAGTGGTTCGCCATGTGCTGGCCATCCCTTCACCGTTAAATCGTAGACTCGTGAAAGAGTCGGGTCATTTCTTGTTTCCTTTTCGATCGTAGAATTTGTTACTGGTAGACATTCCACTATGGTTGAGTGGAACATCTCCACTGGGTCCACTGTAGGCGCCTCTTCTACCGTTGGCAACGGTAGCCGTGATAAACCGTCAGCATTCCCATGCTGTTTTGATCCTTTGTATTCTATGTCATACTGGTGTGCCCCTAGGAAAAGGGACCACCTCTGTAGCCTTTGCGCTGTCATAGTGGAAACGCCCTTTTTAGGGTTGAATATGGATACCAACGGCTGGTGGTCTGTCAGCAGTGTAAACTTCTGGCCCTGCAGATAATGATGAAACTTCTTTACTCCCCACACCAGGCTGAGAGCCTCCCTATCTATCTGAGCATAGTTGCGCTCAGCGGAGGTCAATGATCTGGATGCAAATGCGACTGGCTTTTCCGAGCCATTTGGCAACTTGTGTGAGAGTACTGCTCCAATACCATAAGGAGAAGCATCACAAGCTAAACGAATAGGTAGCGTTGGGTTGAAGTGAGCCAACACTTCCTCTGAGGTGATCAATGTCTTGTTTTTGCAAAAGGCCTTCTTACAGTCCTCGCTCCACTTCCATGGTACTTCTTTCTGCAAAAGAGCATTTAGCGGGTGCAGCACCGTGGATAGATTTGGCAGAAGCTTATGGTAATAGTTAATCAACCCTAGGAACGATCTCAACTGGGATACATTTTCCCGAGCGGGAGCCTTCACAACCACTTCGATCTTGTCAGGTGACTTGTGCAGCCCCTCCTGGTCAATGATATGACCACAGTACGAGATCCGTTCCTGAAAGAACTCACATTTCTGGCGATTAACTCGAAGGCCATATTCCTTCAACCTGGTGAGCACCAGTTTCAAATTTGCACGGTGCTCCTCATCGTCACCTCCTGCAATCAGGATATCGTCCAAGTAACATTGAGTGCTTGGAATTCCCTGTAATACCTGTTCCATGGCCCTCTGCCAAATTGCCGGAGCCGAAGCCACTCCAAAAACCAGCCTATTATATTGATACAAACCTCTGTGCGTGCTGATTGTGAGATACTGGCGCGACTCTTCCTCAACTTCCATCTGTAAGTACGCTTGCACCAGGTCTATCTTGGTGAAGCGTTTCCCGCCAGACAATGAAGCAAAGATATCCTCAATCCGCGGAAGTGGATATTGCACCGTGTGAAGCACCGGATTAACTGTGATCTTGAAGTCTCCACAGATGCGGACCTTCCCCGGTTCCCCTGGCTTGTTACTCGATGAACGCTTCATGACGGGCACAATGGGCGTGGCCCACTCACTCCAGTCCACCTTAGACAGTACTCCTGAACGTTCCAGCCCTTCCAGCTCAGCTTCCACAGCAGGTCGTATCGCATACGGTACCGGTCTGGCTTTGAAAAATTTTGGGTTTGCATGTTCTGCAATCTTGATTTTTGCCTTAATTCCTCTCAGTGTTCCCAGTCCCTGTTGGAACACCTCTTTAGCCTCATCCAATATTCTGGACAATCGTTCAGGTTTGACATCTTTCTTTCCGGAATCTACCGTTATTGCATTTAGGGAGTGCCAGTCCATATTTATTTTCCTGATCCACTCCCGTCCCAGAAGTGGTGGACCTCCCTCAGGTAGTACATATAAGTCCATTCCTTGGTGTTCTTTGCCCTTGTGTATCACCTTGACTTTTATCTTTCCGATGGGGTATACTTTTTGCCCCGTGTATGCCTGCAATACTATCTCCGTATCCTGTAGGGGAATATGTTTGAATAACTTTTTGTAATCTTGTTTATTCATGACCGTCAACGCCGATCCGGTGTCCAATTCCATCTTCACTTGGACTACTGCTATCTGCAGTGTGACCCAGATAGTTTGTCGGTCAGCTTCCTTACTCACGTTGTGAATTCTTAGACTACCCAGTTCCTTGCTGTTGGAGTCTGAATCCGAATTCTGTTCATCCGAACTCTTCTCAGCCACCTTATGTACCTTTCTGCACTTTTCCTGTGGTGACTTTTTGTTGCTGGTCTTCTTCCCTGACCGGCATACTTTAGCTATGTGGCCAAGCTTGCCACATTTTCTACATTCCTGGTTTTAAACCAGCATTGGTTCTTATCGTGTGTTGTTTTCCCATAACGATAACATTTCGTTGTACCCGAAGCCATTTGATCTACGCTGAGTACCGCTGCCTTCAGCTGCATTTCCGCGGTGCCTCTCGCTGCGGCTTCGTGCGATGCTGCAATAGTGACAGCCTTATCAAGTGTAAGATCATTCTCTTCAAGCAACCGCTTTTGTGTTCCTTCTTTCGACAATCCACACACGAATTTGTCTCTCAGTGCCTCTGTCAGGCTTTCCCCAAACTGACAGTAATTCGCTAGCTTGCGCAGTTCAATTAAATACTCCGCGTTGCTTTCCTCTTTCAGTTGCGTTCTCGCAAAAAATTTAAATCGTTCCGCTAACATCAGCGTTGTGGGGTTCAAATGATTCTTCAGGACAGCAACAATATTAGCGAAAGTCTGATCCGCCGGTTTAGCTGGTGATAGAAGATGCTTCATTAGCCCGTATGTCTTCATACCCATTGAGTTTAGTAAGGTTAGTGCTTTATCTTCATCTGATATTTTATTTGCCTTACAATATATCTCTATGCATTCTACATACGTGGCCCAATCTTCAACATCGGGGTCGAAATCGTTGATGTTACCACGCTTAGGCATCCTCGCGATCTTCTTGAGAAACAAAAGAATTACTATTTTTTTTTTTTTTAAATGGCGGTTTCCCGCGCTTGTCTTCTTCCCCCGCCTCCGAAAATGGCGGCTTCCCGCATTTGCCTTTCTCCCCCGCTGGCTGTAATGGCGATTGCCGATTTGCTGCGTTCGCCGTCCCCCAGCGGTTTACAAATCGTGCCTCCCAGCCCCTCTTGAAGTCCGGTCCTTTCCCCCCCCGGCTGCGGCTGAGATCTCCGCGTTTTTTTAAATTTTCTCCCGCGCCTTACGCTGACCCGGTCACTCCGCCTCGCTGCCTCGGTAGCTGCCCGGCCTTTTTCACCGGTCGCGGTCGAGCTCTCTCTCGACGCTGTTGCGTCTCCCAGCCCGCTTGCAGCCCGGTCTTTCGCACCGGCTGCATTTGCCTGCACCGCGGCTTCCGTGCCTTACGCTGCCCCAGTCTCAGCGCCTCTGGCCCCGACTTCCATCCGGCTCCTTTCCCCGCCCTTATATCCTCCGTCTTTTTTTATTTTTTTATTTTCTCCCCTACTCACAGTCAACGTGGCCGACTTGCTGCTCGTCGCTGATCAGCTTACCACCACCGTGATAGAGGGATGATCACTGCCTGTTGCTGATGGAAGCCTTCATGTCAGAATTCTTCCTTCTTCCTTTGCTCTGCAGACCCGAGTCTTTTCTCAGCAGAATGATGAGGGCGGATGCCTCCTCTCGACGCCCTTTAAACTGCCTTGGATGTATCTCTGCCGCAGGGTAAGATCGAACTCATCGCCATTGTTAAGTCTGTGTGTTATATTGAGAATTACTACACAGACCACAAGAGTAAAATTTAACAGGTCTTTACTGGTTGAAGGTCAGGGCGGATCTGCCCAATAAATCATTACACAGCACTTATATACCGGAGTGGTCACCACCGGTATTACAGTATACAGCAGCCAAGATAAAGTATTGCAACCCTTAAAGTAGTTCTCTGAAAGGTGGAACGGTTACATACACTACAAGTGTAAGGAGGCTTGAGCGGGTCCCGGTGAGCATCGTGGCGGATAAACACTTACTCGGCACTTTTCAGCTTAGTTGGGATGTGGGAGCTCTGTAAGCCGTGATGCGATGTAGGCACTGGAGTGAAACATCTGGCCGCTTCCTGGTAGCTGATGAGTTGCTGGGATGTGGACCATGGCTCTGTTGGAGACGTGAGGAAATCCCCTGGTACTCATAGTGGTTGGCCATATACGTGTTCCACCGAGGAGGATTGTAAATCTTCTTTGGGCACCGTACGAAGACCCAAAAGGACCCAGGGAAGTCTGTCCACCCATCCCACGCCTTGAAAACTGGCCCGCAGAGCGGCTTTGAGCGACCTGTGGAATCGCTCGCACAGGCTGTTCACCTGTGGATGATAGGCGGTGGTGTGATGTAGTTTGGTGCCAAGCCCCTGAGCCACAGCGTTCCAAAGCTCAGAGGAAAACTGCGGTCCACGATCGGAAGAGATGTCTGCCGATACGCCGAAACGAGCAACCCAAGAGGAGTTGAAAGCTCTGGCCACGTCTGCCGAAGTAGTGGAAACCAAAGGAACTGCCTTTGGCCATCTAGTGGTGCGGTCTACGATTGTGAGGATGTGTGTAAAACCTTGAGAAGGTGGAAGCGGACCCACGAGGTCCGCATTCACGTGGTCGAATCGACGCTCTGGAACAGCGAAGGTGGCCAATGGAGCTTTTACATGATGCTGTACCTTGGCCTTTTGGCAGACCACGCAGGTGTTGGCCCGGTCGCGGACATCCAGGTGCATACCCCTCTAGACGAATTTTGATGACATCAGCCTTTATGAGGCCTTCATGCCAGGGTGTGACAACCCGTGTATGGCATCGAACACTTTTTGGCGCCAGGCGACCGGAACTATAGGGTGGCGAACTCCCATGGAGACGTCGCAAAGTAGCGTGGTGCCTGCGGCATGGAATTTGACGTCGGCCGCTTGGAAGCTAGAGGAGCTGGTCCTGTATGCTTGGACCTCCGGGTCCGAGGCTTGATCCGCAGCCATGAGGGCATAGTCGATTCCGAGTTGGACTGCGTGCACAGTCGCGCGGGAGAGGCAATCCGCCACCAGGTTGTCTTTGCCGGACAAATGCTGAATGTCCATGGTGAATTCTGAAATGAACTTCAGGTGACGTTGTTGCCGAGCTGACCATGGTTCGGCGGTCTTGGCCATAGTGTACGTTAGTGGCTTGTGGTCCACATAAGCCATGAACGGACGTCCATCTAGTAAGAACCGGAAATGGCGGATGACTAGAAAAAGGGCCAGCAACTCCCAGTCGAAAGTGTTGTACTTTCTTTCGATTCATCATAGTTGACGGCTGAAAAACACAAGCGGTTGCCATGTCCCATTCACCCACTGTTCCTGCACTGCGCCAATTGCGTAGTCCGACGCATCAGTGGTAAGGGCAATGGTGGCACCTGGAAGCGGGTGCGCCAGCATTGTTGCGTTGGCCAAGGCACCTTTGGTGTCGACAAATGCCCGGTCCATCTCAGCCATCCAGCTGATTGGATCCTTACCGGACTTGGCCTTGAGGGCCTCGTAAAAGGGCTGCATAAGCAGAGCCGCCTTAGGGACGAACCGGTGATAAAAACTTACCATCCCGAGGAACTCCTGCAGGGCCTTACTGGTCTGCGGGCGCGGGAAAGATGTAACCGCCTCGACCTTCATCTGTAAGGGAATTGCGCCGTCTGATGTAATGCGATGGCCCAAGAAATTAATCCACTGCAGGCCGAGCTGGCACTTGGCCGGGTTGATAATCAAACCCTGTTGACTGAGGCGTGTGAAGAGGGTGCGCAAATGGCAGAAGTGCTCCTCTTTGCTAGGGCTGGTGATGAGGATGTAATCGAGGTAGATGAAGAGGAATTTTAGGTCCCGAAGCACGGAGTCCATTAAGCACTGGAAAGCCTGTGCAGCGCCCTTTAAGCCAAACGGCATCCGCTGAAATTTGAACAGGCCGAATGGTGTGATGACTGCGGTCTTCAGGACGTCTTGCAGGTGCACGGGGACCTGGTGGTAACCGCAGACAAGGTCGACTTTCGAAAAAAAAGGTCTTTCCAGCCAAATGGGCCGAGAAATCTTGGATATGTGGAATCGGGTACCGATCAGGAGTAGTGATGTCATTCAGGCATCGGTAGCCACCGCATGGCCGCCATCCGCTGCCGGGTTTCGGAACAATGTGGAGAGGCAAAGACCAGGGACTATTCAACTGGCGAATAATCCCCAGCCGCTCCATCGTGTTGAACTCCGCTTTTGCAGCCGCGAGCTTGTCGGGTTTGAGTCGTCGGGCCCGTGCGTAAACCGGGGGGCCGGTTGTGGTGATGTGATGTTCCACACCATGTTTAGTAGCCGAGGAGGAGAAAGTGGGCCTGGTCAGATCTGGGAACTCTCCGAGGAGCCGAGTGAAGTCGTCTGGAGGTGGGAACGCACAGAAGACAGTGCGCGGCACGGCATTACCACGGTGGCATGGGATGGAGTGGAATGTTGCCGCATTGATCAACCAGCGGTGCCTGACATCGACCAGGAGGCCGTTGGCGCACAAAAAATCCGCCCCAATGATGGGCTGCGTGACTTTGGCTGTGATGAATTCCCAGTGGAAACGCTGGCCGCCGAAACACACCTGGACCCGCCGCCTTCCGAAGGTCCGAACGGCAGCGCCATTAACCGCAACTAGAGCGGGGCCGTGGCCCCCAGCTAGCATATCGAGATTTGACGCAGGTACGATGCTACACTGCGCCCCGGTGTCGCAAAGGAAACGTCGACCAGATAGGGAATCGGTGAGGAAGAGAAGCTTCCCTGAATCTCCGATGGCCATCACAGCCGCGGGGCGCTCGTTAGACCCGGTCCTCTTTCGCCAGGGCGTCTGTAGATGTTTTCTTGTTTTGTGCGAAAAACTCCAGGGAGGGCGGCAGCATCTTGCTTTTGCACCAAAACGGGCGTGGCAGAAGCACAACCCCGCTGATTGAGGAGCTGGAGCAGCGTCTGTGGGGGATGGGCACCTCGTGGCTGCGCAGTGCTGTTGTGCCACCACGAAGATCTTGTCCGCTTCGGCAGCAAGCTCTGCGCAGTCTGTGACTTCGGGCCTGGCTAGGGTAGCCTGAACTTGCTCCGGGAGTAGGCTGAGGAATAGGTCCCTGAAGAGGAAGCATTCCAGCTCGGACCCGAGGAGCGTGAGCATCTGGCTCATGAGCTCAGACAGCTTGGTGTCCCCGAGGCCGGGCATAGCGAGCAGCCGGTGGGCGTGCTCCGACTTCGTGAGCCCGAAGACCTGCAGCAACCGCGCCTTTAAGGTGTCATACTTGCGATCAGTAGGCGAGCTACCGAGTAGGCTGACAATCCGCGAGGCTGTGGCACTCTCGAGGGCGGCGACCACGTAATAATAACAGGTCTGATCCGCAACGATGACCCTGATGGCGAACTGGGCTTCAGCCTGGATGAACCATGTGGCTGGTTGTTGCTCCCAGAACTGCGGTAGCTTCAAGGTAATGGCGTTCGTTTCCATGTTGATTATCTTCAGCGAAAACCATTTGCAAAAGTCGGGGTCACCAATGTAGGAATGTCTAGTTGCTATCCAAAGACTGAGGTCCACTCAGGCGCTTAAACAAAACGAAGTTTAATGGAAGCTAACAGGTTTAAACAAGTAACTGCAGGAGAACATTGAGTGTAGGTTTATTCATTTCGGAGGCTCCACAATGACTGCTGGCTGGTTCCGTGGTTGACGTCATGATGTCATCATGTTCTTCCAGCCAGTGGGGGATCACGTGATGTATGGCATGATGTCATCGCGTTTACCTGCGCTGTTAAAGTAATCACGCTTTATACAAGTAAACAGTTTAAATAAAGATACAGACTCAGGCTGTAGCTAACATGTTGTCAAAGGGAATTATATACAAACGGTCTGAGTCCTTTAGTGGCTCCGCCACACTATTGTACAAGAGCTGGTTTGCTATCGTCGAAACCGTTCTTTATAAAACTATTTTGCTATCGTACAAGAGCTGGGTGTGATTGGCACTACAAGAAGGAGCAACCTCCCCACAGCTGCTTCTCCTGCCCTGGTGTCAGGCCTGCACCAAGACTGCAGCTGACACTCACACAAACCGCTGGACCAGCACTTCCGCCACAAACCGCTGGACCAGCACGTCCGCCACTCATCAAAGAGAACACCAGCACTGCGGGCAATCCCAGACTGCGCCAGTGGCACTGCTCTCCCACTGTACCTTGCATTTAAAACTTGCAATTTATTCCACTGGGTATTTAAGAATATCAGTTAGGAGCTGTGTTGTTTTATCTGTATATTTCCATCCAGAAGTGTTTGCTTTGTAAAATGTAAACATGCAGTGAAAAAGGATATTGACCAATGCCCGGTCAGCAATGGCAGGCGGGAGCGGCGTGTTTAATAGGAGCAATTAACCAGCGGCCGCAGTATCAATCTACAACCTAAAGAATAAGAAGCACTCAGAGGCTGAGGTTCTGTCTATCCCACGTGGAGAGATTGCAATGGCCAATGAGCACAAAGAGATAATGGGCAGTGATAGACATGGGCGGGGAAACAACAGATACTGGGGAACAACAGACACTGGGGAACAACAGACACTGGGGAACAACAGACACTGGGGAACAACAGACACTGGGGAACAACTGACACTAGGGGAACAATGGACAATAGGGGAACAGCGGACACTAGGGGAACAGTGGAAACTGGGGGAACAACAGACACTGGGGAACAACAGACACTGGGGAACAACAGACACTGGGGAACAACAGATACTGGGGAACAACAGACACTGGGGAACAACGGACACTAGGGGAACAATGGACACTAGGGGAACAGCGGACACTAGGGGAACAGAGACACTGGGGGAACAACAGACACTGGGGGAACAACAGACACTGGGGAACAACAGACACTGGGGAACAACAGACACTGGGGAACAACAGATACTGGGGAACAACAGACACTGGGGAATAATGGACACTAGGGGAACAATGGAGACTAGGGGAACAGCGGATACTAGGGGAACAGCGGACACTAGGGGAACATTGGACACTGGCGGAACAACAGACACTGGGGAACAAAAGACACTGGGGGAAAAACAGACACTGGGGAACAACAGACACTGGGGAACAACAGACACTGGGGAACAACAGGCAATGGAGAGCAATAGGTCCTGGAGAACAACAGATACTGGGGAACAACAAATACTGGAGAACAACAGATACTGGGGGAACAACAAATACTGGAGAACAACAGATACTGGAGAACAAAATAGATACTGGGGAACAACAGGTAATGGGGCAACAACCGATAGTGGTGCAACAATAGATACTGGGGAAACAACACATACCAGGGGAACAACAGATACTGGGGAACAGCGGACACTGGGGGGGAAACAGTTACTGGGGGAACAACAGATACTGGGGCCCAACAGATACTGGGGGAGCAACAGATACTGGGGAACAACAGACACTGGGGATCAACAGATACTGGGGAACAACAGATACTGGGGGAACAACAGATACTGGGGGAACAACAGATACTGGGGAACAACAGATACTGGGGAACAACAGATACTGGGGAACACGGATACTGGGGAACAGCAGATACGGGGGGAAAACAGATACTGGAGAACAACAGATACTGGAGAACAACAGATATTGGGGAGCAGCAGATACTGGGTAGAACATTAGATTCTGGGGGTACAGCAAATGCTGGGGAACAACTGATGCTGGGCGAACAAGAGATACACAGTGAACAATAAATACTGGGACAACAACTGACAGTGGGGAATAATACATACTAGGGGGAACAACAGGTACTGCATACAACAGATACTGCAAAACAACAGATACAGGAAGAACAACAGATAATGGGGAACAAAATATACTAGGGGGAACAACAGATACTAGGGAACAAAAGATACTGTATAATAACAGATACTGGGGGAACAACAGATACTGGGGGAACACCAGATTCTGGGGGGAACAACTGATACTGGGGAACAACAGATACTCGGGAACAACAGATACTTGGGTACAACGGATACTGGGTACAACAGATACAGGGGAACAGCAGATACTGGGGGGAACAACAGATACTGGGGGAACAACAGATACTGGGGGATCAACAGATACAGGGTGATCAACAGAAACTGAGGGAACAACAGATACTGGGGTAACAACAGTTACTGGGGGTAACAACAGGTACTGGGGCAACAACAGATACTGGGGACCAATAGACACTGGGGGAACAACAGGCACTGGGGGATCAACAGATATTTGAGTATCACCAGATACTGGGGGAACAAAAGATACTTGGGAAATAATAGTTAGTGAGGGAACAACAGAAACTGGGGGAACAACAGATACTGGGGGAACAGCAGATGCTCTGGAACAACAGATAATGGGGAACAGCAGGTATCGGGGGAACAACAGATACTGGGGAAACAGCAGATACTGGGGGAACAACAGATACTGGGGAACAACAGATACTGGGGGAACAACAGACATTGAGGGAATAACAGTTAATGGGGGGAACACCAGGTACTGGGGGATCAACAGACACTGGGGGATCAACAGATACTGGGGGAACAACAGATAGTTGGGGAACAACAGAAACTGGGGGAACAACAAACACTGGGGAACGACAGATACTGGTGTAACAACAGATAATGGGGAAAAACAGATACTGGGGAACAACAGAGACTGGGTAACGTCAGATCCTGGTGCACAACAGATACTGTGAACAACAGATATTCGGGATCAACAGATACTGGGGAAACAACAGATACAGGGGGAACAACAGATAATGGGGAACAACAGATAATGGGGAGCAACAGATACCGAGTGATCACCAGATACTGAGGGAACAACAGATATTGGGGAACAACAGATGCTGGGGTTAATAACAGATACCAGGGGAACAACAGATACTGGAGAACAAAATAGATACAGGGGAACAACAGGTAATGGGGCAACAACAGATACTGGTGCAACAACAGATACTGGGAAACAATACATACCAGGGGAACAACAGATACTGGGGAACAGCAGGTACTGGGGGGGGGGACAGTTACTGGGGGAACAATAGATACTGGGGAACAACAGATACTGGGGGAACAACAGATACTGGGGAACAACAGATACTGGGTGAACAACAGATACTGTGGAACAACAGACACTGGGGTAAAAACAGATACTGGGGGAACAACAGATACTGGGGAACAACAGACACTGGGGAACAACAGATACTGGGGGAACAACAGATACTGGGGAACACGGATACTGGGGAACAACAGATACTGGGGAACAACAGATACTGGGGAACAACAGATACTGGGGAACAACAGATACTGGGGAAAACAGATAATGGAGAACAACAGATACTGGAGAACAACAGTTACTGGGGTGCAGCAGATACTGGGTAGAACAACAAATTCTGGGGGTACAGCAAACGCTGGGGAACAACTGACACTGGGCGAACCAGAGATACACAGTGAACAATAAATACTGGGACAACAACTGACACTGGGGAACAACAGATACTAGGGGGAACAACAGGTACTGCGTACAACAGATACTGCAAAACAACAGATACAGGAAGAACAACAGATAATGGGGAACAACTATACTAGGGGGGAACAACAGATACTAGGTAACAACAGATACTGTGTAATAACAGATACTGGGGGAATAACAGATACTGGGGGAACACCAGATTCTGGGGGGAAAAGCAGATACTGGGGAAAAAACATCTGCTGGGGGATCAACAAGATAATAAGGGAACAAAAGTCACGGGGGGAACAACAGATACTGGAGGGAACAAAACATACTGGGGAAAAACAGATACGGGCGAGCAACAGATACTGGGGAACACCAGATACTGGGGAACAACAGATACTCGGGAACAACAGATACTTGGGTACAATGGATACTGCGAACAACGGATACTGGGGAACAGCAGATACTGGGGGGAACAACAGATACTGGGGGAACAACCGATACTGGGGGATCAACAGATACAGGGTGATCAACAGAAACTGAGGGAACAACAGATACTGAGGCAACAACAGTTACTGGGGGTAATAACAGATACTTGGGCAACAACAGATACTGGGGACCAATAGATACTGGGGGAACAACAGGCACTGGGGGATCAACAGATATTTGAGTATCACCAGATACTGGGGGAACAAAAGATACTTCGGAAATAATAGTTAGTGAGGGAACAACAGAAACTGGGGGAACAACAGATACTGGGGGAACAGCAGATGCTCTGGAACAACAGATAATGGGGAACAGCAGATATCGGGGGAACAACAGATACTGGGGGAACAACAGATACGGGGGAACAACAGATACTGGGGAAAACAGATACTGGGGGGAGAATGGATACGGGGGAAACAACAGATACTGGGGAAACAACAGATACTGGGGGAACAACAGACATTGAGGGAATAACAGTTAATGGGGGGAACACCAGGTACTGGGGGATCAACAGATACTGGGGGATCAACAGATACTGGGGGAACAACAGATAGTTGGGGAACAACAGAAACTGGGGGTACAACAAAAACTGGGGAACGACAGATGCTGGTGTAATAACAGATAATGGGAAATACAGATACTGGGGAACAACAGAGACTGGGTAACGTCAGATCCTGGTGCACAACAGATACTGTGAACAACAGATATTCGGGATCAACAGATACTGGGGAAACAACAGATACGGGGGAACAACAGATAATGGGGAACAACAGACACTGGGGAACAACAGATACCGCGTGATCACCAGATACTGAGGGAACAACAGATATTGGGGAACAACAGATGTTGGGGTTAATAACAGTTACCGGGGGAGCAACAGAAACTGGAGAACGAAATAGATACAGGGGAACAACAGGTAATGGGGCAACAACAGATACTGGGGAAAAAATACATACCGGGGGAACAACAGATACTGGGGAACAGCAGATACTGGGGGGGGGGGAACAGTTACTGGGGGAACAATAGATACTGGGGAACAACAGATACTGGGGGAATAACAGATACTGGGGAACAACAGATACTGGGGGAACAACAGATACTGTGGAACAACAGACACTGGGGGAAAACAGATAATGGGGGAACAGGTACTGGTGAACAACAGACACTGGGGAACAACAGATACTGGGGGAGCAACAGATACTGGGGAACACGCATACTGGGGAACAACGGATACTGGGGAACAACAGATACTGGGGAACAACAGATACTGGGGAAAACAGATCATGGAGAACAACAGATACTGGAGAACAACAGTTACTGGGGAGCAGCAGATACTGGGTAGAACAACCGATTCTGGGGGTGCAGCAAACGCTGGGGAACAACTGACACTGGGCGAACCAGAGATACACAGTGAACAATAAATACTGGGACAACAACTGACACTGGGGAAGAACAGATACTAGGGGGAACAACAGGTACTGCGTACAACAGATACTGCAAAACAACAGATACAGGAAGAACAACAGATAATGTGGAACAACATATACTAGGGGGAACAACAGATACTAGGTAACAACAGATACTGTGTAATAACAGATACTGGGGGAATAACAGATACTGGGGGAACACCAGATTCTGGGGGAACACCAGATTCTGGGGGGAAAAGCAGATACTGGGGAAAAAACATCTGCTGGGGGATCAACAGATACTAAGGGAACAAAAGTCACTGGGGGGAACAACAGATACTGGAGGGAACAAAATATACTGGGGAAAAACTGATACTGGGGGAACAACAGATACTGGGGAACAACAGATACTGGGGAACAACAGATACTGGGGAACACCAGATACTGGGGAACACCAGATACTGGGGAACAACAGATACTCGGGAACAACAGATACTTGGTTACAACGGATACTGGGTACAACGGATACTGGGGAACAGCGGATACTGGGGGGAACAACAGATACTGGGGAAACAACAGATACTGGGGGATCAACAGATACAGGGTGATCAACAGATACTGAGGGAACAACAGATATTGTGGTAACAACAGGTTAATGGGGGTAACAACATATACTGGGGGAACAACACACACTGGGGATCAATATATACTGGGGGAAACAATAGGCACCGGGGGTTCAACAGACAGTTGTGTATCACCAGATACTGGGGAAACAACAGATACTTGGGAAATAACAGTTAGTGAGGGAACAACAGATACTGAGGGGAACAACAGACATTGGGGGATTAAAAGATACTGGGGATCAAAAGAATCTGGGGGAACAACAGATACTGGGGGAACAACAGATGCTCTGGTACAACACATAATGGGGAACAGCAGATATTGGGGGAACAACAGATACTGGGGAAACAGCAGATACTGGGGGAACAACAGATACTGGGGGAACAACAGATACTGGGGGAACAACAGGTACTGGGGGAGAAATGGATACTGGGGGGAAGCAACAGATACTGGGGAAACAACAGATACTGGGGGGAACAACAGACACTGGGGATTAACAGTTACTGGGGGAACACCAGATACTGGGGGATCAACAGATACTGGGGTATCAACAGATACTGGGGGAAAAAAGATAGTGGGGGAAGAACAGAAACTGGGGGAACTACAATTACTGGGGGAACGACAGATACTGGTGTAACAACAGATAATGGGGAAAAAACAGATACTGGGGAACAACAGAGACTGGGTAATGTCAGATCCTGATGCACAACAGATACTGTGAACAACAGATAATCGGGATCAACGGATACTGGGGAAACAACAGATACAGTGTGAACAACAGATAATGGGGAACAACAGACACTGGGGAACAACAGATACCGGGTGATCAACAGATACTGAGTGAACAACAGATATTGGGGAACAACAGATGCTGGGGTTAATAACAGATACTGGGGGAACAACAGATACTGGAGAACAAAATAGATACTGGGGAACAGCAGGTAATGGGGCAACAACAGATAGTGGGGAACAGCAGATACTGGGGGAAAACAGTTACTGGGGGAACAACAGATACTGGGGAAACAACAGATACTGGGGGAACAACAGATACTTGGGAACAACAGATACTGGGAGAACAACAGATACTGGGGAACAACAGATACTGGGGAACAACAGATACTGGGGGAACAACAGATACTGGGGGAACAACAGATACTGGGGGAACAACAGATACTGGGGGAACAACAGATACTGGGGAACTCGGATACTGGGGAACAACAGATACTGGGGAACAACAAATACTGGGGAACAACTGATACTGGGGAACACGGATACTGGGGAACAGCAGAGATGGGGGGAAAACAGACACTGGAGAACAACAGATACTGGAGAACAACAGTTACTGGGGAGCAGCAGATACTGGGTAGAACAACAGATTCTGGGGGTACAGCAAACGCTGGGGAACAACTGATACTGAGCGAACCAGAGATAAGCAGTGAACAATAAAGACTGGGACAACAACTGACACTGGGAAACAACAGATACTAGGGGGAACAACAGGTACTTCGTACAACAGAGACTGCAAAACAACAGATACAGGAAGAACAACAGATAATGGGGAACAACATATAATAGGGGGAACAACAGATACTAGGTAACAACAGATACTGTGTAATAACAGATACTGGGGGAATAACAGATACTGGGGGAACACCAGATTCTGTGGGAAAAGCAGATAATGGGGAAACAACAACTGCTGGGGGATCAACAGATACTAAGGGAACAAAAGTCACTTATTGGAACAACAGATACTGGGGGAACATCAGATACTGGGGAACAACAGATGCTGGGGAACAACAGATACTTGGGAACAACAGACACTGTGGAACAAGAGATACTTGGGTACAACAGATACTGGGTACGACAGATACAGCGGAACAGCAGGTACTGGGGGGAGCAACAGATACTGGGGGAACAACACATACTGGGGATCAATTAATACTGGGGGAACAACAGGCACTGGGGGATGAACAGATATTTGTGTATCACCAGATACTGGGGGAACAACAGATACTTGGGAAATAACAGTTAGTGAGGGAACAACAGATACTGAGGGGAACAACAGACATTGGGGGATTAAAAGATACTGGGGATCAACAGAAACTGGGGGAACAAGTGATCCTCGGGGAACAACAGATGCTCTGGGACAACAGATAATGGGGAACAGCAGATATTGGGGCATCAACAGATCCTGGGGGAACAGCAGATACTGGCGGAACAACAGATACTGGGGGAACAACAGATAAAGAGGGAACAACCGACACTGGGGAATAACAGTTACTGGGGGAACACCAGATACTGGGGGATCAACAGATACTGGGGTATCAACAGATACTGGGGTATCAACAGATACTGGGGGAACAACAGGTAGTGGGGGAATAACAGAAACTGGAGGAACAACAATTACTGGGGGAAAAAGAGAAACTGGTGTAACAACAGATAATGGGGAAAAAACAGATAATGGGGAACAACAGATACTGGGTAATGTCAGATCCTGGTGCACAACAGATACTGTGAACAACAGATATTCGGGATCAATAGATACTGGGGAAACAACAGATACAGGGGGAACAACAGATAATGGGGAACAAGAGACACTGAGGGAACAACAGATATTGGGGAACAACAGATGCTGGAGTTAATAACAGATACTGGGGGAACAACAGAAAGTGGAGAACAAAATAGATACTGGGGAACAACAGGTAATGGGGTATCAACAGATATTTGAGGATCACCAGTTACTGTGGGAACAACAAATACTGAGGAAGTAACAGTTACTGAGGGGAGCAACAGACACTGGTGGATCAAAATATACTGGAGGATCATCAGAAACTGGTTGAACAACAGATACTGGGCGAACAAACAATGCTCTGGATCAACAGATAATGGGGAACAGCAGATATTGGGGGAACAACAGATATTGGGAAACAGCAAATACTGGAGGACCAACAGATACTGGGGAACAGCAGATTCTGGGGGAACAACAGATACTGGGGAGAACAACAGACTCTGCGAAACAACAGATACTGGGCAAACAAAATATACTGGGGGCAACAACAAACACTGGGGAACAGCAGATATTGGAGGGAACACCAGATATTGGGTGAACACCAGAGACTGGTTGAACACCAGGTACTGGGGGAACAACAGATCCTGGGTAACAACTGATACTGGGGAACAACAGTTACTGATGGAACAACAGACACTGCGGGATCAACAGATACTGGGGGAACAACAGATGCTGGGAGAACACCAGATACTCAGGGGAACAACAGATACTGGGTGTACAACTGATCCTCGGTAACAACTGATACTGGGGAACAACAAATACTGGGGGATCAACATATGCTGGGGAAACAACAGTTACTGAGGGAACAACAGACACTGGGGGATCAACAGATACTGCGGGATCAACAAAAAATGGGGGCACAACAGTAACTGCGTGAACAATAGATACTGGGGTACAACAGATACTGGGGGATCAACAGAAACTTGGGGAACAGATATTGGTGGAGCAACAGATTTTGGGGAAAAAACAGATACTGGGGAAGCTACAGATACTGGGGCAACAACAGATAATGGGGGGAACAACAGATACAGAGGTAACAACAGATAATGGGGAACAACCGATACGGGGTAACAACAGATACAGGGGAACAACAGGAACTGGAGAAAAATAGTTACTGGGCAAACAAAAGATTCTGGGGGCAACAACAGATACTGGGGAACAACAGATGTTGGGGGAATAACAGATACTGGGGGGGCAACAGGTACTGGGGAACAAAAGATACTGGGGGAACAACAGATACCGGGGGAACAGCAGATTCAGGTTGAACAACTGATAATGGGGAACAACAGATACTGGGGGAACAACAGATACTGGGGGAACAACAGATACGGGGGGGAACAACAGATACTGGTGGAACAACAGATACTGGAGGAACAACAGACACTGGGGGAACAACAGACACTGGGGGAACAACAGATACTGGGGGAACAACAGATACTGGGGGAACAACAGATACTGGGGGAACAACAGATACAGGGGGAACAACAGATACTGGGGGAACAACAGATACTGGCGTAAAAACAGATACTGGGGGAACAAATGTTACTGGAGGAACAGCAGACACTGAGGAGAACAACAGATACTGGGGGAACAACAGATACTGGGGGAAAAACAGATACAGGTCGAACAACTGATACTGGGGGAACAACAGATACTGGGGGAACAACAGATCCTGTGGAAAAAAGAAATAATGGGGGAACACCAGTTGCTCGGGGGAACAACAGATATTGGGGGACCAAAAGATACTCGGGGAACAACACATACTGGGGGAACAGCAGATACTGGGGGGAATAACAGACATTTGGAAACAACAGATACTGGGCAAACAAAAATACTGGGTGCGACATCATATACTAGGTGAACAACAGATATTGGTGGAATAACAGATATTGGGGAACAGCAGATTCTGGGGGAACAACAAATACTGGGTGAACAACAGCCACTGGGGAACAACAGTTACTGGGCAAACAAAAGATACTGTGGGCAACAACAGATACTGGGTGAACAACAGATATTGGGTGAATAACAGATACTGGGGAACAGCAGATGCTGGGGGTACACCAGAAACTGGGGGGCAACTGTTACTGGTGGAACAACAGATACTGGGGGGAACAACCGATACTGGGGAACAAAAGATACAGGGGATAAAAGATACAGGGGTAACAACAGATACCGGGGGAACAACAGATACAGGTCAAACAACTGATACTTGGGAACAGCAGCTACTGCGGAAACAACAGATACTGGGGGATAAGCAGGTACTGGGGGAACAACAGATTCTGGGGGCAGCAAAAGATACTGGGGAAGTAACAGTTACAGAGGGAACAACAGATACTGAGGGGAACAACAGACACTGGGGGATCAAAAGATACTGGGGGATCATCAGAAACTGGGGGAACAACAGATACTGGACGAACAACAGATGCTCTGGATCAACAGATAATGGGGAACAGCAGATACTGGGGGATCAACAGAAACGGGGGGAACAGGTATTGGTGGAGCAACAGATTCTGGGGAAAAAACAGATACTGGGGGAGCTACAGATCCTGGGGGCAACAACAGATAAAGGGGGGAAAAACAGATGCTGGGGAACAACAGGTACAGATGTAACAACAGATAATGGGGAACAACCGATATGGGGGAATAACAGATACTGGGGGAACAACAGGCACTGGGGAACAATAGTTACTGGGCAAACTAAAGATACTGGGGGCAACAAAAGATACTGGGGAGCAACAGATGTTGGGAGAATAACAGACACTGGGGAACAACAGGTACTGGGGAACAAAAGATACTGGGGGAACAACAGATACTGGGGGAGCAACAGATTCAGGTTGAACAACTGATAATGGGGAACACCAGATACTGGGGGAACAACAGATACTGGGGGAACAACAGACACTGGGGGAACAGCAGACACTGGGGGAACAACAGATACTGGGGGAACAACAGATACTGGGGGAACAACAGACACTGGGGGAACAACAGATACTGGGGGAACAACAGATACTGGGGGAACAACAGATACTGGGGGAACAACAGATACTGGGGGAACAACAGATACTGGGGGAACAACAGATAATGGGGGAAAAACAGATGCAGATCGAACAACTGATACTGGGGAACTGCAGATACTGGGGGAACACCAGGTACTGGGTGAAGACCAGATACTGGGGGAACAACAGATACTGGGGGAACAACAGATCCTGTGGAAAAAACAAAAACTGAGGGAACACCAGATACTCGGGGGAACAACAGATACTGGGGGAACAACAGCTACTGGGGGAACAACAGATACTGGAGGAACAACAGATCCTGTGGAAAAAACAAATAACGGGGGAACACCAGATACTCAGGGGAACAACAGATACTGGGGGAACAACAGACACTGGGGGAACAACAGATACTGGGGGAACAACAGATACTGGGGGAACAACAGGTACTGGGGGAACATCAGATACTGGGGAAAAAGCAGATAATGGGGAATCAACAGATACTGGGGAAGCAACAGACACTGGGGGATCAACAGAAACTGGGGGATCAACAGAAAATGGGGGCACAACAGATACTGGGAAACAAAAGTTACTCTGGGAACAGCAGACACTGAGGAGAACAACAGACAATGTGGGATCAACAGATACTGGGGGATCGACATAAAATGGGGGCACAACAGATATGGGCGAAAAACAGATACTGGGGAGTCAACAGATACTGGGTGAACAACAGATACTGGGGTACAACTCATACTGGGGTACAACAGATATTGGGGGATCAACAGAAACTGGGGGAACAGATATTGGGGTAATGATACATACAGGGGGAACAACAGGTAATGGGGAACAACAGATACCGGGGAACAAAAGCTACTGGGGAACAACTGATACTGTGGAGCAGCAGATTCTGGGGGAACAACAAATACTGGGGGGGAACAACAGACACTTGGAAACAACAGATACTGGGTAAACAAAAGATACTGGGGGCAACAACATATACTAGGTGAGCAACAGATATTGGGGGAATAACAAATATTGGGGAAAAGCAGATTCTGGGGGAACAACAGACACTGGGGAAAAACAGATACTGGGGAACTACAGATACTGGGGGAACAACAGATACTGGGGAGCAACAGACACTGGGGGAAAAACAGATACTGGGCAAACAACAGATACTGGGGAACAACAGATACTGGGGGAACAACAGATACTGGGGGAACAACAGATACTGGGGAACACCGATACAGGGGAACAACAGATACTGGGGAACACGGATACTGGGGAACAACAGATACTGGGGAACAACAGGTACTGGGGGAACAACAGATACTGGGGGAACAAAATAATCCTGGGGGAACAACAGATACTGGGGAACGCGGATACTGGGGAACAACAGATACTGGGGAACATGGGTACTGGGGAACAGCAGATATGGGGGGAAAACAGATACTGGAGAACAACAGACACTGGAGAACAACAGATACTGGGTAATGTCAGATCCTGGTGCACAATAGACACTGTGAACAGCAGATATTCGGGATCAACAGATACTGAGGGAACAACAGATATTGGGGAACAACAGGTGCTGGGGGTAATAACAGATACTGGGGGAACAACAGATACTGGAGAACAAAATAGATACTGGGGAACAACAGATACTGAGGGAACAACAGATACTGGACAACAAAATAGATACTGGGGAACAACAGTTAATGGGGCAACAACAGATACTGGTGCAACAACAGATACTGGGGAAAAAACACATACTGGGGGAACAACAGGTACTGGGGAACAGCAGATACTGGGGGGAAAACAGTTACTGGGGGAACAACAGATACTGGGGAACAACAGATACTGGGGGAACAACAGATACTGGGGAACAACAGATACTGGGGGAAAACAGATACTGGGAACAACAGACACTGGGGGAAAAACAGATACTGCGGGAACAACAGATACTGGGGAACAACAGATACTGGGGAACAACAGATACTGGGGGAACAATAGATACTGGGGGAACAATAGATACTGGGGGAACAATAGATACTGGGGGAACAACAGATACTGGGTGAACAACAGATAATGGAGGAACAACAGATACTGGGGGAACAACAGATACTGGGAGGAACAACAGATACTGGGAGGAACAACAGATACTGGGAGGAACAACAGACACTGGGGAACAACAGTTACTGGGGGAACAACAGATACTGGGGGAACAACAGATACTGGGAGGAACAACAGACACTGGGGGAGCAATAGATACTGGGGGAACAACAGTTACTGGGCAAACAAAAGATACTGGGGCAACAACAGATACTGGGTGAACAACAGATAATGGAGGAACAACAGATACTGGGGGAACAACAGATACTGGGGGAACAACAGATACTGGGGGAACAACAGATACTGGGGGAACAACAGATACTGGGGGAACAACAGATACTGGGGGAGCAATAGATACTGGGGGAACAACAGATACTGGGGGAACAACAGATACTGGGGGAACAACAGATACTGGGGGAACAACAGATACTGGGGGAACAACAGATACTGGGGGAACACCAGAAACTGGGGGGCAACTGTTACTGGTGGAACAACAGATACTGGGGATCAAATGTTACAGGGGTGACAAGAGATACCGGGGGAACAACAGATACAGGTCGAACAACTGATACTGGGGAACAGCAGCTACTGCGGAAACAACAGATACTGGGGGATAAGCAGGTACTGGGGGAACAACAGATTCTGGGGGCAGCAAAACATACTGGGGAAGTAACAGTTACTGAGGGAACAACAGATACTGAGGGGAACAACAGAAACTGGGGGATCATAAGATACTGGGGGATCATCAGAAACTGGGGGAACAACAGATACTGGAGGAACAACAGATAATGGGGGAACAACAGATACTGGGGGAACAACAGATACTGGGGAAACAAAAAATACTGGGGGATGAACAGATACTGGGGGATCAACAGAAAATGGGGGATCAACAGAAAATGGGGGCACAACAGTAACTGGGTGAAAAACAGATAATCACACACACACACACACACACACACACACAGACCCCACAGTGCAGATAGAGGCCATTTCGGCCCATCGAGCCTGCACCGACACATATCCCACCCGATCCCCGTAACCCAACGTATTTAATCCCCCTAACACTAAGGGTCAATTTATCATAGCCAATCAACCTAGCCCGCACATCTTTGGACTGTGGGAGGAAACCGGAGCACCCGTAGGAAACCCACGCAAACACGGGGAGAATGTGCAAACTCCACACAGACAGTCACCCGAGGCCGGATTCGAACCCGGGTCTCTGGCACTGTGAGGCAACAGTGCTAACCACTATGCCACCGTGCTGCCCGTGATAATGGGGTACAACAGATACTCGGGGATCAACAGTAATGGGGGGAACAGGTATTGGTGGAGCAACAGATTCTGGGGAAGCAACAGATACTGGGGGAGCTAGAGATACTGGGGGCAACAACAGATAATGGTGGAACAACAGATATTGGGGAAACAACAAATACTGGGGGATGAACAGATACTCGGGGGAACAACAGATACTGGGGGAACAGCAGAAACTGGGGAACAACAGCTACTGGGGGAACAACAGATACTGGGGGAACAACAGATCCTGTGGAAAAAACAAATAACGGGGGAACACCAAATACTCGGGGGAACAACAGATACTGGGGGAACAACAGACACTGGGGGAACAACAGATACTGGGGGAACAACAGATACTGGGGGAACATCAGATACTGGGGAAAAAGCAGATAATGGGGAATCAACAGATACTGGGGAAGCAACAGACACTGGGGGATCAACAGAAACTGGGGGATCAACAGAAAATGGGGGCACAACAGATACTGGGAAACAAAAGTTACTGTGGGAACAGCAGACACTGAGGGAACAGCAGACACTGAGGAGAACAACAGACAATGTGGGATCAACAGATACTGGGGGATCTACATAAAATGGGGGCACAACAGATACTGGGCGAAAAACAGATACAGGGGAGTCAACAGATGCTGGGTGAACAACAGATACTGGGGTACAACTCATACTGGGGTACAACAGATATTGGGGGATCAACAGAAACTGGGGGAACAGATATTGGGGTAATGATACATACAGGGGGAACAACAGGTAATGGGGAACAACAGATACCGGGGAACAAAAGCTACTGGGGAACAACTGATACTGTGGAGCAGCAGATTCTGGGGGAACAACAAATACTGGGGGGGAACAACAGACACTTGGAAACAACAGATACTGGGTAAACAAAAGATACTGGGGGCAACAACATATACTAGGTGAGCAACAGATATTGGGGGAATAACAAATATTGGGGAACAGCAGATTCTGGGGGAACAACAAATACTGGGGGAACAATAGACACTGGGGAAAAACAGATACTGGGGAACTACAGATACTGGGGGAATAACAGATACTGGGGAGCAACAGACACTGGAAGAAAAACAGATACTGGGCAAACAACAGATACTGGGGAACAACAGATACCGGGGGAACAACAGATACTGGGGGAACAACAGATACTGGGGAACACCGATACTGGGGAACAACAGGTACTGGGGGAACAACAGATACTGGGGGAACAAAAGAATCCTGGGGGAACAACAGATACTGGGGAACACGGATACTGGGGAACAACAGATACTGGGGAACATGGGTACTGGGGAACAGCAGATATGGGGGGAAAACAGATACTGGAGAACAACAGACACTGGAGAACAACAGATACTGGGTAATGTCAGATCCTGGTGCACAACAGACACTGTGAACAGCAGATATTCGGGATCAACAGATACAGGGGGAACAACAGATAATGGGGAATAACAGACACTGTGGAACAACAGACACCGGGTGATCAACAGATACTGAGGGAACAACAGATATTGGGGGTAATAACAGATACTGGGGGAACAACAGATACTGGAGAACAAATTAGATACTGGGGAACAACAGATACTGGGGGAACAACAGATACTGGACAACAAAATAGATACTGGGGAACAACAGTTAATGCGGTAACAACAGATACTGGTGCAGCAACAGATACTGAGGAAAAAACACATACTGGGGGAACAACAGGTCCTGGGGAACAGCAGATACTGGGGGGAAAACAGTTACTGGGGGAACAACAGATACTGGGGAACAACAGATACTGGGGAACAACAGATACTGGGGAACAACAGATACTGGGGGAAAACAGATACTGGGGAACAACAGACACTGGGGGAAAACAGATACTGGGGGAACAACAGATACTGGGGAACAACAGACACTGGGGAACAACAGACACTGGGGAACAACAGATACTGGGGGAACAATAGATACTGGGGGAACAACAGATACTGGGGGAACAACAGATAATGGAGGAACAACAGATACTGGGGGAACAACAGATACTGGGGGAACAACAGATACTGGGGGAACAACAGATACTGGGGGAACAACAGATACTGGGGGAACAAGAGATACTGGGGGAACAAGAGATACTGGGGGAACAACAGATACTGGGGGAACAACAGATAATGGAGGAACAACAGATACTGGTGGAACAACAGATACTGGGGGAACAAAAGAATACTGGAGGAACAACAGATACTGGGGAACAACAGATACTGGGGGAACAACAGATACTGGGAGAACAAAAGATACTGGGGGAACAACAGATACAGGTCGTACAACTGATACTGGGGTAGCAACAGATACTGGGGGAACAACAGATCCTGTGGAAAAAAACAAATAACGGGGGAACACCAGATATTCGGGGGAACAACACATACTGGGGGAACAACAGATACTGGGGGGAACAACAGACACTGGGGAACAACAGTTACTGGGCAAACAAAAGATACTGGGGGCAACAACAGATACTGGGTGAACAACAGATATTGGGGGAATAACAGATACTGGGGAACAGCAGATACTGGGGGAACACCAGAAACTGGGGGGCAACTGTTACTGGTGGAACAACAGATACTGCGGGGAACAACAGATACTGGGGAACAAAAGATACAGGGGATAAATGATACAGGGGATAAATGATACAGGGGTGACAAGAGATACCGGGGGAATAACAGATACAGGTCGAACAACTGATACTGGGGAACAGCAGCTACTGCGGAAACAACAGATACTGGGGGATAAGCAGGTACTGGGGGAACAACAGTTTCTGGGGGCAGCAAAACATACTGGGGAAGTAACAGTTACTGAGGGAACAACAGATACTGAGGGGAACAACAGAAACTGGGGGCTCAAAAGATACTGGGGGATAATCAGAAACTGGGGGATCAACAGATACTGGGCGAACAACAGATGCTCTGGATCAACAGATAATGGGGAACAGCAGATATTGGGGGAACAACAGATACTCGAGGAATAACAGATAATGGGGGAACAACAGATACTGGGGAAACAACAAATACTGGGGGATGAACAGATACTGGGGGATCAACAGAAAATGGGGGCACAACAGTAACTGGGTGAAAAACAGATAATGGGGTACAACAGATACTGGGGGATCAACAGTAATGGGGGAACAGGTATTGTTGGAGCAACAGATTCTGGGGAAGCAACAGATACTGGGGGAGCTAGAGATACTGGGGGCAACAACAGATAATGGGGGGAACAAATGATGTTGGGGAACAACAGATAGAGATGTAACAACAGATAATGGGGAACAACCGATACGGGGGAACAACAGATATTGGGGGAGCAACAGGCACTGGGGAACAATAGTTACTGGGCAAACAAAAGATACTGGGGGCAACAAAAGATACTGGAGAACAACAGATGTTGGGGGAATTACAGATATTTTGGGGAACAACAGGTTCTGGGGAACATAAGATACTGGGGGAACAACAGATACTGGGGGAACAACAGATTCAGGTTGAACAACTGATAATGGGGAACACCAGATACTGGGGGAACAACAGATACTGGGGGAACAACAGACACTGGGGGAATACCAGATACTCGGGGGAACAACAGATACTGGGGGAACAACAGACACTGGGGGAACAACAGATATTGGGGGAACATGAGATACTGGGGAAGCAACAGACACTGGGGGATCAACAGAAACTTAGGGATCAACAGAAAATGGGGGCACAACAGATACTGGGAAACAAAAGTTACTGTGGGAACAGCAGACACTGAGGAGAAAAACAGACAATGTGGGATCAACAGATACTGGGGGATCGACATAAAATGGGGGCACAACAGATACTGGGTGAAAAACAGATACTGGGGAGTCAACTGTTACTGGGTGAACAACAGATACTGGGGTACAACTCATACTGGGGTACAACAGATATTGGGGGATCAATAGAAACTGGGGGAACAGATATTGGGGTAATGATACGTACAGGGGGAAAAACAGATAATGGGGAACAACAGATACCGGGGAACAAAAGCTACTGGGGAACAACTGATACTGTGGAGCAGCAGATTCTGAGGGAACAACAAATACTGGGGGGGAACAACAGACACTTGGAAACAACAGATACTGGGTAAACAAAAGATACTGGGGGCAACAACATATACTAGGTGAGCAACAGATATTGGGGGAATAACAAATATTGGGGAACAGCAGATTCTGGTGTAACAACAAATACTAGGGGAACAACAGACACTGGGGAACAACAGATACTGGGGAACTACAGATACTGGGGGAACAACAGATACTGGGGAGCAACAGGCACTGGGGGATAAACAGATACTGGGGAACACGGTTATTGGGAACAGCAGATATGGGGGGAGAACATATACTGGAGAACAACAGGCACTGGAGAACAACAGATACTGGGTAATGTCAGATCCTGGTGCACAACAGATACTGTGAACAACAGATATTCGGGATCAACAGATACTGGGGAAACAACAGATACAGGGGGAACAACAGATAATGGGGAACAACATACACTGGGGAACAACAGAAACCAGGTGATCAACAGATACTGAGGGAACAACAGATATTGGGGAACAACAGATGCTGGGGTTAATAACAGACACTGGGAGAAGAACAGGTACTGGAGAACAAAATAGAAACTGGGGAACAACAGATAATGGGGCAACAACAGATACTGGTGCAACAACAGATGCTGGGGATACAACACATACCGGGGGAACAACAGGTACTGGGCAACAGCAGATACTGGGGGGAAAACAGTTACTGGGGCAACAACAGATACTGGGGAACAACAGATACTGGGGGAACAACAGATACTGGGGAACAACAGAGACTGGGGGAAAACAGATACTGGGGAACAACAGACACTGGGGGAAAAACAGATACTGTGGGAACAACAGATACTGGGGAACAACAGACACTGGGGAACAGCAGATATTGGGGGAATACCAGATACTGGGTGAACACCAGGTACTGGGGAACAACTGATCCTGGGTAACAACTGATACTGGGGAACAACAGTTACTGAGGGAACAACAGACACTGGGGGATCAACAGATACTGTGGGATCAACAGATCCTGGGAGAAGAAAAGATACTGGGTGAACACCAGATACTCACGGGAACAACAAATACTGGAGGAACAACTGATCCTGGGTAACAACTGATACTGGGGAAACAACAAATACTGGCGGATCAACTTATACTGGGGAAACAACAGTTACTGACGGAACAACAGACACTGGGGGATCAACAGATACTGCGGGATCAACAGAAAATGGGGGCACAACAGTAACTGGGTGAACAACAGATACTGGGGTACAACAGATACTGGGGGATCAACAGAAACTGGGGGAACAGATATTGGTGGAGCAACAGATTCTGTGGAAAAAACAGACACTGGGGAAGCTACAGGCACTGGGGCAACACAGATAATCGGGGGAACAACAGATGCTGGGGAACAACAGATAC
This sequence comes from Somniosus microcephalus, assembly GCF_052327205.1. Lineage (NCBI taxonomy): Eukaryota > Metazoa > Chordata > Chondrichthyes > Squaliformes > Somniosidae > Somniosus > Somniosus microcephalus. Next base: position 107,896,682 of record NC_140994.1, read on the forward strand.
AGAGGTAACAACAGATAATGGGGAACAACCGATACGGGGTAACAACAGATACTGGGGGAACAACAGGCACTGCAGAAAAAATGTTACTGGGCAAACAAAGGATACTGGGGGCAACAACAGATATTGGGGAACAACAGATTTTGGGGGAATAACAGATACTGGGGGGAACAACAGGTACTGGGGAACAGCAGATACTGGGGGAAAACAGACACTGGGGAAACAACAGATGCAGGTTGAACAACTGATAAAGGGGAACAACAGATACTGGGGGAACAACAGATACTGGGGGAACAACGGATACTGGGGGAACAACAGATACTGGGGGAACAACAGATACTGGGGGAACAACAGATAATGGAGGAATAACAGATACTGGGGGAACAACAGATACTGTGGGAACAACAGATACTGTGGAAAAAACTAACAACGGGGGAACACCAGATGCTCGGGGGAACAACAGATATTGGGGGAACAAAAGATACTGGGGGAACAGCACGTACTGGGGGAACAACAGATACAGGGGGGAACAACAGACACTTGGAAACAACAGATACTGGGCAAACAAAAGATACTGGGGGCAACAACATATACTAGGTGAACAACAAATATTGGGGTACAGCAGATTCTGGGGGAGCAACAAATAATGGGGGAACAACAGACACTGGGGAACAACAGATACTGGGGAACAACAGATACTGAGGAACAAGGATACTGGGGAACTGCAGATATGGGGGGGAAACAGATACTGGGGAACAACAGACACTGGGGGAACAACAGATACTGGGGGAACAACAGATACTGGGGGAACAACAGATACTGGGGGAGAAACAGATACTGGGGGAGAAACAGATACTGGGGAACAACAGATACTGGGGGAAAACAGATACTGGGGGAAAACAGATACTGGGGAACAACAGATACTGGGGGAGAAACAGATACTGGGGAACAACAGATACTGGGGGAAAACAGATACTGGGGAACAACAGACACTGGTGGAGAAACAGATGCTGGGGGAACAACAGATACTGGGGAACAACAGATACTGGGGAACAACAGATGCTGGGGGAACAGATACTGGGGAACAACAGACACTGGGGAACAACAGACACTGGGGAACAACAGACACTGGGGAACAACAGATACTGGGGGAACAACAGATACTGGGGAACAACAGATACTGGGGGAGCAACAGTTACTGCAGGAACAGCAGATGCTGAGGAGAACAACAGATACTGGGGGAGCAACAGATTCTGGGGGAAAAACAGATACAGGTCGAACAACTGATACTGGGGGAACAACAGATACTGGGGGAACAACAGACCCTGTGGAAAAAACCAATAATGGGGGAACACCAGATACTCGGGGGAACAACAGATATTGGGGGATCAAAAGATACTGGGGTAACAACACATACTGGGGTAACAACAGATACTGGGGGGAACAACACACACTTGGAAACAACAGATACTGGGCAAACAAAAGATACTGGGGGCAACAACATATACTAGGTGAACAACAGATATTGGGGGAATAACAGATATTGGGGAACAGCAGATTCTGGGGGAGCAACAATTAATGGGGGAACAACAGACACTGGGGAACAACAGTTACTGGGCAAACAAAAGATACTGGGGGCAACAACAGACACTGAGGGAACAACAGATACTGGGGGAACAACAGATACTGGGGTAACAACAGATCCTGTGGAAAAAACAAATAACAGGGGAACACCAGATACTCGGGGGAACAACAGATACTGGGGGAACAGCAGACATTTTGGGAACAACAGATACTGCGGGAGCAACAGATACTGGGGGAACAACAGATACTGGGGGATCAACAGATACTGGGGGAACGACAGATACTGGGGGTACAACAGATACTGGGGGATGAACAGATATTGGGGGAACAACAGATACTGGGGGAACAACAGATACTTGGGGAACAACAGATACTGGGGGAACAACAGATACTGGGGGAACAACAGATACTGGGGGATCAACAGATACTGGGGGAAAAATAGATACAGGTCGAACAACCGGTACTGGGGAACAGCAGGTACTGGGGGAACACCAGGTACTGGGTGAAGACCAGATACTGGGGGAACAACAGATACTGGGGGAACAACAGATCCTGTGGAAAAAACAAATACTGGGGGAACACCAGGTACTCGGGGGAACAACAGATACTGGGGGAACAACAGATACTGGCGGAACAACAGAACCTGTGGAAAAAGCAAATAACGGGGGAACACCAGATTCACAATTTCACAATTCAAATCGCTTTATTGGCATGATAAGTTACATCTTATGTTGCCAAAGCATCAAAATACATTTATGGTTTAGCACATAAACGCAGTTCTATTCATACAGTGTATAAACAGGTATATCCCTGAGTGTATAAATATACATTCGCATTGTTTATATATATTTTTTCTTAGTTTACTGGTTGTCCCTCTGTTCATGGCAAGCTGTAATATAGTGCGCCGCCAGTGTTATACAGCTTCTCTCCTCTCCCAGTAGGAATGGGAGTTTTTGGTTGTCATTCAGATTTCTGAAATCAGGGCATATTTGTGAGAATTTTTGGTAGAAATTCTCCCTGATGCCCTGATATTTTCCACAAGCTGTGAGGAAGTGCATCTCTGTCTCCACCACTCCCTGACTGCAGTGAGAGCATATCCTGTCCTCTCTTGGCAGCCTGGTCTGCCTGTGTCTGCCTTTTTCGATCGCTAGGCTATGTTCGCTAAGTCTGTACCTTGTCAAGGTTCTTCTCAGTTTGTTATCCTTTACCATGGTCAGGTAATCAGCTATGTTGTATTGTCTGTTTAGGGCCAAGTAGCAATTGAGTTTGCTTTGGGTTTTTGTTGTTTCTGCCCAATATGTCAGATATTTTTCCTTTTGCTTAGCGACGATTGTGTTGGGTCGAATTCTTTGTGTTACCCTGTCACTGTCCTGGGGCTGGTTATTGTTAGTATTGTTAGTAGTTACTTCACTGAGTCCCAGGACTAGTTGACTGAGGGTATTCTTCTTTATGGTCAGCTCTTGGCATTTCAGGGCGTCGTAGTGATAGCATTGGGGATTGCTCATTTGTAGGTGATTCCAAAATTTGGTGGCTCTTTTTTGGATAGTGATTATTAATGGATATTGGCCTAGTTCCGCCCTGCATGCATTGTTTACTGTTTTCCTTTGAGTCCGGAGGATACTTTTACAGAATTCTGCATGTAGGATCTCAATTGGGTGTTTGTCCCATTTTGCAAATTCTTGTTGAGTTAGCGGTCCCCATACCTCACTGCCATAGAGTGCAATTGGTTCAATTACTGATTTGAAAATTTTGAGCCAAATGCTAATTGGGATTTCTATTTGGATTGATTTTTTGATGGCATAGAAAGCCCTTCTTGCTTTCTCTTTCAGTTCATTCACAGCCAGTTTGAAGTTTCCCGTAGAACTGATTTTTAAGCCCAAGTATGTGTAGTTAGTGGTTTGTTCAATTTTGGTTGTTCCTACTGTGAAATTTATTTTGGGTCCCTGATGTTTGGCTCTTTGCTGGAACACAAGGACTTTGGTTTTTTGGGGATTTATTGTCAGGGCCCAAGTCTGGCAGTACGACTCCAGCAGGTCCAGGTTTTGCTGTAGCCCCTCTTTAGTAGGTGACAGCAGAACCAGGTCGTCTGCATAGAGGAGGATTTTAACCTTGGATTCATATAGGGTGAGGCCGGGTGCTGTAGATTGTTCAAGTAGTTTTGCCAATCCATTTATGTAAATATTAAAGAGTGTCGGTGAGATTGGCGAGCCCTGCGTCACCCCCCGCCCCTGTGGGAAGTATTTTGTTTGTTTGTCTCCAATTTTAACTGCACATTTTGTTGTTTGTATACATTGATTTAATTACATCATATGTTTTCCCTCCTACCCCACTTTCGATAAGTTTCAGGAATAAACCGTCATGCCAGATGGAGTCGAAAGCCTTCTGGAAATCTACAAAGCATGCGTAGATTTTGCTTTTGTTATGGTGAACGTGTTTGTCAATTAGGGTCTGTAGGGTGAAGATATGATCGGATGTTCTATAGTTTGGCAGGAATCCAATTTGGCTTTTACTCAAGACATTGTGCTCCTCAAGGAAGTTTATAAGTCTTTTGTTTATGATGCTACAGAATACCTTCCCCAGGTTACTGTTTACACAGATGCCTCGATAGTTGTTTGGGTCGATTTTGTCCCCACTTTTGTATATGGGCGTTATGAGTCCTTTGTTCCAGATATCAGGGAAATAACCGACACTCAGAACCAAGTTGAAGAGTTTTAGGATAGCCAGTTTCATTTTGTTGTCTGTTTGTTTAATCATCTCGTTTAGTATGCCGTCTGTCCCGCAGGCTTTTCCTGGTCGCAGGTCCTTGAGTTTTTCAAGAAGTTCTTTTTCTGTTATTATGGCGTCCAGCGGGTTTTGGTTATCTTTTATGGCCATTTCTAGCTTTTCCAGTTTTTTGCATATTTGGTGTTGCTCTGGTCTTAGTGTGTTTTTCTGGTATAATTTTTCAAAGTGGTTTACCCATGTGTCCCCATTTTGAATGGCCAAATCGTCGTGTTGTTTTTTGTGTAGTGTTTTCAAGTTTTCCCAGAAACAATTGGAATCAATGGATTCCTCCATGGAGCGGAGTGTATTCTTAATATATTGCTCTTTTTTGGTTCTGAGTGTGTTTCTGTATTGTGTTAGTGTCTGACAATAAGTAAGGCGTAGTTCCTCGTTTTCTGGATGTCTGTGTTTTTGGTTTGATATTTTTCTAAGTTTTTTCCTCATGTTATGGCAATCTCGGTCAAACCATTTTTCATAGTTTTTTGTTTTGGGTTTGTTCTTGCGAGCTTTCAAGTTTGCATTTGTTGCCAAATTATCAAAAATATTGTTTAGTTTACTAACTGCTCGGTTTACGCCTTCTTTATTGTGAGTGTATATGTTATCCAGAAAGGTGTCTAAGAGAGCTTGAGTTGAAGCATTGCTAATTGTTTTCTGGTATTTTTCCGTGTCGTTTTTGGCCCATCTGTACGATTTTTTGGTGTTGTACAGTTTACTGGGTTGTGTTTCTATGTTGTTTGTTTCTGTCTTTTTGAGGAACATAGTAATTTGACTGTGATCTGACAGTGTTGTTTGTGGTTTGACTGTGAATGCTCTGAAAGAGGATGGGTCTAAGTCTGTAATCATATAGTCTACTGTGCTGCAGCCAAGAGGTGAGCAATAGGTCGATCTTCCTAGGAGGTCTCCTATGAACCTACCATTGACAATGTACAGACCCAGGTTTCGACAGAGCTGTAGTAGCTGTTTTCCGTTGGTATTTGACTGCTTGTCGCAGTTATGCCTGTATGGAAGGGAAGGGATGTCAAAGTGGTTATTCCCAAAAACGTAATTGTTTCCCTGATTATTGGTGAAGTCTGGTTCTTTGCCCGTTCTTGAATTGAGGTCCCCACAGATCAACACGTTCCCCTGGGCCTGCTATTGGATAATTTCCCCCTCCATGTTGGAGAAGGTGTCCTCTTTAAAGTACGGGGAATCGATTGGAGGGATATAAAGTGCGCAAATGTAAACATCTTGGGTGTTTGAGATAATCTCCCTCTCAAGTTTGAGCCACATATGGTTTTCGCCCTTTTTTATAAATTTGATGTAATTCTTAAGTTCTGTTTTAAACCAGATCAGTATGCCTCCGGAGTCTCTGCCTTGGGTTACACTTGGTAATTTATTGGCGGGGACCACCAGCTCAGTGTACCCTTGGGGACAGCCAGTGTGTCCTTTTCCTTTATACCAAGTTTCCTGTAAAATGATAATATCTAGGTCTTTAGTTTCATCTATGAACTCTGGGGTCCTACTTTTCACTTCTCGCAGTGAAGAGCGTAGACCTTGGATATTCCAGGTCAAAATATATAAGGATTTCATGTTAAGTTTGATCTTTTACTATGATAGGTTAAAGAGTGGTACGTGTTTGTCGTGTCTAAGTGTGGGAAAAAAAAGATCACATCAGTTGTCTACAAAAGTTAATACAATTTGGTTACAGTTCTTTCTATTAATTAGTTCTTGATCCATAAGGCGGAAGTAGATGCTGCTGCACATCTGCTTATTGTCTCTTAATGGATTGTTTCTGTCTGAGGTATTGCGTACGTCCTGTGCATCTCTCCCTCTGTCTGGCTGGGAGCAGTCCTATTCCCCTGTGGGACAGGAGTGGTGCAGGTCTGATATTGTTGTTTTGCATGGGGATCCTCTCTGGTCTCGGTTGGTGTGTTGGTGGTCCTTGTAGTGTTCCTGATATGTACCCCGCTGATCTCTGGTGGTCGGGGGGGGGTCCTCTTGGAGTCTGGGTATGGACCCGGTTAAAAGCGACGTCCTTCAGGGCTTTAGCAAAGATCGATATTCTTTGCCTTTGGATGTGGACGTGGTCGTAAAGACATTCCTCATCGAGGGTGGGGTGTTGGGCCAGGTGTACGTTGTGGTTTGATTCGCAGTCTCTTGCTATGCTGGCATTTATCTCATGAATTGTGTTGTTGTTGAAGTCTGTTCTCGGCAATATTGTGGAAACAGTGATTCTAGTGTTTGGAAATGTACTGCTTGCTTTCCTAATCATTGCTCTGAGCGATGTTGCTACTTCTTTCTGTTGGGTCTTTAGGTCATTTGTGCCCATGTGTATTATTATGTGTTGGGGGGAGCCTAATCTGGCTTTGGTCAGCCATCCCATGGCTCTGTTTGTTGTTGGGCACCAGATCTTTTCTACTTTACTTCTAGGGAATAGCTTTTTCTCCCATAGAAATTTCCCATTTGAGTCTATGAGTATTACGACGTCAGCCTTGTTTGCGTTTACTGTCTGGTGGCTTTCGCTTGGACTCATAGTGTGTGTGCTGGGCTGGGGTGTCTGGTGTGTGCGTACCTCTTGTGAGCGGCCCGCTTGTGGTTCCACGGTGGTGGGGGAAGATTGCGAATCAGTATGCTGGTCGGTCTGTGTGGCACCCCTTGTATTGTGTGTCTGTTGCTTTTGTTCCGTGTGGGAGTGCAGCCGTTCCGTCCGGCTCTGTCTTGTCTTATCTCTAGCCTCTGGTTGCTGGTCTAATGGTGTTTTCTCTCCTCTATGGCTCTCTTCTTTTTCCTGCAGCTCTTTCACCTGATTCCTAAGTAGATTCACCTGGTTCACAAGTAGCTTCAGCTCTCTCTTGTGTCTCTCCCTCTCCTGATTTTGATCGTCATTCATTTTGAGGAAGTCCTCTCTAAGTTTAACCATCTCTATCTCTAATTGATTAAATTTATCTTTTGGTTGTATCTGGCTGTGTGATCCCGGGGTATGTGTCTGGTCGGCCCTGGTAGGCTCACTCACTTCCTGGCTAGGCTGGTCGGCCCTGGAGGGCTCACTCACTTCCTGGCTATGCTGCTCTTCTCTTGGTGAGCTGGGAATGGTAGGGGGACTATGTGTGGCTTCCTCCCTGGTAGTTATGCTGGGGTTTGTCAGTTGTATCGTGTGGCTGTGGTTCCCCGGGGTTAGTGTCTGGTTTGAACTGTGTGGCTCGTTCACCTCCTGACCAGGCAGATTTTCTCCTGGTAAGTTGTCAATGTTGGGGGGAGTGCGGGCCACTCTGGGGCTGTTCCTTCCCCCCTTAGTTAATTTTTTCAGTGTCCTGAAGGCCGTTGCAAATTTGTCGAGGTTGCCTTGCACTAATATTGTCCCGGTATTGTACGCGTTGACCGTCGTAGTTGAACTGTCTCCTGGTGTGTTAATTTTCATTATGGACCCATTTGCGGTATTTTCTAGCTTAACATTGGTATAGTGTGATTTTATTGCTGTGATCCAAGCCACTGGCTGATCTGAGTAGAAAATGAGGTTACTTTTTTTCCCATTGTTGTAACAGTCAGCAAAAAGTGTTTCTGGTTTTTCTCTCATCTGCTCATGCTTGATCGCTTTTATAGCTTTTTTTGCGGTGTTGGGGGGAATCTGGAAGCGGGGCTGTTGTGGATCTTCTGATTCGCTCATTTTTGGTAAAGTATTGTTGATCTTAGAATAAGCTTTTCTGGGGCCCCGGGTTTGATGTTTCCCTCTCCCTGTTCGCGAACTTTCCCGGTCCCCCTCTCCGACCCCGTGGTCCCTGGGCCTCGGCTTCTGGGTTCACCCTTCTCAGGTCTGGGTCTGTGAGCCGCTGTTTCCCGGTGCCTTCGGGCTGTTCCCCTCCCCCTCAGAGGTCTCTGTGCCTCTGTCTCGGCCTGGCTCCTCGGGCCTTTCCCTGGCTTCAGTCTCCCTCCCTGGGCCCGGTACTCACAGTCTTGGTTTGCTTCTGGAAGCCTTCTGGTTGCTCCCCTTCTCCTCAGAGGTCTCTGGGCCTGGCTCCTCGGGCCTTTCCCGGGCTTTCTAGCCCAGCCGCTGCTCGGGTTGTGCCTCGTTCGCCGTTCGGGTGCTGGACTGCGGTCGTCGCTCGGGTGCTGGACTGCGGCCGTCGCTCGGGTGCTGGTCTGCGGTCGTCGCTCGGGTGCTGGACTGCGGCCGCCGATCGGGCCGTGTCTCGTTCGCCGCTCGGGCTCCCCGAGTCACCTCGTTCCGGCTGCCGCTGCGTCTCCGTGAGGCCTCCCCGATTCGCCTCGTTTCCCGAAGCGGCCTCCCCGAGTCTCCTCGCTCCGGCTGCCGCTGCGTCTCCGTGCGGCCTTCGCGCCTCGGTTCCCGATGCGGCCGAGTCACCTCGCTTCTGCTGCTGCTGTGGCCCCGTTTGTTTTTTTTCCCTTATTTCTTTTTTTTTCTTTGGCTTTTTTTTTTCTAATTTCCTCTGGTTTTTTTCCTTTGGTGGTCTTTTCCTTCCTTACTTAATCTAGACTAAACTAAACTTAAACTTAACTAAACAAACTAAACTAACTTAACTAGAACTAAATTTAACTTTAAAACCTTTTTAAACTTGAAATGAACCTTTTTTTTCCCCACTTTAAAAACTAAAAACACGAAAAATTCAGCAGCCCATCTTCAGCGTGTGTATTCACTCTGTCTGGCTGTCTGGCTCTCGGGGGAACAACACATTCTGGGGGAACAACAGACACTGGGGGAACAACAGATACTGGGGGAACAACAGATACTGGGGGAACATCAGATACTGGGGAAAAAACGGATACTGGGGAAACAACAGACACTGGGGGATCAACAGAAACTGGGGGATCAACAGAAAATGGGGGCAAAACATATACTGGGAAACAAAAGTTACTTTGGGAACAGCAGACACTGAGGAGAACAACAGACAATGTGGGATCAACAGATACTGGGGGATCGACATAAAATGGTGGCACACAGATGCTGGGCGAAAAACAGATACTGGGGAGCCAACAGATACTGGGTGAACAACAGATACTGGGGTACAACCCATACTGGGTTACAACAGATATTGGGGGATCAACAGAAACTGGGGGAACAGATACTGGGGTAAAGACACGTACAGGGGGAACAACAGATAATGGGGAACAACAGATACCGGGGAACAAATGCTACTGGGGAACAACTGATACATTGGAACAGCAGATTCTGGGGGAACAACAAATACTTGGGGGGGGAACAACAGACACTTGGAAACAACAGAAACTGGGCAAACAAAAGATACTGGGGAACTGCAGATATGGGGGGGGGAAACAGATACTGGGGAACAACAGACACTGGGGAACAACAGATACTGGGGGAACAACAGATACTGGGGGAACAACAGATACTGGGGGAACAACAGATACTGGGGGAACAACAGATAATGGAGGAACAACAGATTCTGGGGGAACAACAGATACTGGGGAACAACAGATATTGTGGGAACAACAAATGCTGGGGGAACAACAGATACTGGGGGAACAACAGATACTGGGGGAAAAACAGATACAGGTCGAACAACCGATACTGGGGAACAGCAGATATTGGGGGAACACCAGGTACTGGGTGAAGACCAGATACTGGGGGAACAACAGATCCTGTGGAAAAAACAAATACTGGGGGAACACCAGATACTCGGGGGAACAACAGATACTGGGGGAACAACAGATACTGGGGGAACAACAGATACTGGGGGAACAACAGAGCCTGTGGAAAAAACAAATAACGGGGGGACACCAGATACTCGGGGGAACAATAGATTCTGGGGGAACAACAGACACTGGGGGAACAACAGATACTGGGGGAACAACAGATACTGGGGGAACATCAGATACTGGGGGAATATCAGATACTGGGGAAAAAACAGATACTGGGGAAACAACAGATACTGGGGAAGCAACAGAAACTGGGGGATCAACAGAAACTGGGGGATCAACAGAAAATGGGGGCAAAACATATACTGGGAAACAAAAGCTACTTTGGGAACAGCAGACACTGAGGAGAACAACAGACAATGTGGGATCAACAGATACTGGGGGATCGATATAAAATGGTGGCACACAGATACTGGGCGAAAAACAGATACTGGGGTAAAACCCATACTGGGTTACAACAGATATTGGGGGGTCAACAGAAACTGGGGGAACAAATACTGGGGTAATGACACGTACAGGGGGAACAACAGATAATGGGGAGCAACAGATACCAGGGAACAAATGCTACTGGGGAACAACTGATACTTTGGAACAGCAGATTCTGGGGGAACAACAAATACTTGGGGGGGGAACAACAGACACTTGGAAACAACAGATACTGGGCAAACAAAAGATACTGGGGACAACAACATATACTAGGTGAACAAAATATATTGGGGGAATATCAAATATTGGGGAACAGCAGATTCTGGGGGAACAACAAATACTGGGGGAACAACAGACACTAGGGAACAACAGATACTGGGGAACTACAGGTACTGGGGAACAACAGATACTGAGGGGAACAACAGACACTGGGGGAAAAACAGATACTGGGCGAACAACAGATACTGGGGAACAACAGATACTGGGGAAACAACAGATAATGGGGAAACAACAGGTACTGGGGGAACAACAGATACTGGGGAACACGGATACTGGGGAAAAACAGATACTGGGGAACAACAGATACTGGGGAACACGGATACTGGGGAACATCAGACACTGGGGAACAACAGATACTGGGGGAACAACAGGTAGTGGGTAACACGGATACTGGGGAACAACAGATTTTAGGGAACAACAGGTACTGGGGAACAACAGATACTGGGGAACACGGTTATTGGGAACAGCAGATATGGGGGGAGAACATATACTGGAGAACAACAGGCACTGGAGAACAACAGATACTGGGTAATGTCAGATCCTGGTGCACAACAGACACTGTGAACAACAGATATTCGGGATCAGCAGATACTGGGGAAACAACAGATACAGGGGGAACAACAGATAATGGGGAACAACAGACACTGGGGAACAACAGAAACCAGGTGATCAACAGATAATGGGGAACAACAGACACTGGCGAACAACAGAAACCAGGTGATCAACAGATACTGAGGGAACAACAGATATTGGGGAACAACAGATGCTGGGGTTAATAACAGATTCTGGGAGAAGAACAGGTACTGGAGAACAAAATAGATACTGGGGAACAACAGATAATGGGGCAACAACAGATACTGGTGCAACAACAGATGCTGGGGATACAACACATACCGGGGGAACAACAGGTACTGGGGAACAGCAGATACTGGGGGGAAAACAGTTAATGGGGCAACAACAGATACTGGGGAACAACAGATACTGGGGGAACAACAGATACTGGGGAACAACAGAGACTGGGGGAAAACAGATACTGGGGAACAACAGACACTGGGGGAAAAACAGATACTGTGGGAACAACAGATACTGGGGAACAACAGATCCTGGGAGAAGAAAAGATACTGGGTGAACACCAGATACTCACGGGAACAACAAATACTGGAGGAACAACTGATCCTGGGTAACAACTGATACTGGGGAAACAACAAATACTGGCGGATCAACTTATACTGGGGAAACAACAGTTACTGACGGAACAACAGACACTGGGGGATCAACAGATACTGCGGGATCAACAGAAAATGGGGGCACAACAGTAACTGGGTGAACAACAGATACTGGGGTACAACAGATACTGGGGGATCAACAGAAACTGGGGGAACAGATATTGGTGGAGCAACAGATTCTGTGGAATAAACAGACACTGGGGAAGCTACAGGTACTGGGGCAACACAGATAATGGGGGGAACAACAGATGCTGGGGAACAACAGATACAGAGGTAACAACAGATAATGGGGAACAACCGATACGGGGTAACAACAGATACTGGGGGAACAACAGGCACTGCAGAAAAAATGTTACTGGGCAAACCAAAGATAATGGGGGCAACAACAGATGCTGGGGAACAACAGATACAGAGGTAACAACAGATAATGGGGAACAACTGATAAAGGGGAACAACAGATACTGGGGGAACAACAGATACTGGGGGAACAACAGATACTGGGGGAACAACAGATACTGGGGGAACAACAGATAATGGAGGAATAACAGATACTGGGGGAACAACAGATACTGTGGGAACAACAGATACTGTGGGAACAACAGATACTGGGGGAACATCAGATACTGGGGGAACAACAGATAATGGAGGAACAACAGATACTGGGGGACAACATATACTGGGGGAACAACAGATACTGGGGGAACAACAGATACTGTGGGAACAACAGATACTGGGGGAACAATAGATACTGGTGGAACAAAAGATATTGGGGGCAACAACAGATATTGGGAAACAACAGATTTTGCGGGAATAACAGATACTGGGGGGAACAACAGGTACTGGGGAACAGCAGATGCTGGGGGAAAACAGATACCGGGGAAACAACAGATGCAGGTTGAACAACTGATAAAGGGGAACAACAGATACTGGGGGAACAACAGATACTGGGGGAACAACAGATACTGGGGGAACAACAGATAATGGAGGAATAACAGATACTGGGGGAACAACAGATACTGTGGGAACAACAGATACTGTGGGAACAACAGATACTGGGGGAACATCAGATACTGGGGGAACAACAGATAATGGAGGAACAACAGATACTGGGGGAACAACAGATACTGGGGAACAACATATACTGGGGGAACAACATATACTGGGGGAACAACAGATACTGGGGGAACAACAGATACTGTGGGAACAACAGATACTGGGGGAACAATAGATACTGGTGGAACAACAGATACTGGGGGAACAACAATTATTGGAGGAACAGCAGACACTGAGGAGAACAACAGATACTGGGGGAACAACAGACACTGGGGGAAAAATAGATATAGGTCAAACAACTGATACTGGGGGAACAACAGATACTGGGGGAACAACAGATATTGTGGAGAAAACTAACAACGGGGGAACACCAGATGCTCGGGGGAACAACAGATATTGGGGGAACAAAAGATACTGGGGGAACAGCACATACTGGGGGAACAACAGATACAGGGGGGAACAACAGACACTTGGAAACAACAGATACTGGGCAAACAACATATACTAGGTGAACAACAAATATTGGGGAACAGCAGATTCTGGGGGAGCAACAAATAATGGGGAACAACAGACACTGGGGAACAACAGATACTGGGGAACAACAGATACTGAGGAACAAGGATGCTGGGGAACTGCAGATATGGGGGGGAAACAGATACTGGGGAACAACAGACACTGGGGAACAACAGATACTGGGAAAACAACAGATACTGGGGGAACAACAGATACTGGGGGAACAACAGATACTGGGGGAACAACAGATAATGGAGGAACAACAGATTCTGGGGGAACAACAGATACTGGGGGAACAACAGATACTGGGGGAACAACAGATAATGGAGGAACAACAGATTCTGGGGGAACAACAGATACTGGGGAACAACAGATACTGGGGGAGAAACAGATACTGGGGAACAACAGAAACTGGGGGAAAATAGATACTGGGGAACAACAGACACTGGTGGAGAAACAGATACTGGGGGAACAACAGATACTGGGGAACAACAGACACTGGGGAACAACAGACACTGGGGAACAACAGACACTGGGGAACAACAGACACTGGGGAACAACAGACACTGGGGGAGCAACAGTTACTGGGGGAGCAACAGTTACTGGAGGAACAGCAGATACTGGGGGAACAACAGATCCTGGCGGAACAACAGACACTGGTGAAGACCAGATACTGGGGGAACAACAGATACTGGGGGAACAACAGATCCTGTGGAAAAAACAAATACTGGGGGAACACCAGGTACTCGGGGGAACAACAGATACTGGGGGAACAGCAGATACTGGCGGAACAACAGAACCTGTGGAAAAAGCAAATAACGGGGGAACACCAGATACTGGGGGAACAACAGACACTGGGGGAACATCAGATACTGGGGAAACAACAGATACTGGGGGCAACAACAGATACTGGGGGAACATCATTTACTGGGGAAAAAGCAGATACTGGGGAAACAACAGATACTGGGGAAGCAACAGACACTGGGGGATCAACAGAAACTGGGGGATCAACAGAAACTGGGGGATCAACAGAAAATGGGGGATCAACAGAAAATGGGGCCAAACATACACTGGGAAAAAAAAGTTACTTTGGGAACAGCAGACACTGAGGAGAACAACAGACAATGTCTGATCAACAGATACTGGGGGATCGACCTAAAATGGTGGCACACAGATACTGGGCGAAAAACAGATACTGGGGAGTCAACAGATACTGGGTGAACAACAGATACTGGGGTACAACCCATACTGGGTTACAACAGATATTGGGGGATCAACAGAAACTGGGGGAACAGATACTGGGGTAACGGCACGTACAGGGGGAACAACAGATAATGGGGAACAACAGATACCGGGGAACAAATGCTACTGGGGAACAACTGATACTTTGGAACAAGCTGATTCTGGGGGAACAACAAATACTTGGGGGGGGGGAACAACAGACACTTGGAAACAACAGATACTGGGCAAACAAAAGATACTGGGGACAACAACATATACGAGGTGAACAAAAGATATTGGGGGAATAACAAATATTGGGGAACAGCAGATTCTGGGGGAACAACAAATACTTGGGGAACAACAGACACTGGGGAACAACAGATACTGGGGAACTACAGATACTGGGGAACAACAGATACTGAGGGGAACAACAGACACTGGGGGAAAAACAGATACTGGGCGATCAACAGATACTGGGGAACAACAGATACTGGGGAAACAACAGATAATGGGGAAACAACAGATACTGGGGGAACAACAGATACTGGGGGAACAACAGATACTGGGGAACACCGATACTGGGGAACAACAGATACTGGGGAACACGGATACTGGGGAACATCAGACACTGGGGAACAACAGATACTGGGGGAACAACAGATACTGGGGGAACAACAGCTACAGGGGGAACAACAGGTACTGGGGAACACAGATACTGGGGAACAACAGATACTAGGGACCAACAGGTAATGGGGAACAACAGATACTGGGGAACATGGTTATTGGGAACAGCAGATATGGGGGGAAAACATATACTGGAGAACAACAGACACTGGAGAACAACAGATACTGGGTAATGTCAGATCCTGGTGCACAACAGATACTGTGAACAACAGATATTCGGGATCAACAGATACTGGGGAAACAACAGATACAGGGGGAACAACAGATAATGGGGAACAACAGACACTGGGGAACAACAGAAACCGGGTGATCAACAGATACTGAGGGAACAACAGATATTGGGGAACAACAGATGCTGGGGTTAATAACAGATACTGGGAGAACAACAGATACTGGAGAACAAAATAGATACTGGGGAACAACAGGTAATGGGGCAACAACAGATGCTGGTGCAACAACAGACACTGGGGAAACAACACATACCGGTGGAACAACAGGTACTGGGGAACAGCAGATACTGGGGGGAAAACAGTTACTGGGGGAACAACAGATACTGGGGAACAACAGATACTGGGGGAATAACAGATACTGGGGAACAACAGAGACTGGGGGAATACAGATACTGGGGAACGACATACACTGGGGGAAAAACAGATACTGGGGGAACAACAGATACTGGGGAACAACAGACACTGGGGAACAGCAGATATTGGGGGAACACCAGATACTGGGTGAACACCAGAGACTGGGTGAACACCAGATACTGGAGAACAACTGATCCTGGGTAACAACTGATACTGGGGAACAACAGTTACTGAGGGAACAACAGACACTGGGGGATCAACAGATACTGTGGGATCAACAGATCCTGGGGGAACAAAAGATACTGGGTGAACACCAGATACTCATAGGAACAACAGATACTGGGGGAACAACGGATCCTGGGTAACAACTGATACTGGGGAACAACAGATACTGGGGAAACAACAAATACTGGGGGATCAACTTATACTGGGGAAACAACAGTTGCTGACGGAAAATCAGACACTGGGGGATCAACAGATACTGCGGGATCAACAGAAAATGGGGGCACAACAGTAACTGGGTGAACAACAGATACTGGGGTACAGCAGATACTGGGTGATCAACAGAAACTGGGGGAACAGATATTGGTGGAGCAACAGATTCTGTGGAAAAAACAGACACTGGGGAAGCTACAGATACTGGGGCAACACAGATAATTGGGGGAACAACAGATGCTGGGGAACAACAGATACAGAGGTAACAACAGATGATGGGGAACAACCGATACAGGGTAACAACAGATACTGGGGGAACAACAGGCACTGCGGAAAAAATGTTACTGGGAATACAAAAGATACTGGGGGCAACAACAGATATTGGGGAACAACAGATTTTGGGGGAATAACAGGTACTGGGGGGAACAACAGGTGCTGGGGAACAAAAGATACTGGGGGAAAACAGATACCGGGGAAACAACAGATTCAGGTTGAACAACTGATAAAGGGGAACAACAGATACTGGGGGAACAACAGATACTGGGGGAACAACAGATACTGGGGGAACAACAGATAATGGAGGAACAACAGATACTGGGGGAACAACAGATACTGGGGGAACAACAGATACTGGGGGAACAACAGATACTGGGGAAAAACAGATACTGGGGGAGCAACAGATAATGGAGGAACAACAGATACTGGGGGAACAACAGATACTGGGGAACAACAGACACTGGGGAACAACAGATACTGGGGGAGCAACAGTTACTGGAGGAACAGCAGATACTGGGGGAACAACAGATCCTGGCGGAACAACAGACACTGGTGAAGACCAGATACTGGGGGAACAACAGATACTGGGGGAACAACAGATCCTGTGGAAAAAACAAATACTGGGGGAACACCAGGTACTCGGGGGAACAACAGATACTGGGGGAACAGCAGATACTGGGAAACAACAGATACTGGGTAAACAACAGACACTGGGGGATCAACAGAAACTGGGGGATCAACAGAAAATGGGGGCAAAACATATACTGGGAAACAAAAGTTACTTTGGGAACAGCAGACACTGAGGAGAACAACAGACAATGTGGGATCAACAGATACTGGGGAATCGACATAAAATGGTGGCACACAGATGCTGGGCGAAAAACAGATACTGGGGAGCCAACAGATACTGGGTGAACAACAGATACTGGGGTACAACCCATACTGGGTTACAACAGATATTGGGGGATCAACAGAAACTGAGGGAACAGATACTGGGGTAACGACATGTACAGGGGGAACAACAGATAATGGGGAACAACAGATACCGGGGAACAAATGCTACTGGGGAACAACTGATACTTTGGAACAGCAGATTCTGGTAGAACAACAAATACTTGGGGGGGAACAACAGACACTTGGAAACAACAGATACTGGGGAACAACAGATACTGGGGGAGAAACAGATACTGGGGAACAACAGATACTGGGGAACAACAGATACTGGGGGGAAACAGATACTGGGGAACAACAGACACTGGTGGAGAAACAGATACTGGGGGAACAACAGATACTGGGGAACAACAGACACTGGGGAACAACAGATACTGGGGGAGCAACAGTTACTGGAGGAACAGCAGACGCTGAGGAGAACAACAGATACTGGGGGAAAAACAGATTCAGGTCGAACAACTGATACTGGGGGAACAACAGATCCTGTGGAAAAAAACAATAACGGGGGAACACCAGATACTCGGGGGAACAACAGATATTGGGGGATCAAAAGATACTGGGGGAACAACACATACTTGGAAACAACAGATACTGGGCAAACAAAAGATACTGGGGGCAACAACATATACTAGGTGAACAACAGATATTGGGGGAATAACAGATATTGGGGAACAGCAGATTCTGGGGGAGCAACAATTAATGGGGGAACAACAGACACTGGGGAACAACAGTTACTGGGCAAACAAAAGACACTGGGGGCAACAACAGACACTGAGGGAACAACAGATACTGGGGGAACAACAGATCCTGTGGAAAAAACAAATAACGGGGTAACACCAGATACTCGGGGGAACAACAGATACTGGGGGAACAGCAGACATTTTGGGAACAACAGACACTGCGGGAACAACAGATAATGGGGGAACAACAGATACTGGGGGATCAACAGATACTGGGGGAACAACAGATACTGGGGGTACAACAGATACTGGGGGATGAACAGATATTGGGGGAACAACAGATACTGGGGGAACAACAGATACTGGGGGATCAACAGATACTGGGGGAACAACAGATACTGGGGGTACAACAGATACTGGGGGATGAACAGATATTGGGGGAACAACAGATACTGGGGGAACAACAGATACAGGTCGAACAACCGGTACTGGGGAACAGCAGGTACTGCGGGAACAACAAATACTGGGGGAACACCAGATACTCGGGGGAACAACAGATACTGGCGGAACAACAGAACCAGTGGAAAAAACAAATAACGGGGGAATACCAGATACTCGGGGAAACAACAGATTCTGGGGGAGCAACAGACACTGGGGGAACAACAGAAACTGGGGGAACAGATACTGGGGTAACGACATGTACAGGGGGAACAACAGATAATGGGGAACAACAGATACCGGGGAACAAATGCTACTGGGGAACAACTGATAATTTGGAACAGCAGATTGTTGGGGAACAACAAATACTTCGGGGTGGAACAACAGACACTTGGAAACAACAGATACTGGGCAAACAAAAGATACTGGGGACAACCACATATACTAGGTGAACAAAAGATATTGGGGGAATAACAAATATTGGGGAACAGCAGATCCTGGGGGAACAACAAATACTGGGGGAAGAACAGACACTGGGGAACAACAGATACTGGGGAACTACAGAGGATGGGGAACAACAGATACTGAGGGGAACAACAGACACTGGGGGAAAAAAAGATACTGGGCGAACAACAGATACTGGGGAACAACAGATACTGGGTAAACAACAGATACTGGGGGTACAACAGATACTGGGGGATGAACAGATATTGGGGGAACAACAGATACTGGGGAAAAGCAGATACTGGGGAAGCAACAGATACTGGGGAAACAACAGATACTGGGGAAACAACAGATACTGGGGAAACAACAGACACTGGGGGATCAACAGAAACTGGGGGATCAACAGAAACTGGGGGATCAACAGAAAATGGGGGTGAAACATATACTGGGAAACAAAAGTTACTTTGGGAACAGCAGACACTGAGGAGAACAACAGACAATGTGGGCTCAACAGATACTGGGGGATCGACATAAAATGGTGGCACACAGATGCTGGGCGAAAAACAGATACTGGGGAGCCAACAGATACTGGGTGAACAACAGATACTGGGGTACAACCCATACTGGGTTACAACAGATATTGGGGGATCAACAGAAACTGGGGGAACAGATACTGGGGTAACGACATGTACAGGGGGAACAACAGATAATGGGGAACAACAGATACCGGGGAACAAATGCTACTGGGGAACAACTGATACTTTGGAACAGCAGATTGTTGGGGAACAACAAATACTTCGGGGTGGAACAACAGACACTTGGAAACAACAGATACTGGGCAAACAAAAGATACTGGGGACAACCACATATACTAGGTGAACAAAAGATATTGGGGGAATAACAAATATTGGGGAACAGCAGATCCTGGGGGAACAACAAATACTGGGGGAAGAACAGACACTGGGGAACAACAGATACTGGGGAACTACAGAGGATGGGGAACAACAGATACTGAGGGGAACAACAGACACTGGGGGGAAAAAAGATACTGGGCGAACAACAGATACTGGGGAACAACAGATACTGGGTAAACAACAGATAATGGGGAAACAACAGATACTGGGGGAACAACAGATACTGGGGGAACAACAGATACTGGGGGAACAACAGATACTGGGGGAACAACAGATACTGGGGAACACGGATACTGGGGAACAACAGATACTGGGGAACACGGATACTGGGGAACATCAGACACTGGGGAACAACAGATACTGAGGGAACAACAGATACTGGGGAACAACAGATACTGAGGGAACAACAGATACTGGGGGAACAACAGATACTGGGGGAACAACAGTTACTGGGGAACACGGGTACTGGGGAACAACAGACTCTAGCGAACAACAGGTACTGGGGAACAACAGATACTGGGGAACACGGTTATTGGGAACAGCAGATATGAGGGGAAAACATATACTGGAGAACAACAGACACTGGAGAACAACAGATGCTGGGTAATGTCAGATCCTGGTGCACAACAGATACTGTGAACAACAGATATTCGGGATCAACAGATACTGGGGAAACAACAGATACAGGGGGAACAACAGATAATGGGGAACAACAGACACATGGGAACAACAGAAATCAGGTGATCAACAGATACTGAGGGAACAACAGATATTGGGGAACAACAGATGCTGGGGTTAATAACAGATACTGGGAGAAGAACAGGTACTGGAGAACAAAATAGATACAGGGGAACAACAGGTAATGGGGCAACAACAGATACTGGTGCAACAACAAATACTGGGGAAACAACACATACTGGGGGAACAACAGGTACTGGGCAACAGCAGATGCTGGGGGGAAAGCAGTTACTGGGGCAACAACAGATACTGGGGAACAACAGATACTGGGGGAACAACAGATACCGGGGAACAACAGAGACTGGGGGAAAACAGATACTGGGGAATAACAGACACTGGGGGGAAAACAGATACTGGGGGAACAACAGATACTGGGGTACAACAGACACTGGGGAACAAATGCTACTGGGGAACAACTGATACTTTGGAACAAGCAGATTCTGGGGGAACAACAAATACTTGGGGGGGGGAACAACAGACACTTGGAAACAACAGATACTGGGCAAACAAAAGATACTGGGGACAACAACATATACGAGGTGAACAAAAGATATTGGGGGAATAACAAATATTGGGGAACAGCAGATTCTGGGGGAACAACAAATACTTGGGGAACAACAGACACTGGGGAACAACAGATACTGGGGAACTACAGATACTGGGGAACAACAGATACTGAGGGGAACAACAGACACTGGGGGAAAAACAGATACTGGGCGATCAACAGATACTGGGGAACAACAGATAATGGGGAAACAACAGATACTGGGGGAACAACAGATAATGGGGAACAACAGACACTGGGGAACAACAGAAACCGGGTGATCAACAGATACTGAGGGAACAACAGATATTGGGGAACAACAGATGCTGGGGTTAATAACAGATACTGGGAGAACAACAGATACTGGAGAACAAAATAGATACTGGGGAACAACAGGTAATGGGGCAACAACAGATGCTGGTGCAACAACAGACACTGGGGAAACAACACATACCGGTGGAACAACAGGTACTGGGGAACAGCAGATACTGGGGGGAAAACAGTTACTGGGGGAACAACAGATACTGGGGAACAACAGATACTGGGGGAATAACAGATACTGGGGGAATAACAGATACTGGGGAACAACAGAGACTGGGGGAATACAGATACTGGGGAACGACATACACTGGGGGAAAAACAGATACTGGGGGAACAACAGATACTGGGGAACAACAGACACTGGGGAACAGCAGATATTGGGGGAACACCAGATACTGGGTGAACACCAGAGACTGGGTGAACACCAGATACTGGAGAACAACTGATCCTGGGTAACAACTGATACTGGGGAACAACAGTTACTGAGGGAACAACAGACACTGGGGGATCAACAGATACTGTGGGATCAACAGATCCTGGGGGAACAAAAGATACTGGGTGAACACCAGATACTCATAGGAACAACAGATACTGGGGGAACAACGGATCCTGGGTAACAACTGATACTGGGGAACAACAGATACTGGGGAAACAACAAATACTGGGGGATCAACTTATACTGGGGAAACAACAGTTACTGACGGAAAATCAGACACTGGGGGATCAACAGATACTGCGGGATCAACAGAAAATGGGGGCACAACAGTAACTGGGTGAACAACAGATACTGGGGTACAGCAGATACTGGGTGATCAACAGAAACTGGGGGAACAGATATTGGTGGAGCAACAGATTCTGTGGAAAAAACAGACACTGGGGAAGCTACAGATACTGGGGCAACACAGATAATGGGGGGAACAACAGATGCTGGGGAACAACAGATACAGAGGTAACAACAGATAATGGGGAACAACCGATACGGGGTAACAACAGATACTGGGGGAACAACAGGCACTGCGGAAAAAATGTTACTGGGCAAACAAAAGATACTGGGGGCAACAACAGATATTGGGGAACAACAGATTTTGGGAGAATAACAGATATTGGGGGGAACAACAGGTACTGGGGAACAAAAGATACTGGGGGAAAACAGATACCGGGGAAACAACAGATGCAGGTTGAACAACTGATAAAGGGGAACAACAGATACTGGGGGAACAACAGATACTGGGGGAACAACAGATTCTGGGGGAACAACAGATAATCGAGGAACAACAGATAATGGAGGAACAACAGATACTGGGGGAACAACAGATAATGGAGGAACAACAGATACTGGGGGAACAACAGATACTGGGGGAACGACAGATACTGGAGGAACAACAGATACTGGGGGAACAACAGATGCTGGGGGAACAACAGATAATGAAGGAACAACAGATACTGGGGAGCAACATATACTGGGGGAACAACAGATACTGGGGGAACATCAGATACTGGGGGAACAACAGATACTGGGGGAACAACAGATACTGGGGGAACAACAGGTGCTGGGTAACACGGATACTGGGGAACAACAGATTCTAGTGAACAACAGATACTGGGGAACAACAGATACTGGGGAACACTGTTATTGGGAACAGCAGATATGGGGGGAAAACATATACTGGAGAACAACAGGCACTGGAGAACAACAGATACTGGGTAATGTCAGATCCTGGTGCACAACAGATACTGTGAACAACAGATATTCGGGATCAACAGATACTGGGGAAACAACAGATACAGGGGGAACAACAGATAATGGGGAACAACAGAAACCAGGTGCTCAACAGATACTGAGGGAACAACAGGTAATGGGGCAACAACAGATACTGGTGCAACAACAGATACTGGGGATACAACACATACCAGGGGAACAACAGGTACTGGGCAACAGCAGATACTGGGGGGAAAACAGATACTGGGGGCAACAACAGATACTGGGGAACAACAGATTTTGGGGGAATAACAGATACTGGGGGGAACAACAGGTACTGGTTAACAAAAGATACTGGGAGAAAACAGATACCGGGGAAACAACAGATTCAGGTTGAACAACTGATAAAGGGGAACAAAAGATACCGGGGGAACAACAGATACTGGGGGAACAACAGATACTGGGGGAACAACAGATACTGGGGGAACAACAGATACTGGGGGAACAACAGATACTGGGGGAACAACAGATGCTGGGGGGAAAACAGATGCTGGGGTTAATAACAGATACTGGGGGAACAACAGATACTGGAGAACAAAATAGATACAGGGGAACAACAGGTACTGGGGCAACAACAGATTCTGGTGCAACAACAGATACTGGGGAAACAACACATACCGGGGGAACAACACATACCGGGGGAACAACAGGTACTGGGGAACAGCAGACACTGGGGGGAAAACAGTTACTGTGGAAACAACAGATACTGGGGAACAACAGATACTGGGGGAACAACAGATACTGGGGATCAACAGACACTGGGGGAAAAACAGATACTGGGGGGAACAACAGATACTGGGGAACAACAGATACTGGGGGAACAACAGATACTGGGGGAACAACAGATACTGGGGGAACAACAGATACTGGGGAACAACAGACACTGGGGGGAAAACAGTTACTGTGGGAACAACAGATACTGGGGAACAACAGATACTGGGGGAACAACAGATACTGGGGAACAACAGATACTGGGGGAACAACAGATACTGGGGAACAACAGACACTGGGGGAAAAACAGATACTGGGGGAAAAACAGATACTGGGGGGAACAACAGATACTGGGGAACAACAGACACTGGGGAACAACAGATACTGGGGAACAACAGATACTGGGGGAACAACAGATACTGGGGGAACAACAGATACTGGGGGAGCAACAGATACTGGGGGAACAACAGATACTGGGGAACACGGATACTGGGGAACAACAGATACTGGGGAACAACAGATACTGGGGAACACGGATGCTGGGGAATAACAGATACTGGGGAACAACAGATACTGGGGAACAACAGATACTGGGGAACACGGATACTGGGGAACAGCAGAGATGGGGGGGGAAACAGATCCTGGAGATCAACAGATACTGGAGAACAACAGTTCCTGGGGAGCAGCAGATACTGTGTAGAACAATAAATACTGGGACAACAACTGACACTGGGGAACAACAGATACTCGGGGGAACAACAGGTACTGCGTACAACAGATACTGTGAAACAACAGATACAGGAAGAACAACAGATAACGGGGATCAACATATACTAGGGGGAACAACAGATACTAGGTAACAACAGATACTGTGTAATAACAGATACTGGGGAAATAACAGATACTGGGGGAACACCAGATTCTGGGGGGAAAAACAGATACTGGGGAGACAACATCTGCTGCAGGATCAACAGATACTAAGGGAACAAAAGTCATTGGGGGGAACAACAGATACTGGAGGCAACAAAACATACTGGGGGAAAAACAGATACTGTGGGAACAACAGATACTGGGGAACAAATATACTCGGGAACAACAGATACTTGGGTACAATGAATAGTGGGTACAATGGATACTGGGGAACAGCAGATACAGGGGGAACAACAGATACTGGGGTAACAACAGGTTAACGGGGGTAACAACAGATACTGGGGGAACAACACACAGTGGGTATCAATATATACTGGGGGATCAACAGGCACTGGGGGATCAACAGATATTTGTGTATCACCAGATACTGGGGGAACAACAGATACTTGGGAAATAACAGTTAGTGAGGGAACAACAGATACTGAGGGGAACAACAGACATTGGGGGATTAAAAGATACTGGGGATCAACAGAAACTGGGGGAACACAGATACTGGGGGATCAACAGATGCTCTGGAACAACAGATAATGGGGAACAGCAGATATTGGGGGAACAACAGATACTGGGGGAACAACAGATCCTGTGGAAAAAACAAATACTGGGGGAACACCAGATACTCGGGGGAACAACAGATACTGGGGGAACAACAGATACTGGGGGAACAACAGAACCTGTGGAAAAAACAAATAACGGGGGAACACCAGATACTCGGGGGAACAACAGATTCTGGGGGAACAACAGACACTGGGGGAACAACAGACACTGGGGGAACAACAGATACTGGGGGCAACAACAGATACTGGGGGAACATCATTTACTGGGGAAAAAGCAGATACTGGGGAAACAACAGATACTGGGGAAGCAACAGACACTGGGGGATCAACAGAAACTGGGGGATCAACAGAAAATGGGGGATCAACAGAAAATGGGGCCAAACATGCACTGGGAAAAAAAAGTTACTTTGGGAACAGCAGACACTGAGGAGAACAACAGACAATGTCTGATCAACAGATACTGGGGGATCGACCTAAAATGGTGGCACACAGATACTGGGCGAAAAACAGATACTGGGGAGTCAACAGATACTGGGTGAACAACAGATACTGGGGTACAACCCATACTGGGTTACAACAGATATTGGGGGATCAACAGAAACTGGGGGAACAGATACTGGGGTAACGGCACGTACAGGGGGAACAACAGATAATGGGGAACAACAGATACCGGGGAACAAATGCTACTGGGGAACAACTGATACTTTGGAACAAGCAGATTCTGGGGGAACAACAAATACTTGGGGGGGGAACAACAGACACTTGGAAACAACAGATACTGGGCAAACAAAAGATACTGGGGACAACAACATATACGAGGTGAACAAAAGATATTGGGGGAATAACAAATATTGGGGAACAGCAGATTCTGGGGGAACAACAAATACTTGGGGAACAACAGACACTGGGGAACAACAGATACTGGGGAACTACAGATACTGGGGAACAACAGATACTGAGGGGAACAACAGACACTGGGGGAAAAACAGATACTGGGCGATCAACAGATACTGGGGAACAACAGATAATGGGGAAACAACAGATACTGGGGGAACAACAGATACTGGGGGAACAACAGATACTGGGGAACACCGATACTGGGGAACAACAGATACTGGGGAACACGGATACTGGGGAACATCAGACACTGGGGAACAACAGATACTGGGGGAACAACAGATACTGGGGGAACAACAGCTACAGGGGGAACAACAGCTACAGGGGGAACAACAGGTACTGGGGAACACAGATACTGGGGAACAACAGATACTAGGGACCAACAGGTAATGGGGAACAACAGATACTGGGGAACATGGTTATTGGGAACAGCAGATATGGGGGGAAAACATATACTGGAGAACAACAGACACTGGAGAACAACAGATACTGGGTAATGTCAGATCCTGGTGCACAACAGATACTGTGAACAACAGATATTCGGGATCAACAGATACTGGGGAAACAACAGATACAGGGGGAACAACAGATAATGGGGAACAACAGACACTGGGGAACAACAGAAACCGGGTGATCAACATATACTGAGGGAACAACAGATATTGGGGAACAACAGATGCTGGGGTTAATAACAGATACTGGGAGAACAACAGATACTGGAGAACAAAATAGATACTGGGGAACAACAGGTAATGGGGCAACAACAGATGCTGGTGCAACAACAGACACTGGGGAAACAACACATACCGGTGGAACAACAGGTACTGGGGAACAGCAGATACTGGGGGGAAAACAGTTACTGGGGGAACAACAGATACTGGGGAACAACAGATACTGGGGGAATAACAGATACTGGGGAACAACAGAGACTGGGGGAATACAGATACTGGGGAACGACATACACTGGGGGAAAAACAGATACTGGGGGAACAACAGATACTGGGGAACAACAGACACTGGGGAACAGCAGATATTGGGGGAACACCAGATACTGGGTGAACACCAGAGACTGGGTGAACACCAGATACTGGAGAACAACTGATCCTGGGTAACAACTGATACTGGGGAACAACAGTTACTGAGGGAACAACAGACACTGGGGGATCAACAGATACTGTGGGATCAACAGATCCTGGGGGAACAAAAGATACTGGGTGAACACCAGATACTCATAGGAACAACAGGTACTGGGGGAACAACGGATCCTGGGTAACAACTGATACTGGGGAACAACAGATACTGGGGAAACAACAAATACTGGGGGATCAACTTATACTGGGGAAACAACAGTTACTGACGGAAAATCAGACACTGGGGGATCAACAGATACTGCGGGATCAACAGAAAATGGGGGCACAACAGTAACTGGGTGAACAACAGATACTGGGGTACAGCAGATACTGGGTGATCAACAGAAACTGGGGGAACAGATATTGGTGGAGCAACAGATTCTGTGGAAAAAACAGACACTGGGGAAGCTACAGATACTGGGGCAACACAGATAATGGGGGGAACAACAGATGCTGGGGAACAACAGATACAGAGGTAACAACAGATGATGGGGAACAACCGATACAGGGTAACAACAGATACTGGGGGAACAACAGGCACTGCGGAAAAAATGTTACTGGGAATACAAAAGATACTGGGGGCAACAACAGATATTGGGGAACAACAGATTTTGGGGGAATAACAGGTACTGGGGGGGAACAACAGGTGCTGGGGAACAAAAGATACTGGGGGAAAACAGATACCGGGGAAACAACAGATTCAGGTTGAACAACTGATAAAGGGGAACAACAGATACTGGGGGAACAACAGATACTGGGGGAACAACAGATACTGGGGGAACAACAGATAATGGAGGAACAACAGATACTGGGGGAACAACAGATACTGGGGGAACAACAGATACTGGGGAAAAACAGATACTGGGGGAGCAACAGATAATGGAGGAACAACAGATACTGGGGGAACAACAGATACTGGGGGAACAACAGATACTGGAGGAACAACAGATACTGGGGGAACAACAGATACTGGTGCAACAACAGACACTGGGGAAACAACACATACCGGTGGAACAACAGGTACTGGGGAACAGCAGATACTGGGGGGAAAACAGTTACTGGGGGAACAACAGATACTGGGGAACAACAGATACTGGGGGAATAACAGATACTGGGGAACAACAGAGACTGGGGGAATACAGATACTGGGGAACGACATACACTGGGGGAAAAACAGATACTGGGGGAACAACAGATACTGGGGAACAACAGACACTGGGGAACAGCAGATATTGGGTGAACACCAGAGACTGGGTGAACACCAGATACTGGAGAACAACTGATCCTGGGTAACAACTGATACTGGGTAACAACTGATACTGGGGAACAACAGTTACTGAGGGAACAACAGACACTGGGGGATCAACAGATACTGTGGGATCAACAGATCCTGGGGGAACAAAAGATACTGGGTGAACACCAGATACTCATAGGAACAACAGATACTGGGGGAACAATGGATCCTGGGTAACAACTGATACTGGGGAACAACAGATACTGGGGAAACAACAAATACTGGGGGATCAACTTATACTGGGGAAACAACAGTTACTGACGGAAAATCAGACACTGGGGGATCAACAGATACTGCGGGATCAACAGAAAATGGGGGCACAACAGTAACTGGGTGAACAACAGATACTGGGGTACAGCAGATACTGGGTGATCAACAGAAACTGGGGGAACAGATATTGGTGGAGCAACAGATTCTGTGGAAAAAACAGACACTGGGGAAGCTACAGATACTGGGGCAACACAGATAATGGGGGGAACAACAGATGCTGGGGAACAACAGATACAGAGGTAACAACAGATGATGGGGAACAACCGATACAGGGTAACAACAGATACTGGGGGAACAACAGGCACTGCGGAAAAAATGTTACTGGGAATACAAAAGATACTGGGGGCAACAACAGATATTGGGGAACAACAGATTTTGGGGGAATAACAGGTACTGGGGGGAACAACAGGTGCTGGGGAACAAAAGATACTGGGGGAAAACAGATACCGGGGAAACAACAGATTCAGGTTGAACAACTGATAAAGGGGAACAACAGATACTGGGGGAACAACAGATACTGGGGGAACAACAGATACTGGGGGAACAACAGATACTGGGGGAACAACAGATACTGGGGGAACAACAGATACTGGAGGAACAACAGATACTGGGGGAACAACAGATACTGGGGGAACAACAGATACTGGGGAAAAACAGATACTGGGGGAGCAACAGATAATGGAGGAACAACAGATACTGGGGGAACAACAGATACTGGGGGAACAACAGATACTGGAGGAACAACAGATACTGGGGGAACAACAGATACTGGGGGAACAACAGATACTGGGGGAACAACAGATACTGGAGGAACAACAGATACTGGGGGAACAACAGATACTGGGGGAACAACAGATACTGGGGGAACAACAGATACTGGGGGAACAACAGATACTGGGGGAACAACAGATACTGGGGTACAACAGATACTGGGGGAGCAACAGGTACTGTGGGAACAACAGATACTGGGGGAACAACAGATACTGGGGGAACAATAGATACTGGCGGATCAACAGATACTGGGGGAACAACAGTTACTGGAGGAACAGCAGACACTGAGGACAACAACAGATACTGGGGGAACAACAGATAATGGGGAAAAAAACAGATAGAGGTCAAACAACTGATACTGGGGGAACAACAGATACTGGCGGAACAACAGACAGTGGAAAAAACTAGAAACGGGGGAACACCAGATACTCGGGGGAACAACAGATATTGGGGGAACTAATGATACTGGGGGAACAACACATACTGGGGGAACAACACATACTGGGGGGAACAACACACACTTGGAAACAACAGATACTGGGAAAACAAAAGATACTGGGGGCAACAACAGACACTGGGGAACAACAGATACTGGGGAACAAGGATACTGGGGAACAGCAGATATGGGGGGAAAGCAGATACTGGAGAACAACAGACGCTGGAGAACAACAGATACTGGGTAATGTCAGATACTGGTGCACATCAGATACTGTGAACAACTGATATTCGGGATCAACAGTTACTGGGGAAACAACAGATACAGGGGGAACAACAGATAATGGGGAACAACAGACACTGGGGAGCAACAGATACCAGGTGATCAACAGATACTGAGGGAACAACAGATCACAGAATCACAGAAACCCCACAGTGCAGATAGAGGCCATTTCGGCCCATCGAGTCTGCAATGACACATATCCCACCCGATTCCCGTAACCCCTACACCGACACATATCCCACCCTATCCCCGTAACCCCACGTATTTAATCCCCCTAACACTAAGGGTCAATTTATCATAGCCAATCAACCTAACCCGCACATCTTTGGGCTGTGGGAGGAAACCGGAGCACCCGGTGAAAACCCACGCAAACACGGGGAGAATGTGCAAACTCCACACAGACAGTCACTCGAGGCCGGATTTGAACCCGGGTCCCTGGCGCTGTGAGGCAACAGTGCTAACCACTATGCCATTGTGCTGGGGATATTGGGGAACAACCGATGCTGGGGTTAATAACAGATACTGGGGGAACAACAGATACTGGAGAACAAAATAGATACTGGGGAACAACAGGTAATGGGGCAACAACAGATTCTGGTGCAACAACAGATACTGTGGGAACAACAGATACTGGGGAACAACAGATACTGGGGGAACAACAGATACTGGGGAACAACAGATACTGGGGGAACAACAGATACTGGGGATCAACAGACACTGGGGGAAAAACAGATACTGGGGGGAACAACAGATACTGGGGAACAACAGATACTGGGGAACACGGATACTGAGGAACAACAGATACTGGGGAACAACAGATACTGGGGAACAACAGATACTGGGGAACAACAGATACTGGGGAACACGGATACTGGGGAACAGCAGATATGGGGGTGAAACAGATACTGGAGATCAACAGATACTGGAGAACAACAGTTACTGGGGAGCAGCAGATACTGTGTAGAACAACAGATTCTGGGGGAACAGCAAATGCTGGGGAACAACTGATACTGTGTGAACCAGAGATACACAGTGAACAATAAATACTGGGACAACAACTGACACTGGGGAACAACAGATACTCGGGGAAACAACAGGTACTGCGTACAACAGATACTGCGAAACAACAGATACAGGAAGAACAACAGATAATGGGGAACACCATATACTAGGGGGAACAACAGATACTAGGTAACAACAGATACTGTGTAATAACAGATACTGGGGAAATAACAGATACTGGGGGAACACCAGATTCTGGGGGGAAAACAGATTCTGGGGAAACAACATCTGCTGCAGGATCAACAGATACAAAGGGAACAAAAGTCATTGGGGGGAACAACAGATACTGGAGGGAACAAAACATACTGGGGGAAAAACAGATACTGTGGGAACAACAGATACTGGGGAACAACAGATACTGGGGTACAACAGATACTGGGGAACAAATATACTCGGGAACAACAGATACTTGTGTACAATGGATACTGGGTACAACGGATACTGGGGAACAGCAGATACTGGGGGGAACAACAGATAATGGTGAAACAACAGATACTGGGGGATCAACAGATATAGGGTTATCAACAGATGCTGAGGGAACAACAGAAACTGGGATAACAACAGGTAACGGCGGTAACAAAAGATACTGGGGGAACAACTCATACTGGGTATTAATATATACTGGGGGAACAACAGGCACCGGGGGATCAACAGATATTTGTGTATCACCAGATACTGGGGGAACAACAGATACTTGGGAAATAACAGTTAGTGAGGGAACAACAGATACTGAGGGGAACAACAGACATTGGGGGATTAAAAGATACTGGGGATCAACAGAAACTGGGGGAACAACAGATACTGGGTGAAGACCAGATACTCTGGGAACAACTGATCCTAGGTAACAACTGATACTGGGGAACAACAGATAAAGGGGAAACAACAAATACTGGGGGATCAACTTATACTGGGGGATCAACAGATACTGCGGGATCAACAGAAAATGGGGGCACAACAGTAACTGGGTGAACAACAGATACTGGGGTACAACAGATACTGGGGGATCAACAGAAACTGGGGGAACAGATATTGGTGGAGCAACAGATTCTGGGGAAAAACAGACACTGGGGAAGCTACAGATACTGGGGCAACAACAGATAATGGGGGGAACAACAGATGCTGGGGAACTACAGATATAGAGGTAATAACAGATAATGGGGAACAACCGATATGGGGTAACAACAGATACTGGGGGAACAACAGGCACTGGGGAAAAATAGTTACTGGGCAAACAAAAGATACTGCGGGCAACAGCAGATACTGGGGAACAATGGTTGTTGGGGGAATACCAGATACTGGGGGGAACAACAGGTACTGGGGAACAAAAGATACTGGGGGAAAAACAGACATTGGGGGAACAACAGATTCAGGTTGAACAACTGATAATGGGCAACAACAGATAGTCATAGAGTCATAGAGTTTTTTCAGCACAGAAAGAGGCCCTTCGGCCCATCGTGTCAGCGCCGCCCATCCCTCCCTGTCCAGTCTAATCCCATTTTCCAGCATTTGGTCCATAGCCTTGTATGCAATGGCATTTCAAGTGCTCATCCAAATGCTTCTTGAATGTTGTGAGGGTTCCTGCCTCTACCACCCTTTCAGGCAGTGAGTTCCAGCTTCCAACCACCCTCTGGGTGAAAATGTCCCTCCTCAAATCCCCCCTAAATCTCCTGCCCCTTACCCTGAATCTGTGCCCCCTTGTTATTGACCCCCCTACTAAGGGGAAAAGTTCCTCATTATCTACCCTATCTATGCCCCTCATCATTTTGTACACCTCAATCAGGTCCCCCCTCAGCCTTCTTTGCTCCAAGGAAAACAACCCCAGCCTGTCCAGTCTCTCTTCATAGCTGAGGCGCTCCATCCCAGGTAACATTCTTGTGAATCTTCTCTGCACCCTCTCCAAAGCAATCACATCCTTCCTATAGTGAGGCGACCAGAACTGCACACAGTACTCCAGCTGTGGCCTCACCAGCGTTTTGTACAGCTCCATCATAACCTCCCTGCTCTTATATTCTATGCCTCTGCTAATGAAGGCAAGTATCCCATAAGCCTTTTTAACCACCTTATCTACCTGTTCCGCTGCCTTCAGGGAATTATGTACATGTACACCAAGGTCCCTCTGACCCTCTGTACTTCCTAGGGTCCTACCACTCATTGTGCATTCCCTTGCCTTATTTGTCCGTCCAAAATGCATCACCTCGCACTTTTCCGGGTTAAATTCCATTTGCCACTTTTCCGCCCATCTGACCAACCCGTTAATATTGTCCTGCAGGCTGAGGCTTTCCTCCTCGCAATTTACCACCCCACCAATTTTCGTGTCATCCGCGAACTTACTGATCATACCCTTTACATTCTCATCCAAATCATTAATGTAGATCACAAACAGCAAGGGACCCAGCACCGATCCCTGAGGTACCCCACTGGACACAGGCTTCCAGTCACAAAAGCAACCTTCGACCATCACCCTCTGCCTCCTGCCACTCAGCCAGTTTAGGATCCAACGCGCCAAGGCCCCCTGGATCCCATGGGCTCTTACCTTCTTGACCAGTCTCCTATGCGGGACCTTGTCAAAAGCTTTACTGAAGTCCATGTAAACCACATCCACAGCATTTCCCTCATCCACACACCTAGTCACCCCCTCGAAAAATTCAATCAGATTGGTCAGACATGATTTACCCTTGACAAAGCCATGCTGACTATCCCCGATTAATCCTTGCCTCTCCAAGTGGAGACTAATTTTGTCCCTCAGAATTTTTTCCAATAATTTCCCTACCACAGATGTTAGGCTCACTGGCCTGTAATTCCCTGGTTTTTCCCTGCTACCCTTCTTGAATAATGGTACTACATTAGCTGTTCTCCAGTCCTCTGGTACATCCCCTGTGGCCAGAGAGGTTCTGAAAATTTGTGTCAGAGCTCCTGCAATCTCCTCCTTTGCCTCACACAACAGCCTGGGATACATCTCGTCCGGGCCTGGGGATTTATCCACTTTTTGGCCTGCTAAAACCGCTAGTACCTCCTCCCTCTCGATGCTAATATGTTCAAGTATGTCACAGTCCCCTTGCCCGACTTCTATATCTACATCGTCTTTCTCCATAGTGAACACTGAGGCAAAAAATTCATTTAAAACCCCACCTACTTCATCTGGCTCTACACACAGCTTGCCACTTTGGTCCCTAATGGGCCCTAGCCTTTCCCTGGTTATCCTCTTGCCCTTAATATACTTATAAAACATCTTAGGATTTTCCTTTATTTTGCTCGCCAGTGTTATTTCATGGCCCCTCCTCGCCCTCCTAATTTCCTTTTTAAGTATGCCCCTGCACCTCCTATACTCCTCTAGGGCTTCCACCGTCTTTTGTCTTTTGTAACTGCCAAAAGCCCCCCTTTTTTTCCTAATGCATTTTTGTATATCCTTTGTCATCCAAGGTTCCCTTTGCTTGTTGGTCCCACCCTTGACCTTTACAGGAACATGTTGGTGTTGTACTCTCTCTATTTCCCTTCTGAAAGCCTCCCACTGTTTTGATGTGGATTTTCCTATAAGTAGCTGCTCCCAGTCCACTTTTGCCAGATCCTGTCTTATCTTATTAAAATCGGCCTTCCCCCAATTTAGAACCCTGATTTCCGGGCCGTCTTTGTCTTTTTCCATGACCACCTTAAATCTCACCGAATTGTGGTCACTATCGCCAAAATGCTCTCCTACAGACACTTCCACCACCTGCCCGGCTACATTCCCTAGAATTAGGTCCAGTACCGCCCCCTCTCTTGTAGGACTTTCTACATGTTGGCTCAAAAAGCTTTCCTGGATGCACTTTAAGAATTCTGCTCCCTCCAAGCCTTTCACCCTCTGACTATCCCAATTTATATTGGGGAAGTTGAAATCCCCCACTATTACTACCCTATTATTTTCACACTTTTCGGTTATCTGCCTGCATATCTGTTCCTCTATCTCCCCCTGGCTGTTTGGGGGCCTATAGTACACTCCCAGCAAGGTGCTTGACCCCTTTTTGTTTTTAAGTTCTACCCATATGGCCTCATTAGAGGAACCCGCTAATATATCATCCCTCCTTACAGCAGTAATAGACTCCTTAATTAATATTGCAACACCCCCTCCCCTTTTACACCCCCCTCTGTCTCGCCTGAAGATTCTATACCCCGGAATATTTAGCTGCCAGTCCTGACCCTCCCTCAACCATGTCTCCGTGATAGCAACAATATCGTACTCCCATGTGTTCAACAACAACTTCAGTTCATCCACCTTATTTGCAAGACTCCTTGCATTAAAATAAATGCCTTCCAGCCCTGCCATATTCCCTTTTGCCTTCACATCTTTGCTCTGCCTTCCCTGCTGACTTGTTTTTTCCTCCTTATTTGGCTGTACATCACCCCCTACTATAGCTCCACTCTGTATCCCATCCCCTGCCGAATTAGTTTAAAACCCCCCAGCAGTGCTAGCAAACCTCCCCGCAAGGATATTGGTTCCCCTCTGGTTCAGGTGTAAACCGTCCAACTTGTACAAGTCCCACCTTTCCCAGAAGCAGACCCAGTGATCCAGGAAACTAAAGCCCTCCCTCCTGCACCATCCCTTTAGCCACGCATTCATCTGTTCTATCCTCCTATTCCTATACTCACTAGCACGTGGCACCGGGAGTAATCCAGAGATTACAACCTTTGAGGTCCTGCTCCTTAATCTTGCCCCTAGCTCCCTAAATTCTTGCTGCAGGACCTCATCCCTCTTTTTACCTATGTCGTTGGTACCAATGTGGACCATGACCTCTGGCTGTTCAACCTCCCCCTCCAGAATGCCCTGCAGCCGCTCAGTGACATCCTTGACCCTGGCACCAGGGAGGCAACAAACCATCCTGGATTCACGTCTACGGCCGCAGAAACGCCTATCTGTTCCCCTTACTATAGAATCCCCTACGACTATTGCTCTCCCACTCTTTTTCCTCCCCTCCTGGGCAGCAGGAGCGCCCCCAGTGCCAGGAAGCTGGCTGCTGCTGCCTTCCCCTGGTGAGTCATTCCCCCCAACAGTATCCAAAACGGTATACTTATTTGAGAGGGGAATGGTCACAGGGGTTTCCTGCACTACCTGCCTACTTCTATTGCTCCGCCTGGTGGTCACGCATTTCCTTTCTTCCTGTGCAGCCCTTCCCTGCGGTGTGACCAACTCACTAAACGTGTTATCCACGAACTTCTCAGCCTCGTGAATGCTCCACAACCCATCCACCCACAGCTCCAGCTCCTCAATGCGGTCTGCTAATAGCTGCAGATGGATGCATTTCCTGCACACGTAGTCACCAGGGGCAGTGCCCCTGAATTCCCACATGGAACAGGAGGAGCACATCACGGGGCTGGGCTCTCCCGGCATGACTTTCCCCTTAATTAATTTAAATTAATTTACTATCACCAATTAAAGATATCTCTAAGGCTCTTGTATAGTCTACCAACAGTACCTGCTACACCAGAAAAGACCCTAGTAACGATAAACTACAGAGTTAAAGTTTAAAAAAGAGAAATACTCACCAACCAATCACTTACCTGCTCCCTGGCGACGTCACACACTGACTATTTTTTACCTCTCTCCCCGCTGCGGAGTTGGTATGCCTCGCTGGTCGTGGGATTTTATACCCAGCTGCTCCTCCTCTGCTCCCGCTGCTCCGAGTGCTCTCGGGCCTCGCTGGTCGTGGGTTTTTATACCCAGCTGCTCCTCCTCTGCTCCCGCTGCTCCGAGTGCTCTCGGGCCTCGCTGGGCGTGGGTTTTTATACCCAGCTGCTCCTCCTCTGCTCCCGCTGCTCCGAGTGCTCTCGGGCCTCGCTGGTCGTGGGTTTTTATACCCAGCTGCTCCTCCTCTGCTCCGAGTGCTCTCGGGCCTCGCTGGTCGTGGGTTTTTATACCCAGCTGCTCCTCCTCTGCTCCCGCTGCTCCGAGTGCTCTCGGGCCTCGCTGGTCGGCGGTTTTTATACCCGACTGCTCCTCCTCTGCTCCCGCTGCTCCGAGTGCTCTCGGGCCTCGCTGGTCGCCGGTTTTTATACCTGGCTGCTCCTCCTCTGCTCCCGCTGCTCCGATTGCTCTCGGGCCTCGCTGGTCGTGGGTTTTTATACCCCGCTGCTCCTCCTCTGCTCCCGCTGCTCCGAGTGCTCTCGGGCCTCGCTGGTCATGGGTTTTTATACCCAGCTGCTCCTCCTCTGCTTCCGCTGCTCCGAGTGCTCTCGGGCCTCGCTGGTCGTGGTTTTTTATACCCAGCTGCTCCTCCTCTGCTCCCGCTGCTCCGAGATACTGGGGGAACAACAGATACTGGGGGAAAAACAGATAATGGAGGAACAACAGATACTGGGGGAACAACAGATACTGTGGGAACAACAGATACTGGGGGAAAAACAGATACTGGGGGAACAACAGATACTGGGGGAACAACAGATACTGGGGGAACAACAGATACTGGGGGAACAACAGATAATGGAGGAAAACAGATACTGGGGGAACAACAGATACTGGGGGAACAACAGATACTGGGGGAACAACAGATACTGGGGGAACAACAGATACTGGGGGAACAACAGATACTGGGGGAACAACAGATACTGGGGGAACAACAGATACTGGGGGAACAACAGATACTGGGGGAACAACAGATACTGGGGGAACAACAGAAACTGGGGGAACAACAGAAACTGGGGGAACAACAGATACTGGGGGAACAACAGGTACTGGGGGAACAACAGATACTGGGGTAACAACAGATACTGGGGGAACAACAGATAGTGGGTGAACAACAGATACTGGGGAACAACAGATACTGGCGGAACAACAGATACTGGGGGAACAACAGATACTGGGGGAACAACAGTTACTGGAGGAACAGCAGACACTGAGGAGAACATCAGATACTGGGGGAACAACAGATCCTGTGGAAAAAACTAATAACGGGGTGTGGTGTATGTGCCTTTAAGAGCAATTATGGTGTATGTGCCTTTAAGAGCCCCTGGTGTGCGTAATGCCGGTAATTGCCACTTGGGCTATATAAGCCTGTGTATTGTATATATCCTTTAGAAACCCCCCCCAGACTTGCTTAGTAAATACCTATGAACCAACTCCTGTCTTCAGTGTCTTTATCTACACACGGACACTACAGTGGCGACGAAGTGGAAACGGACTTACCTGCAATTCGG
Source organism: Somniosus microcephalus (assembly GCF_052327205.1). NCBI lineage: Eukaryota > Metazoa > Chordata > Chondrichthyes > Squaliformes > Somniosidae > Somniosus > Somniosus microcephalus. The sequence continues at coordinate 107,935,665 of NC_140994.1, forward strand.
CAGCACCTCAAGGACATCGTTTCCTCCAGCATTCAGAAGACTCAAGGAAGTAAGAGAAACTGTGGTTTCACCAGCTGGCCAAGCTGGTGACAGGTACTGCGCTAATCCTTCCTGGGCATCAGGCTGGAGCTCCAGCGGCGGGCTCTACAGCTGAGACAGGCAGCAAAATCGGAGGCAAGCAATAACGGACTGGGAGGGTGCACTCGATAGACGGCCGGCGCAGCAAGCAGGTCAGCGTTTAGGCCTCCGTCGGTAACGAGTCTCCAATAGTGCATAAACGGAAACCACAGTAAAACAGCGTTGTTATCGGTAGCAGCGGCGGGAAAGCGCGGGAAGCGCCATATCTTTTCTGAAATGCCTATATCTGGTAATATTGAGGCTTTTGATGGCGAAATAGAAGATTGGACCACATACGTGGAAAGAGTAGAGGTTTATTGCACTGCAAATGGAATAACAGATGAAAAATAAGCTTCAGTACTTCTGAACTTAATGGCCGCGAAGACATACGGGCTGTTACGAAATTTAATCACTCCAGCCAAACCAAAGGACAAGACTTTTAAAGAAATTGTTGATACCCTGCAGGAGCATTTAAACCCAACACCACTGCTGATAGCGGAACGATTCAAGTTCTTCAAGAGAAATCAACACAAGGATGAAAGTAACGCTGATTACCTAACCGAATTAAGAAAGCTATCAAAGTACTGCCAATTCGGAGCAGGACTATCGGATTATCTTCGAGACAAATTTGTTTGCGGTCTCTTAAGTGAAGGAACACAAGAAAGACTGCTTTCTGAAAAAGATTTAACATTGGACAAAGCTTTCAGTATGGCTGTATCATACGAAGCAGCAGCAAAAGGAGCTGCTGAGATACAACAAGAGACACAGGACTTCGGCACCCATAAAATGACACAGGAGTTCGGAAGATGTTATCGCTGTGGCAGATCCACCCATAACCAGAGGGACTGCTGGTTCAAGGGCAAAGCATGCAGGCAATGTGGTAAGATTGGACACATTGCACGGGTATGCCAATCTGGACAAAATAAATCCACTGACAGAAAACAAAAAATCAATAAAGAAAAGTACAGGAAGGTACAAATGATGACGGACAATAGCTCCGAAGGCCAGAATAGCGATAGCGACTCCGGAAACAAGAGACTAAGCTGTCTCAAATTACATAATGTACTTGCCATAGAGGATTACCAAACCATTTGGGTTACCCTCAGAATAGCAGGGTCCCCAGTTAAAATGGAGCTAGATACAGGATCAGCTCTAACCGTAATAAATCGACGAGATTACGAGAGGCTATTTTTGCATATACCTCTAAAAGACACATCCATTATCTTAAAAACATATACGGGGCAGAGAGTCTACCCCAAAGGGAAAAAAAGGGTGCCTGTGGTATACAACGGCAAAGAAATACAAAAGTTGTATTTATACATTCTACAAGATGGTGGTCCACCGTTGTTGGGATGTGAATGGATAAGAAGATACGTTTAGACTGGCACTCCATTCAGGCACTGACGGTGACCAGTAAGGGAAAAACAATGATGACATCATACCTGAACGATTAAAAGACATCTTGGCCAACGCCAAAGAAGTGTTTCAAGAGAAACTAGGAACCTTGAAAGGCATCACCGCCTCAAAAAAAGTGGAAGATACAGAAATTCCAAAATTTTTTAAGGCAAGACCGGTGCCATACGCAATACGTCCGACAGTCGAGGCACAGCTGAAGAATTTGGAAAAGGCAGGCGTATTATCCAAAATAGATTGCAGCGAATGGGCAACACCCATCGTTCCAGTCATGAAAAAAACATTGAAAAATAACTCTGAGGAACAGAAAAAATTTGCATCTGTGGGGACTTTAAGGTGACTGTAAACCCGGTCCTTCACACGGTACAGTATCCTCTTCCGAGGAAAGAAGATATTTTCGCCTCACTATCCGGAGGGAAACGTTTCACAAAAATTGACTTGGCACAGGCATATCTACAGATGGAGGTTGAGGAGACCTCTAAAAAGTATCTCACAATAAACACACACAAAGGCCTGTACCAGTATAATCGACTAGTTTTTGGAATAGCATCAGCTCCAGCTATCTGGCAAAGAGCTATGGAGCAAATCCTGCAAGGGATTCCGGGGACTCAATGCTACCTAGACGACATCCTTATAACAGGAGAAAACGACAATGAGCACCTTGCCAATTTGGAGCAGGTGCTCACTAGGCTGAAAGAATGGGGCCTACGAGCAAATCGCCCCAAGTGCGAATTTTTCCAAAATCAGATATCATATTGTGGCCACATAATGAATAAGGAAGGGTTGCATAAGTCACCTGAAAAAATTGAAGCAGTTATAAAAGCCCCAGCACCTGAAAATGTTTCACAATTAAGGTCATTCCTGGGATTAATAAATTACTATCATAAATTTTTACCGAACTTATCAACTATTCTACACCCTCTTAATGATCTTCTACAGACAGGAGTGATTTGGAAATGGAATGAAGACTGTAAACGTGCCTTCCATAAATATAAAGACTTAGTCACATCTGAGAAAATTTTGGCTCATTACAACCCATCACTACCAATCAGACTGGCGTGCGATGCATCCCCTTACGGCATAGGAGCGGTATTGTCCCATAGATTCCCTGATGGCTCGGAACGGCCGATAGCTTTTGCGTCACGCTCATTGAACTCAGCTGAGTGTAACAATGCCCAGATAGACAGGGAAGCACTCAGCCTGGTATGGGGAGTGAAGAAATTCAACCATTACCTACACGGACAAAAATTTACCTTGCTGACTGACCATCAACCCCTCATCTCCATATTCAACCCTAAAAGAGGTGTCCCCATTATGACGGCACAAAGACTACAGAGGTGGTCCCTTTTTCTAGGGGCACACCAATACAACATTGAATACAAAGGGTCAAAACAGCATGGGAATGCTGACGGTTTATCACGCCTACCGTTGCCAATGATAGAAGAGGCACCTACAGCAGACCCAGTAGAGATATTCCACTCTACCATAGTGGAATGTCTACCGGTGACAAATTCTGCCATTGAAAGGGAGACAAGAAATGACCCTACTCTCTCACGGGTCTATGATTTAACAGTGAAGGGATGGCCAGCACATGGCGAACCACTGTTGCCAGCATTCTCGCAAAGAAGAGAACAGCTGTCAGTGTGCCGAGGAACCTTGATGTGTGGATCCAGAGTGGTGATTCCACCCAAACTCCAGGATAAAGTGCTAAAGGAGCTTCATGAGGGGCATCTGGGTGGAGTGAAAATGAAGAACCTAGCTAGGGCGTTTGTATGGTGGCCAGGTATCAATGGAGACATCGAAGACATGACCAAGAGCTGCCAAGGATGCCAGAAGGTCCAAAATGCTCCGCCACAGGCCCCTCTACATCCATGGGATTGGCCCTCATCTCCCTGGCAAAGGGTGCACATCGACTTTGCTGGTCCATTTATGGACTCAATGTTCTTAATCGCAGTTGATGCACATTCCAAGTGGCCGGAGGTAATAAAGATGTCCTCCACCACCACGGAAAAAACCATCACTGTATTAAGGACCATATTTGCCAGGAATGGACTGCCGGAGCAGATATGTTCTGATAATGGACCGCAATTTGTGTCCGAAGAATTCAGAAAGTTCTTAAAGAACAATGGGGTAAAGCACTACACGTCCGCCCCATACCATCCCGCCACCAATGGATTGGCTGAAAGGTTTGTCCAGACCTTCAAGAAGGCCATCAAGGCCATGGGTAATGAAGACATAAAACTTCAGCACAAGGTGGATAACTTCTTACTTGCATATAGGAATGCAACGCATATGGTTACTAACCAAACTCCCGCCATGATGCTCTACAATAGAAACCTAAGAAGCCGGCTGGATTTGGTCAAGCCCAACATCCGAAGGGACGTGGAGAACCGGCAGTTTCAGGGCATGACTGAAAGGCCAACTAGGGCCTTCCAGATAGGCCAACCGGTTTTGGCCCGGGACTACCGTACCGAGAAATGGCAGCCTGGAACTATCTGCACACGATTAGGACCACTGATGTATACCGTGGACATCGGAGACAGCATAATAAGGCGCCATGCTGACCAAATCATCAAGTCATCCGAAAAGGGACAACCTACACCACTACTCTATACATCTAATGATGAAGTAGAGATACCCATATCTACCTCCGATCCGGTGATACTGGAACCCGATCACCCGACACTGGCCTTCAAGCCGAATCAGCCTTGCCAGAAGAACCTACTACACCACCAGAAACTACTACACCCCCGAGGCGTTATCCGGACCGAGTCAGGAAGCCTCCTGAGAGACTAACTTATAATAAATTAATACAGCAATGTATATTATTTTGCATATAACATGTAATTAATAATTACTTAAAATATGATGTACTAGTTAGCTAGAAGGGGAGGAATTGTGGTGTATGTGCCTTTAAGAGCAATTATGGTGTATGTGCCTTTAAGAGCCCCAGGTGTGCGTATTGCCGGTAATTGCCACTTGGGCTATATAAGCCTGTGTATTGTGTATATCCTTTAGAAATCCCCCAAAGACTTGCTTAGTAAATACCTATGAACCAACTCCTGTCTTCAGTGTCTTTATCTACACACGGACACTACACGGGGAACACCAGATACTCAGGGGAACAACAGATATTGGGGGAACAAAAGATACTGGGGGAACAACACATACTGGGGGAACAACAGATACTGGGGGGAACAACAGACACTTGGAAACAGATACTGGGCAAACAAAAGATACTGGGGGCAACAACATATACGAGGTGAACAACAGATATTGGGGGAATAACAGATATTGGGAACAGCAGATTCTGGGGGAACAACAAATACTGGGGGAACAACAGACACTGGGGAACAACAGTTACTGGGCAAACAAAAGACACTGGGGGCAACAACAGATACTGGGTGAACAACAGATATTGGGGGAATAACAGATACTGGGGAACAGCAGATACAAGGGGGAACACCAGAAATTGGGGGGCAACTGTTACTGGTGGAACAACAGATACTGGGGGGAACAACAGACACAGGGGAACTGGGAATACAGGGCAGTACGGTGGCATAGTGGTTAGCACTGCTGTCTCACAGCGCCAGGGACCCGGATTCGAATCCAGCCTCGGGTGACTGTCTGTGTGGAGTTTGCACATTCTCCCCGTGTTTGCGTGGGTTTCCTCCGGGTGCTCCGGTTTCCTCCCACAGTCCAAAGATGTGCAGGTTAGGTTGATTGGCTATGATAAATTGACCCTTAGTGTTAGGCGGATTAAATACGTGGGGTTACGGGGATAGGGTGGGATATGTGTCGGTGCAGGCTCGATGGGCCGAAATGGCCTCTATCTGCACTGTGGGGTTTCTGTGATTCTGTGATTCTGTGAAAAGATACAGGGGATAAAAGATACAGGGGTAACAACAGATACCGGGGGACCAACAGATACAGGTCGAACAACTGATACAGGGGAACAACAGCTACTGCGGAAACAACAGATACTGGGGGATAAGCAGGTACTGGGGGAACAACAGATTCTGGGGGCAGCAAAAGATACTGGGGAAGTAACAGTTACTGAGGGAACAACAGATACTGAGGGGAACAACAGACACTGGGGGATCAAAAGATACTGCGGGATCATCAGAAACTGGGGGAACAGCAGATACTGGGCGAACAACAGATGCTCTGGATCAACAGATTTGGGGGAACAACAGATACTGGGGAAGCAGCAAATACTGGGGGAAACAACAGATACTGGGGAAACAACAGATTCTGGGGGAACAACAGATACTGGGGGAACAACAGATACTGGGGGAACAACAGACACTGGGGAATAACAGTTACTGGGGGAAAACCAGATACTGGGGGATCAACAGATACTGGGGTATCAACAGGTACTGGGGGAACAACAGATAGTGGGGGAACAACAGAAACAGGGGGAACAACAATTACTGGGGGAACGACAGATACTGGTGTAACAACAGATAATGGGGAAGAAACAGATACTGGGGAACAACAGATACTTGTTAATGTCAGATCCTGGTGCACAACAGATACTGTGAACAACAGAAATTCGGGATCAGCAGATACTGGGGCAACAACAGATAGAGGGGGAACAACAGATAATGGGGAACAAGAGACACTGGGGAACAACAGATACCGGGTGATCAACAGATACTGAGGGAAAACCAGATACTGGGGGAACAACAGACGCTGGGGGTAACAACAGATGCTGATCGAACAACAGATACTGGGGATCAATAGGTACTGGGGGAACAACAGGCACTGGGCGATCAACAGATATTTGAGGATCACCAGATACTGGGGGAACAATAAATACTGGGGAAGTAACAGTTACTGAGGGAGCAACAGATACTGAGGGGAGCAACAGACACTGGGGGAACAAAATATACTGGGGGATCATCAGAAACTGGTTGAACAACAGATCCTGGGCGAACAACAAATGCTCTGGATCAACAGATAATGGGGAACAGCAGATATTGGGGGAACAACAGATATTGGGAAACAGCAAATACTGGGGGACCAATAGATACTGGGGAACAGCAGATTCTGGGGGAACAACAGATATTGGGGAGAACAACAGATTCTGCGAAACAACAGATACTGGGCAAACAAAATATACTGGGGCAACAACAGACACTGGGGAACAGCAGATATTGGGGGGAACACCAGATACTGGGTGAACACCAGAGACTGGGTGAACACCAGATACTGGGGGAACAACTGATCCTGGGTAACAACTGATACTGGGGAACAACTGATACTGGGGAACAACAGTTACTGAGGGAACAATAGACACTGGGGGATCAACAGATACTGCGGGATCAACAGATCCTAGGCGAACAACAGACACTGGTTGAACACCAGATACTCAGGGGGACAACAGATACTGGGGGAACAACTGATCCTAGGTAACAACTGATACTGGGGAACAACAGATACTGGGGAAACAACAAATACTGGGGGATCAACTTATACTGGGGAAACAACAGTTACTGAGGGAACAACAGACACTGTGGGATCAACAGATACTGCGGGATCAACAGAAAATGGGGGCACAACAGTAAATGGGTGAACAACAGATACTGGGGTACAACAGATACTGGGGGACCAACAGAAACTGGGGAAACAGATATTGGTGGAGCAACAGATTCTGGGGAAAAACAGACACTGGGGAAGCTACAGATACTGGGGCAACAACAGATAATTGGTGGAACAACAGATGCTGGGGAACAACAGGTACAGAGGTAACAACAGATAATGGGGAACAACCGATACGGGGTAACAACAGATACTGGGGGAACAACAGGCACTGGGGAAAAATAGTTACTGGGCAAACAAAAGATACTGGGGGCAACAACAGATACTGAGGAACAATAGATGTTGGGGGAATAACAGATACTGGGGTGAACAACAGGTACTGGGGAACAAAAGATACTGGGGGAACAACAGATAACGGGGGAGCAACAGATTCAGGTTGAACAACTGATAATGGGCAACAACAGATACTGGGGGAACAACAGATACTGGGGGAACAACAGATACTGGGGGAACAACAGATAATGGAGGAACAACAGATACTGGGGGAACAACAGGTACTGGGGAACACGGATACTGCGGAACAACAGATACTAGGGAACAACAGGGACTGGGGAACAACAGATAATGGGGAACACGTTTATTGAGAACAGCAGATATGGGGGGAAAACAGATACTGGAGAACAACAGACACTGGGGAACAACAGATACTGGAGAACAAAATAGATACTGGGGAACAACAGGAAATGGGGCAACAACAGATGCTGGTGCAACAACAGATACTGGGGAAACAACACATACCGGGGGAACAACAGGTACTGGGGAACAGCAGATACTGGGGGGAAAACAGTTACTGGGAGAACAAGAGATACTGGGGAACAACAGATACTGGGGAAAAACAGATACTGGGGGAAAACAGATACTGGGGAACAACAGACACTGGGGGAACAACAGATACTGGGGAACAACAGACACTGGGGAACAACAGACACTGGGGAACAGCAGATATTGGGGAGAACACCAGATGCTGGGTGAACACCAGAGACTGGGTGAACACCAGATACTGGGGGAAGAACTGATCCTGGGTAACAACTGATACTGGGGAACAACAGTTACTGAGGGAACAACAGACACTGGGGGATCAACAGATACTGCAGGATCAACAGATCCTGGGGGAACAACAGATACTGGGTGAACACCAGATACTCAGGGGAACAACAGATACTGGGGGAACAACTGATCCTGGGTAACAACTAATACTGGGTAGCAACAGATACTGGGGAAACAACAAATACTGGGGGATCAACTTAGACTGGGGAAACAACAGTTACTGACGGAACAACAGAAACTGGGGGATCAACAGATCACAGAATCACAGAATCACAGAAACCCCACAGTGCAGATAGAGGCCATTTCGGCCCATCGAGCCTGCACCGACACATATCCCACCCGAAGAACAGGCACTGCGGAAAAAATGTTACTGGGCAAACAAAAGATACTGGGGGCAACAACAGATATTGGGGAGCAACAGATTTTGGGGGAATAACAGATACTGGGGGCAACAACAGATATTGGGGAACAACAGATACTGGGGGAACAACAGATACTGGGGGAACAACAGATACTGGGGAACAACAGATAATGGAGGAACAACAGATAATGGAGGAACAACAGATACTGGGGGAACAACAGATACTGGGGGAACAACAGATACCGGAGGAACAAAAGATACTGGGGGAACAACAGATACTGGGGGAACAACAGATACTGGGGGAACAACAGGTACTGTGGGAACAACAGATACTGGGGGAACAATAGATACTGGCGGAACAACAGATACTGGGCTAACAACAGTTACTGGAGGAACAGCAGACACTGAGGAGAACAACAGATACTGGGGGAACAAAAGATACTGGGGGAAAAACAGATACAGGTCAAACAACTGATACTGGGGGAACAACAGATACTGGGGGAACAACAGATATTGGGGGAACAAAAGATACTGGGGGAACAACAGATACTGGCGGGAACAACAGACACTTGGAAACAACAGATACTGGGCAAACAACAGATACTGGGGGCAACAACATATACTAGGTGAACAACAGATATTGTGGGAATAACAGATATTGGGGAACAGCAGATTCTGGGTGTGCAACAAATAATGGGGGAACAACAGATACTGGAGAACAACAGTTAATGGGCAAACAAAAGATACTGGGGGCAACAACAGATACTGGGGAGCAACAGATACTGGGGAGCAACAGATACTGGGGATCAAGGATACTGGGGAACAGCTGATGTGGGGGGAAAACTGATACTGGAGAACAACAGACACTGGAGAACAACAGATACTGGGTAATGTCAGATCCTGGTGCACAACAGATACTGTGAACAACAGATATTCGGGATCAACAGTTACTGGGGAAACAACAGATACAGGGGGAACAACAGATAATGGGGAACAACAGACACTGGGGAACAACAGATACCGGGTGATCAACAGGTACTGAGGGAACAACAGATTATGGGGAACTACAGATGCTGGGGTTAATAACAGATACTGGGGGAACAACAGATAATGGAGAACTAAATAGATACTGGGGAACAACAGGTAATGGGGCAACAACAGATTCTGGTGCAACAACAGATATTTGGGAAACAACACATACCGGGGGAACAACAGGTACTGGGGAACAGCAGATACTGGGGGGAAAGCAGTTACTGTGGGTACAACAGATACTGGGGAACAACAGACACTGGGGGAACAACAGATACTGGGGAACAACAGATACTGGGGGAACAACAGATACTGGGGAACAACAGACACTGGGGGAAAAACAGATACTGGGGGTACAACAGATACTGGGGAACAACAGACACTGGGGAACAACAGATACTGGGGGAACAACAGATACTGGGGGAACAACAGATACTGGGGGATCAACAGATACTGGGGAACACGGATACTGGGGAACAACAGATACTGGGGAACAACAGATACTGGGGAACAACAGGTACTGGGGAACAACAGGTACTGGGGAACAACAGGTACTGGGGAACACGGATACTGGGGAACAGCAGATATGGGGGGAAATCAGATACTGGAGAACAGCAGATACTGGAGTACAACAGTTACTGGGGAGCAGCAGATACTGGGTAGAACAACAGATTCTGGGGGTACAGCAAACGCTGGGGAACAACTGATACTGTGCGAACCAGAGATACACAGTGAACAATAAATACTGGGACAACAACTGACACTGGGGAACAACAGATTCTCGGGGGAACAACAGGTACTGCGTACAACAGATACTGCAAAACAACAGATACAGGAAGACCAACAGATAATGGGGAACAACATATACTAGGGGGAACAACAGATACTAGGTAACAACAGACACTGTGTAATAACAGATACTGGGGGAACACCAGATTCTGGGGGGAAAAACAGATACTGGGGAAACAACATCTGCTGCAGGATCAACAGATATTAAGGGGACAAAAGTCATTGGGGGGAACAACAGATACTGGAGGGAACAAATCATACTGGGGGAAAAACAGATACTGTGGGAACAACAGATATTGGCTAACAACAGGTTAACGGGGGTAACAACAGTTACTGGGGGAACATCACATACTGGGTATCAATATATACTGGGGGAACAACAGGCACTGGGGGATCACCAGATACTTGTGTATCACCAGATACTTGGGAAATAACAGTTAGTGAGGGAACAACAGATACTGAGGGGAACAAGAGACATTGGGGGATTAAAAGATACTGGGGATCAACAGAAACTGGGGGAACAACAGATACTGGGTGAACAACAGATGCTCTGGAACAACAGATAATGGGGAACAGCAGATATTGGGGGAAGAACAGACCCTGGGGAAACAGCAGATACTGGGGGAACAACAGATACTGGGGTAACAACAGGTACTGGCGGAAAATGGATACTGGGGGGAAACAACAGATACTGGGGAAACAACAGATACTGGGGGAACAACAGACACTGGGGAATAACAGTTACTGGGGGAACACCAGATACTGGGGGATCAACAGATACTGGGGGATCAAAAGGTACTGGGGAAACAACAGATAGTGGGGGAATAACAGAAACTGGGGGAACAACAATTACTGGGGGAACGACAGATACTGGTGTAACAACAGAAAATGTGGAAATAACAGATACTGGGGAACAACAGATACTTGCTAATGTCAGATCCTGGTGCACAACAGATACTGTGAACAACAGAAATTCGGGATTAACAGATACTGGGGAAACAACAGATACGGGGGGAACAACAGATAATGGGGAACAAGAGACACTGGGGAACAACAGATACCGGGTGATCAACAGATACTGAGGGAACAACAGATATTCACAGAATCACAGAATCACAGAAACCCCACAGTGCAGATAGAGGCCATTTCGGCCCATCGAGCCTGCACTGACACATATCCCACCCGATCCCCGTAACCCCTACACCCCACCCTATCCCTGTAACCCCACGTATTTAATCCCCCTAACACTAAGGGTCAATTTATCATAGCCAATCAACCACCCCGCACATCTTTGGACTGTGGGAGGAAACCGGAGCACCCGGAGAAAACCCACGCAAACACGGGGAGAATGTGCAAACTCCACGCAGACAGTCGCCCGAGGCCGGAATTGAACCCGGGTCTCTGGCGCTGTGAGGCAACAGTGCTAACCACTATGCCACCGTGCTGGGATGCTGGGGTTAATAACAGATACTGGGGGAACAACAGATACTGGGGAAACAACAGAAACTGGGGGAACAACAATTACTGGGGGAACGACAGATACTGGTGTAACAACAGATAATGGGGAAAAAACAGATACTGGGGAACAACAGATACTTGGTAATGTCAGATCCTGGTGCAGAATAGATACTGTGAACAACAGAAATTTGGGATCAACAGATACTGGGGATACAACAGATACGGGGGGAACAACAGATAATGGGGAACAAGAGACACTGGGGAACAACAGGTACCGGGTGATCAACAGTTACTGAGGGAAAACCAGATACTGGTGGTAACAACAGATGCTGATGGAACAACAGGCACTGGGCGATCAACAGATATTTGAGGATCACCAGATACTGGGGGAACAATAAATTCTGGGGAAGTAACAGTTACTGAGGGAACAACAGATACTGAGGGGAGCAACAGACACTGGGGGATCAAAATATACTGGGGGATCATCAGAAACTGGTTGAACAACAGATACTCAGGGGAACAACAGATACTGGGGGAACAACTGATCCTAGGTAACAACTGATAGTGTGGAACAACAGATACTGGGAAACAACAAATACTGGGGGATCAACTTATACTGGAGAAACAACAGTTACTGAGGGAACAACAGACACTGGGGGCTCAACAGATACTGCGGGATCAACTGTAAATGGGGGCACAACAGTAACTGGGTGAACAACAGATACTGGGGTACAACCGATACTGGGGGATCAACAGAAACTGGGGGAACAGATATTGGTGGAGCAACAGATTCTGGGGAAAAACAGCCACTGGGGAAGCTACAGATACTGGGGTAACAACAGATAATGGGGGGAACAACAGATGCTGGGAAACCACAGATACAGAGGTAATAACAGATAATGGGGAAGAACCGATACGGGGTAACAACAGATACTGGGGGAACAACAGGCACTGGGGAAAAATAGTTACTGGGCAACCAAAAGATATTGGGGGCAACAACAGATACTGGGGAACAACAGATGTTGGGGGAACAACAGATTCAGGTTGAACAACTGATAATGGGCAACAACAGATACTGGGGGAACAACAGATACTGGGGGAACAACAGATACTGGGGGAACAACAGATACTGGGGGAACAACAGATACTGGGGGAACAACAGATAGTGGAGGAAAACAGATACTGGGGGAAAAACAGATACTGGGGGAACAACAGATACTGGAGGAACAACAGATACTGGGGTAACAACAGATGCTGGGGGAACAACAGATACTCGGGGAATAACAGATACTGGGGGAGCAACAGATACTGGGGGAGCAACAGATACTGGGGGAACAACAGATACTGGGGGAGCAACAGATACTGGGGGAGCAACAGATACTGGGGGAACAACAGATACTGGGGGAACAACAGATACTGGCGGAACAACAGATACTGGGGGATCAACAGTTACTGGAGGAACAGCAGACACTGAGGAGAACAACAGATACTGGGGGAACAACTGATACTGGGCGATCAACAGATATTTGAGGATCACCAGATACTGGGGGAACAATAAATTCTGGGGAAGTAACAGTTACTGAGGGAACAACAGATACTGAGGGGAGTAACAGACACTGGGGGATCAAAATATACTGGGGGATCATCAGAAACTGGTTGAACAACAGATACTGGGCGAACAACAAATGCTCTGGATCAACAGATAATGGGGAACAGCAGATATTGGGGGAACAACAGATATTGGGAAACAGCAAATACTGGGGGACCAACAGATACTGGGGAACAGCAGATTCTGGGGGAACAACAGATACTGAGGAGAACAACAGACTCTGCGAAACAACAGATTCTGGGCAAACAAAATATACTGTGGGCAACAACAGACACTGATAAAACAGCAGATATTGGGGGGAACACCAGATACTGGGTGAACGCCAGAGACTGGGTGAACACCAGATACTGGGGGAACAACTGATCCTGGGTAACAACTGATACTGTGGAACAACAGTTACTGAGGGAACAATAGACACGGGGGATCATCAGATACTGCGGGATCAACAGATCCTGGGGAAACAACAGATACTGGGTGAACACCAGATACTCAGGGGAACAACAGATACTGGGGGAACAACTGATCCTAGGTAACAAGTGATAGTGTGGAACAACAGATACTGGGGAAACAACAAATACTGGGGGATCAACTTATACTTGGGAAACAACAGTTACTGAGGGAACAACAGACACTGGGGGCTCAACAGATACTGTGGGATCAACTGTAAATGGGGGCACAACAGTAACTGGGTGAACAACAGATACTGGGGCACAACCGATACTGGGGGATCAACAGAAACTGGGGGACAGATATTGGTGGAGCAACAGATTCTGGGGAAAAACAGACACTGGGGAAGCTACAGATACTGGGGCAACAACAGATAATGGGGGGAACAACAGATGCTGGGAAACCACAGATACAGAGGTAATAACAGATAATGGGGAACAACCAATACGGGGTAACAACAGATACTGGGGGAACAACAGGCACTGGGGAAAAACAGTTACTGGGCAAACAAAAGATATTGGAGGCAACAACAGATACTGGGGAACAACAGATGTTGGGGGAATAACAGATACTGGGGGGAACAACAGGTACGAGGGAACAAAAGATACTGGGGGAACATCAGATACCGGGGGAACAACAGATTCAGGTTGAACAACTGATAATGGGCAACAACAGATACTGGGGGAACAACAGATACTGGGGGAACAACAGATACTGGGGGAACAACAGATACTGGGGGAACAACAGATAATGGAGGAACAACAGATAATGGAGGAACAACAGATACTGGGGGAACAACAGATACTGGGGGAACAACAGGTACTATGGGAACAACATATACTGGGGGAACAACAGATACTGGGGGAACAACAGATACAGGGGGACCAACAGATACTGCGGGAACAACAGATAATGGAGGAAAACAGATACTGGGGGAACAACAGATACTGGGGGAACAACAGATACTGGAGGAACAACAGATACTGGGGGAACAACAGATACTGGGGGAACAACAGATACTGGGTGAGCAACAGATACTGGGGGAGCAACAGATACTGGGGGAACAACAGATACTGGGGGAACAACAGATACTGGCGGAACAACAGATACTGGGGGATCAACAGTTACTGGAGGAACAGCAGACACTGAGGAGAACAACAGATACTGGGGGAACAACAGATACTGGGGGAAAAACAAATACAGGTCGAACAACTGATACTGGGGGAACAACAGATACTGGGGGAACAACAGATCCTGTGGCATGAACTAATAATGGGGGAACACCAGATAGTCGGGAGAACAACAGATATTGGGGGAACAAAAGATACTGGAGGAACAACACATACTGGGGGAACAACAGATATTGGGGGGGAACAACAGACACTTGGAAACAGATACTGGGCAAACAAAAGATACTGGGGGCAACAACATATACGAGGTGAACAACAGATATATGGGGAATAACATACATTGGGGAACAGCAGATTCTGGGGGAAAAACAAATACTGGGGGAACAACAGACACTGGAGAACAACAGTTACTGGGCAAGCAAAAGAAACTGGGGGCAACAACAGATACTGGGTGAACAACAGATATTGGGGGAGTAACAGATACTGGGGAACAGCAGATATTGGGTGAACACCAGAAACTGGGGGGCAACTGTTACTGGTGGAACAACAGATACTGGGTGGAACAACAGATACTGGGGAACAAAAGTTACAGGGGATAAAGATTCAGGGGTAATAACAGATACCGGGGGAGCAACAGATACAGGTCGAACAACTGATACAGGGGAACAACAGCTACTGCGGAAACAACAGATACTGGGGGATAAGCAGGTACTGGGGGAACAACAGATTCTGGGGGAAAAACAGATACTTGGGGAAAAACAGATACTGGGGGAACAACAGATACTGAGGGGAACAACAGACACTGGGGGAACAACAGATACTGGGGGGAAAACAGATAATGGAGGAAAACAGATACTGGGGGAACAACAGATACTGGGGGGAAAACAGATACTGGGGGAACAACAGATACTGGGGGAACAACAGATTCTGGGGGGAAAACAGATAATGGAGGAAAACAGATACTGGGGGAACAACAGATTCTGGGGGAAAAACAGATACTTGGGGAAAAACAGATACTGGGGGAACAACAGATACTGGGGGAACAACAGATACTGGGGGAACAACAGATACTGGGGGAACAACAGATACTGGGGGAACAACAGATACTGGGGGAACAACAGATACTGGGGGAACAACAGATACTGGGGGAACAACAGATACTGGGGGAACAACAGATACTGGGGGAACAACAGATACTGGGGGATAAGCAGGTAATGGGGGAACAACAGATTCTGGGGGCAGCAAAGGATACTGGGGAAGTAACAGTTACTGAGGGAACAACAGATACTGAGGGGAACAACAGACACTGGGGGATCAAAAGCTACTGCGGGAACATCAGAAACTGGGGGAACTACAGATACTTGGAGAACAACAGATGCTCTGGATCACAGATAATGGGGAACAGCAGATATTGGGGGAACAACAGATACTGGGGAAGCAGCAAATACTGGGGGAACAACAGGTACTGGGGGAACAACAGATACTGGCGGAACAACAGATATTGGGGGATCAACAGTTACTGGAGGAACAGCAGACACTGAGGAGAGCAACAGATACTGGGGGAACAACAGATACTGGGGGAAAAACAGATACAGGTCGAACAACTGATACTGGGGGAACAACAGATACTGGGGGAACAACAGGTCCTGTGGAATGAACTAATAATGGGGGAACACCAGATAGTCGGGAGAACAACAGATATTGGGGGAACAAAAGATACTGGAGGAACAACACATACTGGGGGAACAACAGATATTGGGGGGAACAACAGACACTTGGAAACAGATACTGGGCAAACAAAAGATACTGGGGGCAACAACATATACGAGGTGAACAACAGATATATGGGGAATAACAGACATTGGGGAACAGCAGATTCTGGGGGAAAAACAAAAACTGGGGGAACAACAGACACTGGAGAACAACAGTTACTGGGCAAGCAAAAGAAACTGGGGGCAACAACAGATACTGGGTGAACAACAGATATTGGGGGAGTAACAGATACTGGGGAACAGCAGATACTGGGTGAACACCAGAAACTGGGGGGCAACTGTTACTGGTGGAACAACAGATACTGGGTGGAACAACAGATACTGGGGAACAAAAGTTACAGGGGATAAAGATTCAGGGGTAATAACAGATACCGGGGGAGCAACAGATACAGGTCGAACAACTGATACAGGGGAACAACAGCTACTGCGGAAACAACAGATACTGGGGGATAAACAGGTACTGGGGGAACAACAGATTCTGGGGGCAGCAAAAGATACTGGGGAAGTAACAGTTACTGAGGGAACAACAGATCCTGGGGGGAACAACAGACACTGGGGGATCAAAAGATACTGCGGGATCATCAGAAACTGGGGGAACAACAGATACTGGGTGAACAACAGATGCTCTGGATCAACAGATAATGGGGAACAGCAGATATTGGGGGAACAACAGATACTGGCGAAGCAGCAAATACTGGGGGAACAACAGATACTGGGGAAACAACAGGTACTGGGGGAATAATGGATACTGGGGGGAAACAACAGATACTGGGGAAACAACAGATACTGGGGGAACAACAGATACTGGGGGAAGAACAGATACTGGGGGAACAACAGATACTGGGGGAACAACACATACTGGGGGCAACAACAGACACTGGGGAACAGCAGATATTGGGGGGAACACCAGATACTGGGTGAACACCAGAGACTGGGTGAACACCAGATACTGGGGGAACAACTGCTCCTGGGTAACAACTGATACTGGGGAACAACAGTTACTGAGGGAAAAATAGACACTGGGAGATCAACAGATACTGCGGGATCAACAGATCCTGGGGGAACCACAGATACTGGGTGAACACCAGATACTCAGGGGAACAACAGATACTGGGGGAACAACTGATCCTAGGTAACAACTGATACTGGGGAACAACAGATACTGGAGAAACAACAAATACTGGGGGATCAACTTATACTGGGGAAATAACAGTTACTGAGGGAACAACAGACACTGGGGGATCAACAGATACTGCGGGATCAACAGAAAATGGGGGCACAACTGTAACTGGGTGAACAACAGATACTGGGGTACAACAGATACTGGGGGATCAACAGAAACTGGGGACCAGATATTGGTGGAGCAACAGATTCTGGGGAAAAACAGACATTGGTGAAGCTACAGATACTGGGGCAACAACAGATAATGGGGGGAACAACAGATGCTGGGGAACAACAGATACACAGGTAACAACAGATAATGGGGAACAACCGATACGGGGTAACATAAGATACTGAGGGAACAACAGGCACTGGGGAAAAATAGTTACTGGGCAAACAAAAGATACTGGGGGCAACAACAGATACTGAGGAACAACAGATGTTGGGGGAATAACAGATACTGGGGAACAACAGATACTGGGGTAACAACAGATTCAGGTTTAACTACTGATAATGGGCAACAACAGATACTGGGGGAACAACAGATACTGGGGGAACAACATATGCTGGGGGAAAAACAGATACTGGGGGAACAGCAGATACTGGGGGAACAACAGATACTGGGGGAACAACAGATACTGGGGGAAAAACAGATAATGGAGGAAAACAGATACTGGGGGAACAACAGATACTGGGGGAACAACAGATACTGGGGGAACAACAGATACTGGGGGAACAACAGATACTGGGGTAACAACAGATACTGGGGGATAAGCAGGTAATGGGGGAACAACAGATTCTGGGGGCAGCAAAAGATACTGGGGAAGTAACAGTTACTGAGGGAAAAGCAGATACTGAGGGGAACAACAGACACTGGGGGATCAAAAGATACTGCGGGAACATCAGAAACTGGGGGAACTACAGATACTTGGAGAACAACAGATGCTCTGGATCACAGATAATGGGGAACAGCAGATATTGGGGGAACAACAGATACTGGGGAAGCAGCAAATACTGGGGGAACAAAAGATACTGGGGAACAGCAGATACTGGGGGAACAACAGATAATGGGGGAACAACAAATACTGGGGGAGCAACAGAAAATGGGGGCACAACAATAACTGGGCGAACAACAGATACTGGGATACAACATATACTGGGGAAACAACAGATACTGGGGGAGCTACAGATACTGGGGGCAACAACAGATACTGGGGGAACAACAGATGCTGGGGAACAACAGATACAGAGGTAACAACAGATAATGGGAAACAACCGATACGGGGGAACGACAGACACTGGGGGAACAACAGGCACTGGGGAACAATAGTTACTGGGCAAACAAAAGATACTGGGGGGCAACAACAGATACTGGGGAACAACAGATGTTGGGGGAATTACAGATACTGGGGGGAACAACAGAGACTGGGGAAACAACAGATGCTGGGGGAACAGCAGATACTGAGGGAACAACAGATACTGGGGGAACAACAGATACTGGTGGAACAACAGATACTGGGGGAACAACAGATACTGGAGGAACAACTGATACTGGGGGAACAACAGATACTGGGGGAACAGCAGATCCTGTGGAAAAAACTAATAATGGGGGAATACCAGATACTCGGGGGAAAAACAGATATTGGGGGAACAAAAGATACTGGGGGAACAACACATACTGGGGGAACAACACATACTGGGGGGAACTACAGACACTTGGAAACAACAGATACTGGGCAAACAAAAGTTACTGGGGGCAACAACATATACGAGGTGAACAACAGATATTGGGTGAATAACAGATATTGGGGAACAGCAGATTCTGGAGGAACAACAAATACTGGGGGAACAACAGACACTGGGGAACAACAGTTACTGGGCAAACAAAAGACACTGGGGGCAACAACAGATACTGGGTGAACAACAGATATTGGGGGAATAAAAGATACTGGGGAACAGCAGATACTGGGGGAACACCAGAAACTGGGGGGCAACTGTTACTGGTGGAACAACAGATACTGGGGGGAACAACAGATACTGGGGAACAAAAGATACAGGGGATAAAACATACAGGGGTAACAACAGATACTGGGGGAACAACAGATACAGGTCGAACAACTGATGCAGGGGAACAACAGCTACTGCGCAAACAACAGATACTGGGGGATAAGCAGGTACTGGGGGAACAACAGATTCTGGGGGCAGCAAAAGATACAGGGGAAGTAACAGTTAATGAGGGAGCAACAGATACTGAGGGGAACAACAGACACGGGGGGATCAACAGATTCTCTGGATCAACAGATAATGGGGAACAGCAGATATTGGGGGAACAACAGATACTGGGGAAGCAGCAAATACTGGGGGAACAACAGATACTGGGGGAACAACAGGTACTGGGGGAACAACAGGTACTGGGGGGAAACAGCAGATACTGGGAAAACAACAGATTCTGGGGGAACAACAGATACTGGGGAACAACAGACACTGGGGAATAACAGTTACTGGGGAATAACAGTTACTGGGGGAACACCAGATACTGGAGGATCAACAGATACTGGGGTATCAACAGGTACTGGGGGAACAACAGATAGTGGGGGAACAACAGATAGTGGGGGAGCAACAATTACTGGGGAAACGACAGATACTGGTGTAACAACTGATAAACGGGAAAAAACAGATACAGGGGAACAACAGATACTTGGTAATGTCAGATCCTGGTGCACAACAGATACTGTGAACAACAGAAATTCGGGATCAACAGATACTGGGGAAACAACAGATACTGGGGGAAAAACAGATAATGGGGAACAAGAGACACTGGGGAACAACAGATACCGGGTGATCGACAGATACTGAGGGAAAAACAGATACTGGGGGAACAACAGATGCTGGGGGTAACAACAGATGCTGATGGAACAACAGATACTGTGGATCAATAGATACTGGGGGAACAACAGGCACTGGGCGATCAACAGATATTTGAGGATCACCAGATATTGTGGGAACAATAAATACTGGGGAAGTAACAGTTACTGAGGGAACAACAGATACTGAGGGGAGCAACAGACACTGGGGGATCAAAATATACTGGGGGATCATCAGAAACTGGTTGAACAACAGATACTGGGCGAACAACAAATGCTCTGGATCAACAGATAATGGGGAACAGCAGATATTGGGGGAACAACAGATATTGGGAAACAGCAAATACTGGGGGACCAACAGATACTGGGAAACAGCAGATTCTGGGGGAACAACAGATACTGGGGAGAACAACAGACTCTGCAAAACAACGGATACTGGGCAAACAAAATATACTGGGGGCAACAACAGACACTGGGGAACAGCAGATACTGGGGGGAACACCAGAGACTGGGTGAACACCAGAGACTGGGGGAACAACTGATCCTGGGTAACAACTGATCCTGGGTAACAACTGATACTGGGGAACAACAGTTACTGAGGGAACAATAGACACTGGGGGATCAGCAGATACTGCAGGATCAACAGATCCTGGGGGAACAACAGATACTGGGTGAACACCAGATACTCAGGGGAACAACAGATACTGGGGGAACAACTGATCCTGGGTAACAACTGATACTGGGGAACAACAGATACTGGAGAAAAAACAAATACTGGGGGATCAACTTATACTGGGGAAACAACAGTTACTGAGGGAACAACAGACACTGGGGGAGCAACAGATACTGCGGGATCAACAGAATATGGGGGCACAACAGTAACTTGGTGAACAACAGATACTAGGGTACAACAGATACTGGGGGATCAACAGAAACTGGGGGAACAGAGATTGGTGGAGCAACAGATTCTGGGGAAAAACAGACACTGGGGAAGCTACAGATACTGGGGCAACAACAGATAATGGGGGAACAACAGATGCTGTGGAACAACAGATACAGAGGTAACAACAGATAATGGGGAACAACAGATACGGGGTAACAACAGATACTGGGGGATCAACAGGCACTGGGGAAAATAGTTACTGGGCAAACAAATGGTACTGGGGGCAACAACAGATACTGAGGAACAACAGATGTTGGGGGAATAACAGATACTGGGGGGAACAACAGGTACTGGGGAACAAAAGATACTGGGGGAACAACAGATACCGGGGGAACAAAAGATTCAGGTTGAACAACTGATAATGGGCAACAACAGCTACTGGGGGAACAACAGATACTGGGGGAACAACAGATACTGGGGGAACAACAGATACTGGGGGAACAACAGATACTGGGGGAACAACAGATACTGGGGGAGCAACAGATACTGGGGGAACACCAGATACTGGGGGAACAACAGATACTGGGGGAACAACAGATACTGGGGGAACAACAGATACTGGGGGAACAACAGATAATGGAGGAAAACAGATAATGGGGGAACAACAGATACTGGGGGAACCACAGATACTGGAGGAACAACAGATACTGGGGGAACAACAGATACTGGGGGAACAACAGATACTGGGGGAACAACAGATACTGTGGGAACAACAGATACTGGGGGAACCACAGATACTGGAGGAACAACAGATACTGGGGGAACAACAGATACTGGGGGAACAACAGATACTGGAGGAACAACAGATACTGGGGGAACAACAGATACTGGGGGAACAACAGATACTGGGGGAACAACAGATACTGGGGGAACAACAGATAATGGAGGAAAACAGATAATGGGGGAACAACAGATACTGGGGGAACCACAGATACTGGAGGAACAACAGATACTGGGGGAACAACAGATACTGGGGGAACAACAGATACTGGGGGAACAACAGATACTGGGGGAACAACAGATACTGTGGGAACAACAGATACTGGGGGAACAACAGATACTGGGGGAATAACAGATACTGGCGGAACAACAGATACTGGGGGATCAACATTTACTGGAGGAACAGCAGACACTGAGGAGAATAACAGATACTGGGGGAACAACAGATCCTGTGGAAAAAATTAATAACGGGGAAACACCAGATATTCGGGGGAACAACAGATATTGGGGGAACAAAAGATACTGGGGGAACAAAACATACTGGGGGAACAACAGATACTGGGGGAAAACAGACACTTGGAAACAGATACTGGGCAAACAAAAGATACTGGGGGCAACAACATATACGAGGTGAACAATAGATATTGGGGGAATAACAGATATTGGGGAACAGCAGATTCTGGGGAATAACAAATACTGGGGGAACAACAGACACTGGGGAACAACAGTTACTGGGCAAACAAAAGACACTGGGGACAACAAGAGATAGTGGGAGACCAATAGATAATAGGGGAATAACAGATACTGGGGAACAGCAGATACTGGGGGAACACCAGAAACTGGGGGGCAACTGTTCCTGGTGGAACAACAGATACTGGGGTGAACAACAGATACTGGGGAACAAAAGATACAGGTGATAAAAAATACAGGGGTTACAACAGATACCGGGGGAACAACAGATACAGGTCAAACAACTGATACAGGGCAACAACAGCTACTGCGGAAACAACAGATACTGCGGGATAAGCAGGTACTGGGGGAACAATAGATACCGGGGGCAGCAAAAGATACTGAGGAAGTAACAGTTACTGAGGGAACAACAGATACTGAGGGGAACAACAGACACTGGGTGATCAAAAGATACTGCGGGATCATCAGAAACTGGGGGAACAACAGATTCTGGGCGAACAACAGATGCTCTGGATCAACAGATAATGGGGAACAGCAGATATTGGGGGAGCAACAGATACTGGGGAAGCAGCAAATACTGGGGGAACAACAGATACTGGGGAACCGCAGATACTGGGGGAACAACAGATAATGGGGGAACAACAGATACTGGGGGATCAACAGATACTGGGGGATCAACAGAAAATGGGGGCGCAACAGTAACTGGGCGATAAACAGATACTGGGTTACAACAGATACTGGGGGATCAACAGAAAATGGGGGCACAACAGTAACTGGGCGATAAACAGGTACTGGGGAACAACAGATACTGGGGGAACAACAGATGCTGGGGGAACAACAGATACTGAGGGAACAACAGATACTGGGGGAACAACAGATACTGGGGGAACAACAGATACTGGGGGAACAACAGATACTGGGGGAACAACAGATACTGGGGGAACAACAGATACTGGAGGAACAACAGATACTGGGGGAACAACAGATACTGGGGGAACAACAGATACTGGGGGATCAACAGATACTGGGGGAAGAACAGATACTGGGGGAAGAACAGATACTGGGGGAAGAACAGATACTGGGGGAAGAACAGATACTGGGGGAACAACAGATACTGGGGGAACAACAGATACTGGGGGAACAACAGATACTGGGGGAACAACAGATACTGGGGGAACAACAGATACTGGGGGAACAACACATACTGGGGGAACAACACATACTGGGGGATCAACAGGTACTAGGGGAACAATAGTTACTGGGCAAACAAAAGATACTGGGGGCAATAACAGATACTGGGGAACAACAGATGTTGGGGGAGTAACAGCTACTGGGGGAACAACAGGTACTGGGGAACAACAGATACTGGGGGAACATCAGATACTGGGGGAACAACAGATACTGAGGGAACAACAGATACTGGGGGAACAACAGATAGTGGGGGAACAACAGATACTGGGGGAACAACAGATACTGGAGGAACAACAGATACTGGGGGAACAACAGATACTGGGGGATCAACAGATACTGGGGGATCAACAGATACTGGGGGAACAACAGATACTGGGGGAACAACAGATACTGGGGAGCAACAGGTACTAGGGGAACAACAGATACTGGGGGAACAACACATACTGGGGGATCAACAGATACGGGGGGAAAACAGATACAGGCCGAACAACTGATACTGGGTAACAGCAGATACTGGGGGAACACCGGGTACTGGGTGAAGACCAGATACTAGGGGAACAACAGATACTGGGGGAACAAAAGATACTGGGGGAACAACAGATCCTGTGGAAAAAACAAATACTGGGGGAACACCAGATACTCGGGGGAACAACAGATACTGGGGGAACAACAGATCCTGTGGAAAACACAAATAACGGGGGAACACCAGTTACTCGGGGGAACAACAGATGCTGGGGGAACAACAGGTTCAGGGGGAACAACAGATACTGGGGGAACAACAGGTACTGGGGGAACATCAGATACTGGGGAAAAAACAGTTACTGGGGAAGCAACAGACACTGGGGGATCAACAGAAACTGGGGGATCAACAGAAAATGGGGGCACAACAGATACTGGGAAACAAAAGTTACTGTTGGAACAGCAGACACTGAGGAGAAGAACAGACAATGTGGGATCAACAGATACTGGGGGATCGACATAAAATGGGGGCACAACAGATACTGGGCGAAAAACAGATACTGGGGAGTCAGCAGATACTGGGTGAACAACAGATACTGGGGTACAACTCATACTGGGGTACAACAGATATTGGGTGACCAACAGAAACTGGGGGAACAGATAATGGGGTAACGACACATACAGGGGGAACAACAGATAATGTGGAACAACAGATACCGGGGAACAAAAGCTACTGGGGAACAACTGATACTGTGGAACAGCAGATTCTGGGGGAACAACAAATACTGGGTGGGAACAACAGACACTTGGACACAACAGATATTGGGCAAACAAAAGATACTGGGGGCAACAACATATAATAGGTGTAAAACAGATATTGGGGGAATAACAGATATTGGGGAACAGAAGATTCTGGGGGAACAACAAATACTGGGGGAACAACAGACACTGGGGTACAACAGATAATGGGGAACAACAGATACTGGGGGAACAACAGATACTGGGGAACAACAGATACTGGGGAACAACAGATACTGGGTGTACAACAGATACTGGGGAGCAACAGACACTGGGGGAAAACAGATACTGGGTGAACAACAGATACTGGGGAAGAACAGATACTGGGGAAACAACAGATACTGGGGAAAAAACAGTTACTGGGGGAACAACAGATACTGGGGGAACAACAGATACTGGGGAACACGGATACTGGGGAACAACAGATACTGTGGAACACGGATACTGGGGAACAACAGAAACTGGGGAACAACAGATACTGGGGGAACAACAGATACTGGGGGAACAACAGATACTGGGGGAACAACAGATACTTGGGAACAACAGATACTGGGGAACATGGATACTGGGGAACAACAGCTACTGTGGAAACAACAGATACTGGGGGATAAACAGGTACTGGGGGAACAACAGATTCTGGGGGCAGCAAAAGATACTGGGGAAGTAACAGTTACTGAGGGAACAACAGATCCTGGGGGGAACAACAGACACTGGGGGATCAAAAGATACTGCGGGAACATGAGAAACTGGGGGAACAACAGATACTGGGCGAACAACAGATGCTCTGGATCAACAGATAATGGGGAACAGCAGATATTGGGGGAACAACAGATACTGGCGAAGCAGCAAATACTGGGGGAACAACAGATACTGGGGAAACAACAGGTACTGGGGGAATAATGGATACTGGGGGGAAACAACAGATACTGGGGAAACAACAGATACTGGGGGAACAACAGATACTGGGGAGAACAACAAACTCTGCGAAACAACAGATACTGGGCAAACAAAATATACTGGGGGCAACAACAGACACTGGGGAACAGCAGATATTGGGGGGAACACCAGATACTGGGTGAACACCAGAGACTGGGTGAACACCAGATACTGGGGGAACAACTGATCCTGGGTAACAACTGATACTGGGGAACAACAGTTACTGAGGGAAAAATAGACACTGGGAGATCAACAGATACTGAGGGATCAACAGATCCTGGGGGAACCACAGATACTGGGTGAACACCAGATACTCAGGGGAACAACAGATACTGGGGGAACAACTGATCCTAGGTAACAACTGATACTGGGGAACAACAGATACTGGAGAAACAACAAATACTGGGGGATCAACTTATACTGGGGAAATAACAGTTACTGAGGGAACAACAGACACTGGGGGATCAACAGATACTGCGGGATCAACAGAAAATGGGGGCACAACTGTAACTGGGTGAACAACAGATACTGGGGTACAACAGATACTGGGGGATCAACAGAAACTGGGGACCAGATATTGGTGGAGCAACAGATTCTGGGGAAAAACAGACATTGGTGAAGCTACAGATACTGGGGCAACAACAGATAATGGGGGGAACAACAGATGCTGGGGAACAGCAGATACACAGGTAACAACAGATAATGGGGAACAACCGATACGGGGTAACATAAGATACTGAGGGAACAACAGGCACTGGGGAAAAATAGTTACTGGGCAAACAAAAGATACTGGGGGCAACAACAGATACTGAGGAACAACAGATGTTGGGGGAATAACAGATACTGGGGGAACAACAGATACTGGGGGAACAACAGATTCAGGTTTAACTACTGATAATGGGCAACAACAGATACTGGGGGAACAACAGATACTGGGGGAACAACAGATACTGGGGGAACAACATATGCTGGGGGAAAAACAGATACTGGGGGAACAGCAGATACTGGAGGAACAACAGATACTGGGGGAACAACAGATACTGGGGGAACAACAGATACTGGGGGAACAACAGATACTGGGGGAAAAACAGATAATGGAGGAAAACAGATACTGGGGGAACAACAGATACTGGGGGAACAACAGATACTGGGGGAACAACAGATACTGGGGGAACAACAGATACTGGGGGAACAACAGATACTGGGGGAACAACAGATACTGGGGTAACAACAGATACTGGGGGATAAGCAGGTAATGGGGGAACAACAGATTCTGGGGGCAGCAAAAGATACTGGGGAAGTAACAGTTACTGAGGGAAAAGCAGATACTGAGGGGAACAACAGACACTGGGGGATCAAAAGATACTGCGGGAACATCAGAAACTGGGGGAACTACAGATACTTGGAGAACAACAGATGCTCTGGATCACAGATAATGGGGAACAGCAGATATTGGGGGAACAACAGATACTGGGGAAGCAGCAAATACTGGGGGAACAAAAGATACTGGGGAACAGCAGATACTGGGGGAACAACAGATAATGGGGGAACAACAAATACTGGGGGAGCAACAGAAAATGGGGGCACAACAATAACTGGGCGAACAACAGATACTGGGATACAACATATACTGGGGAAGCAACACATACTGGGGGAGCTACAGATACTGGGGGCAACAACAGATACTGGGGGAACAACAGATGCTGGGGAACAACAGATACAGAGGTAACAACAGATAATGGGAAACAACCGATACGGGGGAACGACAGACACTGGGGGAACAACAGGCACTGGGGAACAGTAGTTACTGGGCAAACAAAAGATACTGGGGGGCAACAACAGATACTGGGGAACAACAGATGTTGGGGGAATTACAGATACTGGGGAGAACAACAGGTACTGGGGAACAACAGAGACTGGGGAAACAACAGATGCTGGGGGAACAGCAGATACTGAGGGAACAACAGATACTGGGGGAACAACAGATACTGGTGGAACAACAGATACTGGGGGAACAACAGATACTGGAGGAACAACTGATACTGGGGGAACAACAGATACTGGGGGAACAGCAGATCCTGTGGAAAAAACTAATAATGGGGGAATACCAGATACTCGGGGGAAAAACAGATATTGGGGGAACAAAAGATACTGGGGGAACAAAAGATACTGGGGGAACAACACATACTGGGGGAACAACACATACTGGGGGGAACTACAGACACTTGGAAACAACAGATACTGGGCAAACAAAAGTTACTGGGGGCAACAACATATACGAGGTGAACAACAGATATTGGGTGAATAACAGATATTGGGGAACAGCAGATTCTGGAGGAACAACAAATACTGGGGGAACAACAGACACTGGGGAACAACAGTTACTGGGCAAACAAAAGACACTGGGGGCAACAACAGATACTGGGTGAACAACAGATATTGGGGGAATAAAAGATACTGGGGAACAGCAGATACTGGGGGAACACCAGAAACTGGGGGGCAACTGTTACTGGTGGAACAACAGATACTGGGGGGAACAACAGATACTGGGGAACAAAAGATACAGGGGATAAAACATACAGGGGTAACAACAGATACCGGGGGAACAACAGATACAGGTCGAACAACTGATGCAGGGGAACAACAGCTACTGCGCAAACAACAGATACTGGGGGATAAGCAGGTACTGGGGGAACAACAGATTCTGGGGGCAGCAAAAGATACTGGGGAAGTAACAGTTAATGAGGGAACAACAGATACTGAGGGGAACAACAGACACGGGGGGATCAAAAGATACTGCGGGATCATGAGAAACTGGGGGAACAACAGATACTGGGCGAACAACAGATTCTCTGGATCAACAGATAATGGGGAACAGCAGATATTGGGGGAACAACAGATACTGGGGAAGCAGCAAATACTGGGGGAACAACAGATACTGGGGGAACAACAGGTACTGGGGGAAAAATGGATACTGGGGGGAAACAGCAGATACTGGGAAAACAACAGATTCTGGGGGAACAACAGATACTGGGGAACAACAGACACTGGGGAATAACAGTTACTGGGGGAACACCAGATACTGGAGGATCAACAGATACTGGGGTATCAACAGGTACTGGGGGAACAACAGATAGTGGGGGAACAAAAGAAACTGGGGGAGCAACAATTACTGGGGAAACGACAGATACTGGTGTAACAACTGATAAACGGGAAAAAACAGATACAGGGGAACAACAGATACTTGGTAATGTCAGATCCTGGTGCACAACAGATACTGTGAACAACAGAAATTCGGGATCAACAGATACTGGGGAAACAACAGATACTGGGGGAAAAACAGATAATGGGGAACAAGAGACACTGGGGAACAACAGATACCGGGTGATCGACAGATACTGAGGGAAAAACAGATACTGGGGGAACAACAGATGCTGGGGGTAACAACAGATGCTGATGGAACAACAGATACTGTGGATCAATAGATACTGGGGGAACAACAGGCACTGGGCGATCAACAGATATTTGAGGATCACCAGATATTGTGGGAACAATAAATACTGGGGAAGTAACAGTTACTGAGGGAACAACAGATACTGAGGGGAGCAACAGACACTGGGGGATCAAAATATACTGGGGGATCATCAGAAACTGGTTGAACAACGGATACTGGGCGAACAACAAATGCTCTGGATCAACAGTAAATGGGGAACAGCAGATATTGGGGGAACAACAGATATTGGGAAACAGCAAATACTGGGGGACCAACAGATACTGGGAAACAGCAGATTCTGGGGGAACAACAGACTCTGCAAACCAACAGATACTGGGCAAACAAAATATACTAGGGGCAACAACAGACACTGGGGAACAGCAGATACTGGGGGGAACACCAGAGACTGGGTGAACACCAGATACTGGGGGAACAACTGATCCTGGGTAACAACTGATACTGGGGAACAACAGTTACTGAGGGAACAATAGACACTGGGGGATCAGCAGATACTGCGGGATCAACAGATCCTGGGGGAACAACAGATACTGGGTGAACACCAGATACTCAGGGGAACAACAGATACTGGGGGAACAACTGATCCTGGGTAACAACTGATACTGGGGAACAACAGATACTGGAGAAAAAACAAATACTGGGGGATCAACTTATACTGGGGAAACAACAGTTACTGAGGGAACAACAGACACTGGGGGAGCAACAGATACTGCGGGATTAGCAGAATATGGGGGCACAACAGTAACTTGGTGAACAACAGATACTAGGGTACAACAGATACTGGGGGATCAGAGATTGGTGGAGCAACAGATTCTGGGGAAAAACAGACACTGGGGAAGCTACAGATACTGGGGCAACAACAGATAATGGGGGAACAACAGATGCTGTGGAACAACAGATACAGAGGTAACAACAGATAATGGGGAACAACAGATACGGGGTAACAACAGATACTGGGGGAACAACAGGCACTGGGGAAAATAGTTACTGGGCAAACAAATGGTACTGGGGGCAACAACAGATACTGAGGAACAACAGATGTTGGGGGAATAACAGATACTGGGGGGAACAACAGGTACTGGGGAACAAAAGATACTGGGGGAACAACAGATACCGGGGGAACAACAGGTTCAGGTTGAACAACTGATACTGGGGGAACAACAGATACTGGGGGAACAACAGATACTGGGGAACAACAGATACTGGGGGAACAACAGATACTGGGGGAGCAACAGGTACTGGGGGAACACCAGATACTGGGGGAACAACAGATATTGGGGGAACAACAGATACTGGGGGAACAACTGATAATGGGGGAACAACAGATAATGGAGGAAAACAGATAATGGGGGAACAACAGATACTGGGGGAGCAACAGATACTGGGAGAACAACAGATACTGGGGGAACAATAGATACTGGGGGAACAACAGATAATGGAGGAAAACAGATAATGGGGGAACAACAGATACTGGGGGAACCACAGATACTAGAGGAACAACAGATACTGGGGGAACAACAGATACTGGGGGAACAACAGATACTGGGGGAACAACAGATACTGTGGGAACAACAGATACTGGAGGAAAACAGATAATGGGGGAACAACAGATACTGGGGGAACCACAGATACTGGAGGAACAACAGATACTGGGGAACAACAGATACTGGGGGAACAACAGATACTGGGGGAACAACAGATACTGGGGGAACAACAGATACTGGGGGAACAACAGATACTGGGGGAACAACAGATACTGGGGGAACAACAGATACTGGGGGAACAACAGATACTGTGGGAACAACAGATACTGGGGGAACAACAGATACTGGGGGAATAACAGATACTGGCGGAACAACAGATACTGGGGGATCAACATTTACTGGAGGAACAGCAGACACTGAGGAGAATAACAGATACTGGGGGAACAACAGATCCTGTGGAAAAAATTAATAACGGGGAAACACCAGATA
Organism: Somniosus microcephalus; assembly: GCF_052327205.1. NCBI lineage: Eukaryota > Metazoa > Chordata > Chondrichthyes > Squaliformes > Somniosidae > Somniosus > Somniosus microcephalus. Next base: position 107,967,687 of record NC_140994.1, read on the forward strand.
CTCGGGGGAACAACAGATATTGGGGGAACAAAAGATACTGGGGGAACAAAACATACTGGGGGAACAACAGATACTGGGGGAAAACAGACACTTGGAAACAGATACTGGGCAAACAAAAGATACTGGGGGCAACAACATATACGAGGTGAACAACAGATATTGGGGGAATAACAGATATTGGGGAACAGCAGATTCTGGGGAATAACAAATACTGGGGGAACAACAGACACTGGGGAACAACAGTTACTGGGCAAACAAAAGACACTGGGGACAACAAGAGATAGTGGGAGACCAATAGATAATAGGGGAATAACAGATACTGGGGAACAGCAGATACTGGGGGAACACCAGAAACTGGGGGGCAACTGTTCCTGGTGGAACAACAGATACTGGGGTGAACAACAGATACTGGGGAACAAAAGATACAGGTGATAAAAAATACAGGGGTTACAACAGATACCGGGGGAACAACAGATACAGGTCAAACAACTGATACAGGGCAACAACAGCTACTGCGGAAACAACAGATACTGGGGGATAAGCAGGTACTGGGGGAACAATAGATACCGGGGGCAGCAAAAGATACTGAGGAAGTAACAGTTACTGAGGGAACAACAGATACTGAGGGGAACAACAGACACTGGGTGATCAAAAGATACTGCGGGATCATCAGAAACTGGGGGAACAACAGATTCTGGGCGAACAACAGATGCTCTGGATCAACAGTTAATGGGGAACAGCAGATATTGGAGGAGCAACAGATACTGGGGAAGCAGCAAATACTGGGGGAACAACAGATACTGGGGAACCGCAGATACTGGGGGAACAACAGATAATGGGGGAACAACAGATACTGGGGGATCAACAGATACTGGGGGATCAACAGAAAATGGGGGCGCAACAGTAACTGGGCGATAAACAGGTACTGGGGAACAACAGATACTGGGGGAACAACAGATGCTGGGGGAACAACAGATGCTGGGGGAACAGCAGATACTGAAGGAACAACAGATACTGGGGGAACAACAGATACTGGGGGAACAACAGATACTGGAGGAACAACAGATACTGGAGGAACAACAGATACTGGGGGAACAACAGATACTGGAGGAACAACAGATACTGGGGGAACAACAGATACTGGGGGATCAACAGATACTGGGGGAAGAACAGATACTGGGGGAACAACAGATACTGGGGGAACAACACATACTGGGGGATCAACAGGTACTAGGGGAACAATAGTTACTGGGGAACAACAGACACTGGGGGAACATCAGATACTGGGGGAACAACAGATACTGGGGAACAACAGCTACTGTGGAAACAACAGATACTGGGGGATAAACAGGTACTGGGGGAACAACAGATTCTGGGGGCAGCAAAAGATACTGGGGAAGTAACAGTTACTGAGGGAACAACAGATCCTGGGGGGAACAACAGACACTGGGGGATCAAAAGATACTGCGGGAACATGAGAAACTGGGGGAACAACAGATACTGGGCGAACAACAGATGCTCTGGATCAACAGATAATGGGGAACAGCAGATATTGGGGGAACAACAGATACTGGCGAAGCAGCAAATACTGGGGGAACAACAGATACTGGGGAAACAACAGGTACTGGGGGAATAATGGATACTGGGGGGAAACAACAGATACTGGGGAAACAACAGATACTGGGGGAACAACAGATACTGGGGAGAACAACAAACTCTGCGAAACAACAGATACTGGGCAAACAAAATATACTGGGGGCAACAACAGACACTGGGGAACAGCAGATATTGGGGGGAACACCAGATACTGGGTGAACACCAGAGACTGGGTGAACACCAGATACTGGGGGAACAACTGATCCTGGGTAACAACTGATACTGGGGAACAACAGTTACTGAGGGAAAAATAGACACTGGGAGATCAACAGATACTGAGGGATCAACAGATCCTGGGGGAACCACAGATACTGGGTGAACACCAGATACTCAGGGGAACAACAGATACTGGGGGAACAACTGATCCTAGGTAACAACTGATACTGGGGAACAACAGATACTGGAGAAACAACAAATACTGGGGGATCAACTTATACTGGGGAAATAACAGTTACTGAGGGAACAACAGACACTGGGGGATCAACAGATACTGCGGGATCAACAGAAAATGGGGGCACAACTGTAACTGGGTGAACAACAGATACTGGGGTACAACAGATACTGGGGGATCAACAGAAACTGGGGACCAGATATTGGTGGAGCAACAGATTCTGGGGAAAAACAGACATTGGTGAAGCTACAGATACTGGGGCAACAACAGATAATGGGGGGAACAACAGATGCTGGGGAACAACAGATACACAGGTAACAACAGATAATGGGGAACAACCGATATGGGGTAACATAAGATACTGAGGGAACAACAGGCACTGGGGAAAAATAGTTACTGGGCAAACAAAAGATACTGGGGGCAACAACAGATACTGAGGAACAACAGATGTTGGGGGAATAACAGATACTGGGGGAACAACAGATACTGGGGGAACAACAGATTCAGGTTTAACTACTGATAATGGGCAACAACAGATACTGGGGGAACAGCAGATACTGGGGGAACAACAGATACTGGGGGAACAACAGATACTGGGGGAAAAACAGATAATGGAGGAAAACAGATACTGGGGGAACAACAGATACTGGGGGAACAACAGATACTGGGGGAACAACAGATACTGGGGAAGAACAGATACTGGGGGAACAACAGATACTGGGGGAACAACAGATACTGGGGGAACAACAGATACTGGGGTAACAACAGATACTGGGGGATAAGCAGGTAATGGGGGAACAACAGATTCTGGGGGCAGCAAAAGATACTGGGGAAGTAACAGTTACTGAGGGAAAAGCAGATACTGAGGGGAACAACAGACACTGGGGGATCAAAAGATACTGCGGGAACATCAGAAACTGGGGGAACTACAGATACTTGGAGAACAACAGATGCTCTGGATCACAGATAATGGGGAACAGCAGATATTGGGGGAACAACAGATACTGGGGAAGCAGCAAATACTGGGGGAACAAAAGATACTGGGGAACAGCAGATACTGGGGGAACAACAGATAATGGGGGAACAACAAATACTGGGGGAGCAACAGAAAATGGGGGCACAACAATAACTGGGCGAACAACAGATACTGGGATACAACATATACTGGGGAAACAACACATACTGGGGGAGCTACAGATACTGGGGGCAACAACAGATACTGGGGGAACAACAGATGCTGGGGAACAACAGATACAGAGGTAACAACAGATAATGGGAAACAACCGATACGGGGGAACGACAGACACTGGGGGAACAACAGGCACTGGGGAACAATAGTTACTGGGCAAACAAAAGATACTGGGGGGCAACAACAGATACTGGGGAACAACAGATGTTGGGGGAATTACAGATACTGGGGGGAACAACAGGTACTGGGGAACAACAGAGACTGGGGAAACAACAGATGCTGGGGGAACAGCAGATACTGAGGGAACAACAGATACTGGGGGAACAACAGATACTGGTGGAACAACAGATACTGGGGGAACAACAGATACTGGAGGAACAACTGATACTGGAGGAACAACTGATACTGGGGGAACAACAGATACTGGGGGAACAGCAGATCCTGTGGAAAAAACTAATAATGGGGGAATACCAGATACTCGGGGGAAAAACAGATATTGGGGGAACAAAAGATACTGGGGGAACAAAAGATACTGGGGGAACAACACTTACTGGGGGAACAACACAAACTGGGGGGAACTACAGACACTTGGAAACAACAGATACTGGGCAAACAAAAGTTACTGGGGGCAACAACATATACGAGGTGAACAACAGATATTGGGTGAATAACAGATATTGGGGAACAGCAGATTCTGGAGGAACAACAAATACTGGGGGAACAACAGACACTGGGGAACAACAGTTACTGGGCAAACAAAAGACACTGGGGGCAACAACAGATACTGGGTGAACAACAGATATTGGGGGAATAAAAGATACTGGGGAACAGCAGATACTGGGGGAACACCAGAAACTGGGGGGCAACTGTTACTGGTGGAACAACAGATACTGGGGGGAACAACAGATACTGGGGAACAAAAGATACAGGGGATAAAACATACAGGGGTAACAACAGATACAGGTCGAACAACTGATGCAGGGGAACAACAGCTACTGCGCAAACAACAGATACTGGGGGATAAGCAGGTACTGGGGGAACAACAGATTCTGGGGGCAGCAAAAGATACTGGGGAAGTAACAGTTAATGAGGGAACAACAGATACTGAGGGGAACAACAGACACGGGGGGATCAAAAGATACTGCGGGATCATGAGAAACTGGGGGAACAACAGATACTGGGCGAACAACAGATTCTCTGGATCAACAGATAATGGGGAACAGCAGATATTGGGGGAACAATAGATACTGGGGAAGCAGCAGATACTGGGGGAACAACAGGTACTGGGGGAAAAATGGATACTGGGGGGAAACAGCAGATACTGGGAAAACAACAGATTCTGGGAAAACAACAGATACTGGGGAACAACAGACACTGGGGAATAACAGTTACTGGGGGAACACCAGATACTGGAGGATCAACAGATACTGGGGTATCAACAGGTACTGGGGGAACAACAGATAGTGGGGGAACAAGAGAAACTGGGGGAGCAACAATTACTGGGGAAACGACAGATACTGGTGTAACAACTGATAAACGGGAAAAAACAGATACAGGGGAACAACAGATACTTGGTAATGTCAGATCCTGGTGCACAACAGATACTGTGAACAACAGAAATTCGGGATCAACAGATACTGGGGAAACAACAGATACTGGGGGAAAAACAGATAATGGGGAACAAGAGACACTGGGGAACAACAGATACCGGGTGATCGACAGATACTGAGGGAAAAACAGATACTGGGGGAACAACAGATGCTGGGGGTAACAACAGATGCTGATGGAACAACAGATACTGTGGATCAATAGATACTGGGGGAACAACAGGCACTGGGCGATCAACAGATATTTGAGGATCACCAGATATTGTGGGAACAATAAATACTGGGGAAGTAACAGTTACTGAGGGAACAACAGATACTGAGGGGAGCAACAGACACTGGGGGATCAAAATATACTGGGGGATCATCAGAAACTGGTTGAACAACGGATACTGGGCGAACAACAAATGCTCTGGATCAACAGATAATGGGGAACAGCACATATTGGGGGAACAACAGATATTGGGAAACAGCAAATACTGGGGGACCAACAGATACTGGGAAACAGCAGATTCTGGGGGAACAACAGACTCTGCAAACCAACAGATACTGGGCAAACAAAATATACTGGGGGCAACAACAGACACTGGGGAACAGCAGATACTGGGGGGAACACCAGAGACTGGGTGAACACCAGATACTGGGGGAACAACTGATCCTGGGTAACAACTGATACTGGGGAACAACAGTTACTGAGGGAACAATAGACACTGGGGGATCAGCAGATACTGCGGGATCAACAGATCCTGGGGGAACAACAGATACTGGGTGAACACCAGATACTCAGGGGAACAACAGATACTGGGGGAACAACTGATCCTGGGTAACAACTGATACTGGGGAACAACAGATACTGGAGAAAAAACAAATACTGGGGGATCAACTTATACTGGGGAAACAACAGTTACTGAGGGAACAACAGACACTGGGGGAGCAACAGATACTGCGGGATCAACAGAATATGGGGGCACAACAGTAACTTGGTGAACAACAGATACTAGGGTACAACAGATACTGGGGGATCAACAGAAACTGGGGGAACAGAGATTGGTGGAGCAACAGATTCTGGGGAAAAACAGACACTGGGGAAGCTACAGATACTGGGGCAACAACAGATAATGGGGGAACAACAGATGCTGTGGAACAACAGATACAGAGGTAACAACAGATAATGGGGAACAACAGATACGGGGTAACAACAGATACTGGGGGAACAACAGGCACTGGGGAAAATAGTTACTGGGCAAACAAATGGTACTGGGGGCAACAACAGATACTGAGGAACAACAGATGTTGGGGGAATAACAGATACTGGGGGGAACAACAGGTACTGGGGAACAAAAGATACTGGGGGAACAACAGATACCGGGGGAACAACAGATTCAGGTTGAACAACTGATAATGGGCAACAACAGATACTGGGGGAACAACAGATACTGGGGGAACAACAGATACTGGGGGAACAACAGATACTGGGGGAACAACAGATACTGGGGGAACAACAGATACTGGGGGAGCAACAGATACTGGGGGAACACCAGATACTGGGGGAACAACAGATACTGGGGGAACAACAGATACTGGGGGAACAACTGATAATGGGGGAACAACTGATAATGGGGGAACAACAGATAATGGAGGAAAACAGATAATGGGGGAACAACAGATACTGGGGGAGCAACAGATACTGGGAGAACAACAGATACTGGGGGAACAACAGATACTGGGGGAACAACAGATAATGGAGGAAAACAGATAATGGGGGAACAACAGATACTGGGGGAACCACAGATACTGGAGGAACAACAGATACTGGGGGAACAACAGATACTGGGGGAACAACAGATACTGGGGGAACAACAGATACTGTGGGAACAACAGATACTGGGGGAACAACAGATACTGGGGGAACCACAGATACTGGAGGAACAACAGATACTGGGGGAACAACAGATACTGGGGGAACAACAGATACTGGGGGAACAACATATACTGGGGGAACAACAGATACTGGGGGAACAACAGATACTGGGGGAACAACAGATACTGGGGGAGCAACAGATACTGGGAGAACAACAGATACTGGGGGAACAACAGATACTGGGGGAACAACATATACTGGGGGAACAACAGATACTGGGGGAACAACAGATACTGGGGGAACAACAGATACTGGGGGAGCAACAGATACTGGGAGAACAACAGATACTGGGGGAACAACAGATACTGGGGGAACAACAGATAATGGAGGAAAACAGATAATGGGGGAACAACAGATACTGGGGGAACCACAGATACTGGAGGAACCACAGATACTGGGGGAACAACAGATACTGGGGGAACAACAGATACTGGGGGAACAACAGATACTGGGGGAACAACAGATACTGGGGGAACAACAGATACTGGGGGAACAACAGATACTGGGGGAATAACAGATACTGGCGGACAACAGATACTGGGGGATCAACATTTACTGGAGGAACAGCAGACACTGAGGAGAATAACAGATACTGGGGGAACAACAGATCCTGTGGAAAAAATTAATAACGGGGAAACACCAGATACTCGGGGGAACAACAGATATTGGGGGAACAAAAGATACTGGGGGAACAAAACATACTGGGGGAACAACAGATACTGGGGGAACAACAGACACTTGGAAACAGATACTGGGCAAACAAAAGATACTGGGGGCAACAACATATACGAGGTGAACAACAGATATTGGGGGAATAACAGATATTGGGGAACAGCAGATTCTGGGGAATAACAAATACTGGGGGAACAACAGACACTGGGGAACAACAGTTACTGGGCAAACAAAAGACACTGGGGACAACAAGAGATAGTGGGAGACCAATAGATAATAGGGGAATAACAGATACTGGGGAACAGCAGATACTGGGGGAACACCAGAAACTGGGGGGCAACTGTTCCTGGTGGAACAACAGATACTGGGGTGAACAACAGATACTGGGGAACAAAAGATACAGGTGATAAAAAATACAGGGGTTACAACAGATACCGGGGGAACAACAGATACAGGTCAAACAACTGATACAGGGCAACAACAGCTACTGCGGAAACAACAGATACTGGGGGATAAGCAGGTACTGGGGGATAAGCAGGTACTGGGGGAACAATAGATACCGGGGGCAGCAAAAGATACTGAGGAAGTAACAGTTACTGAGGGAACAACAGATACTGAGGGGAACAACAGACACTGGGTGATCAAAAGATACTGCGGGATCATCAGAAACTGGGGGAACAACAGATTCTGGGCGAACAACAGATGCTCTGGATCAACAGTTAATGGGGAACAGCAGATATTGGAGGAGCAACAGATACTGGGGAAGCAGCAAATACTGGGGGAACAACAGATACTGGGGAACCGCAGATACTGGGGGAACAACAGATAATGGGGGAACAACAGATACTGGGGGATCAACAGATACTGGGGGATCAACAGAAAATGGGGGCGCAACAGTAACTGGGCGATAAACAGATACTGGGTTACAACAGATACTGAGGGATCAACAGAAAATGGGGGCACAACAGTAACTGGGCGATAAACAGGTACTGGGGAACAACAGATACTGGGGGAACAACAGATGCTGGGGGAACAACAAATACTGAGGGAACAACAGATACTGGGGGAACAACAGATACTGGGGGAACAACAGATACTGGAGGAACAACAGATACTGGGGGAACAACAGATACTGGAGGAACAACAGATACTGGGGGAACAACAGATACTGGGGGAACAACAGGTACTAGGGGAACAACAGATACTGGGGGAACAACAGATACTGGGGGAACAACAGATACTGGGGGAACAACACATACTGGGGGATCAACAGATACGGGGGGAAAACAGATACAGGCCGAACAACTAATACTGGGTAACAGCAGATACTGGGGGAACACCGGGTACTGGATGAAGACCAGATACTAGGGGAACAACAGATACTGGGGGAACAAAAGATACTGGGGGAACAACAGATCCTGTGGAAAAAACAAATACTGGGGGAACACCAGATACTCGGGGGAACAACAGATACTGGGGGAACAACAGATCCTGTGGAAAACACAAATAACGGGGAAACACCAGTTACTCGGGGGAACAACAGATACTGGGGGAACAACAGACACTGGGGGAACAACAGATGCTGGGGGAACAACAGATGCTGGGGGAACAACAGGTTCAGGGGGAACAACAGATACTGGGGGAACAACAGGTACTGGGGGAACATCAGATACTGGGGAAAAAACAGTTACTGGGGAAACAAAAGATACTGGGGAAGCAACAGACACTGGGGGATCAACAGAAACTGGGGGATCAACAGAAAATGGGGGCACAACAGATACTGGGAAACAAAAGTTACTGTTGGAACAGCAGACACTGAGGAGAAGAACAGACAATGTGGGATCAACAGATACTGGGGGATCGACATAAAATGGGGGCACAACAGATACTGGGCGAAAAACAGATACTGGGGAGTCAGCAGATACTGGGCGAACAACAGATACTGGGGTACAACTCATACTGGGGTACAACAGATATTGGGTGACCAACAGAAACTGGGGGAACAGATAATGGGGTAACGACACATACAGGGGGAAAAGCAGATAATGTGGAACAACAGATACCGGGGAACAAAAGCTACTGGGGAACAACTGATACTGTGGAACAGCAGATTCTGGGGGAACAACAAATACTGGGTGGGAACAACAGACACTTGGACACAACAGATATTGGGCAAACAAAAGATACTGGGGGCAACAACATATAATAGGTGTAAAACAGATATTGGGGGAATAACAGATATTGGGGAACAGAAGATTCTGGGGGAACAACAAATACTGGGGGAACAACAGACACTGGGGTACAACAGATAATGGGGAACAACAGATACTGGGGGAACAACAGATACTGGGGAGCAACAGATACTGGGGAACAACAGATACTGGGTGTACAACAGATACTGGGGAGCAACAGACACTGGGGGAAAACAGATACTGGGTGAACAACAGATACTGGGGAAGAACAGATACTGGGGAAACAACAGATACTGGGGAAACAACAGATACTGGGGAAACAACAGATACTGGGGAAACAACAGATACTGGGGGAACAACAGATACTGGGGAAACAACAGATACTGGGGGAACAACAGATACTGGGGGAACAACAGATACTGGGGAACACGGATACTGGGGAACACGGATACTGGGGAACAACAGATACTGTGGAACACGGATACTGGGGAACAACAGAAACTGGGGAACAACAGATACTGGGGGAACAACAGATACTGGGGGAACAACAGATACTGGGGAACAACAGATACTGGGGAACAACGGATACTGGGGAACAACAGATACTGGGGAACAACAGATACTGGGGAACAACAGATACTGGGGAACAACAGATACTGGGGAACACGGATACTGGGGAACAGCAGGTATGGGGGGAAAACAGAAACCGGAGAACAACAGATACTGGGGACCAGCTGATACTGGGTAGAACAACAGATTCTGGGGGTACAGCAAACGCTGGGGAACAACTGATACTGGGCGAACCAGAGATACACATTGAACAATAAATACTGGGACAACAACTGACACTGGGGAACAAAAGATTTTAGGGCGAACAACAGGTACTGCGTGCAACAGATACTGCAAAACAACAGATACAGAAAGAACAACAGATAATGGAGAGCAACATATACTAGGGGGAACAACAGATACTAGGTAACAACAGATACTGTGTAGTAACAGGTACTCAGGGAATATCAGATACTGGGGGAACACCAGATTCTGGGGGGAACAACAGATACTGGGGAAACAACATCTGCTGGGGGATCAACAGATACTAAGGGAACAAAAGTCACTGGGTGGAACAACAGATACTGGAGGGAACAAAACATACTGGGCAGAAACAGATACTGGGGGAACAACAGATACTGGGGAACAACAGATACTGGGGAACAACAGATACTCGGGAACAACAGATACTTGGGTACAATGGATACTGGGTATAATGGATACTGGGGAACAGCAGATACTGGGGGAACAACAGATACTGGGGAAACAACAGATCGTGGGGGATCAACAGATACAGGGTGATCAACAGATACTGAGGGAACAACAGATACTGGGGTAACAACAGTTAACGGGGGTAACAACAGATACTGGGGGAACAACACATACTGGGTATCAATATATACTGGGGGAACAACAGGCACTGGGTGATCAACAGATATTTGTGTATCACCAGATACTTGGGGAAAAACAGATAGTGGGGGAACAACAGAAACTGGGGGAACAACAATTACTGGGGGAATGACAGATACTGGTGTAACAACAGCTAATGGGAAAAAACAGATACTGGGGAACAACAGATACTGGGTAACGTCAGATCCTGGTGCACAACAGATACTGTGAACAACAGATATTCGGGATCAGCAGATACTGGGGAAACAACAGATACTGGGGGAACAAAAGATACTGGGGGAACAACAGATACTGGGGAACAACAGATACTGGGGGAACAACAGATACTGGGGGAACAACAGATACTGGGGGAACAACAGATACTGGGGAACAACAGATACTGGGGAACATGGATACTGGGGAACAACAGATACTGGGGAACAACAGATACTGGGGAACACGGATACTGGGGAACAGCAGATATGGGGGGAAAACAGAAACCGGAGAACAACAGATACTGGAGAACAACAGATACTGGGGACCAGCTGATACTGGGTAGAACAACAGATTCTGGGGGTACAGCAAACGCTGGGGAACAACTGATACTGGGCGAACCAGAGATACACATTGAACAATAAATACTGGGACAACAACTGACACTGGGGAACAAAAGATTTTAGGGCGAACAACAGGTACTGCGTGCAACAGATACTGCAAAACAACAGATACAGAAAGAACAACAGATAATGGTGAACAACATATACTAGGGGGAACAACAGATACTAGGTAACAACAGATACTGTGTAGTAACAGGTACTCGGGGAATATCAGATACTGGGGGAACACCAGATTCTGGGGGGAACAACAGACACTGGGGAAACAACATCTGCTGGGAGATCAACAGATACTAAGGGAACAAAAGTCACTGGGTGGAACAACAGATACTGGAGGGAACAAAACATACTGGGCAAAAACAGATACTGGGGGAACAACAGATACTGGGGAAAACAGATACTGGGGAACAACAGATACTGGGGAACAACAGATACTGGGGAACAACAGATACTCAGGAACAACAGATAGTGGGGGATCAACAGATACAGGGTGATCAACAGATACTGAGGGAACAACAGATACTGGGGTAACAACAGTTAACGGGGGTAACAACAGATACTGGGGGAACAACACATACTGGGTATCAATATATACTGGGGGAACAACAGGCACTGGGTGATCAACAGATATTTGTGTATCACCAGATACTGGGGGAAAAACAGATAGTGGGGGAACAACAGAAACTGGGGGAACAACAATTACTGGGGGAATGACAGATACTGGTGTAACAACAGCTAATGGGAAAAAACAGATACTGGGGAACAACAGATACTGGGTAACGTCAGATCCTGGTGCACAACAGATACTGTGAACAACAGATATTCGGGGTCAGCAGATACTGGGAAAACAACAGATACAGGGGGAACAACAGATAATGGGGAACAAGAGACACTGGGGAACAACAGATACCAGGTGATCAACAGATACTGAGGGTACAATAGCTACTTGGGGAACAACAGATGCTGGGGGAACAACACATACTGGGGATCAATAGATACTGGAGGAACAACAGGCACTGGGGGATCAACAGATATTTGACGGTCACCAGATACTGGGGGAACAATAGATGCTGGGGAAGCAACAGTTACTGAGGGAACAACAGATACTGAGGGGAACAACAGACACTGGGGGATCATAAGATACTGGGGGATCATCAGAAACTGGGGGAGCAACAGATACTGGGCGAAAATCAGATGCTCTGGTTCAACAGATAATGGGGAACAGCAGATATTGGGGAAACAACAGATACTGGGGAAGCAGCAAATACTGGTGGAACAACCGATACTGTGGAACCGCAGATTCTGAGTGAACAGCAGATACTGGGGAGAACAACAGACTCTGGGGAACAACAGATACTGGGGGCAACAACAGACACTGGGGAACAGCAGATATTGGGGGGAACACCAGATACTGGGTGAACACCAGAGACTGTGTGAACACCAGATACTGGGGGAACAACAGATACTGGGTGAACACCAGATACTCAGGGGAACAACAGACACTGGGGGATCAACAGTTACTGGGGGATCAACAGTAAATGTGGGCACAACAGATACTGGGAAACAACAGCTGCTGAGGGAATTGCCGGCACTGAGGAGAACAACAGACACTGGGGGATCAACAGAAAATGGGGCAAACTGATACTTGGCGAACAACAGACATTGGGGTACAACAGATACTGGGGGGTCAACAGGTACTGGGGGAAAAACAGATACTGAGGGAACGCCAGATACTGGGGGAACAACAGATACTGGGGAAACAACAGAGACTGGTTTGAAAGAGATACTGAGGGAACAACAGATACTGAGGGGAACAACAGACATTGGGGGATTAAAAGATACTGGGCATCAACAGAAACTGGGGGAACAACAGATACTGTGGGAACAACAGATGCTCTGGAACAACAGATAATGGGGAACAGCAGATATTGGGGGAACAACAGATACTGGGGAATCTGCAGATACTGGGGGAACAACAGATACTGGGGGAACAACAGGTATTGGGGGAAAATGGATACTGGGGGAAAAACAGATACTGGGGGAACGACAGATACTGGTGTAACAACAGATAATGGGGAAAAAACAGATGCTGGGGAACAACAGATACTGGGGGAACAACAATTACTGGGGGAACGACAGATACTGGTGTAACAACAGATAATGGGGAAAAACAGATACTGGGGAACAACAGATAATGGGGTAACAACAGATACTGGGGGAACAACAGATACTGGGGGGAAACAGATAATGGAGAAACAACAGATACTGGGGGAACAACAGATTCAGGTTGAACAACTGATAATGGGGAACAACAGATACTGGGGGAACAACAGATACTGGGGGAACAACAGATACTGGGGGAACAACAGATACTGGAGGAACAACAGATACTGGGGGAACAACAGATACTGGGGGAACAACAGATACTGGGGGAACAACAGATACTGGGGGAACAACAGATACTGGGGGAACAACAGATAATGGAGGAACAACAGATACTGGGGGAACAACAGATACTGGGGGAACAACAGATACTGGGGGAACAACAGATACTGGAGGAACAACAGATACTGGGGGAACAACAGATACTGGGGGAACAACAGATACTGGGGGAACAACAGATACCGGGGGAACAACAGATACCGGGGGAACAACAGATACTGGGGGAACAACAGATACTGGGGGAACAACAGTTACTGGAGGAAAAGCAGAAAATGAGGAGAACAACAGATACTGGGGGAACAACAGACACTGGGGGAACAACAGATACTGCGGAAAAAACTAATAACGGGGGAACACCAGATACTCGGGGATCCACAGATATTGGGGGAACAAATGATACTGGGGGAACAACAGACACTTGGAAACAACAGATACTGGGCAAACAAAAGATACTGGGGGCAACAACATATTTTAGATGAACAACAGATATTGGGGGAATAACAGATATTGGGGAACTGCAGATTCTGTGGGAACAACAGACACTGGGGGAACAACAGATACTGAGGGAACAACAGATACTGGGGAACACGGATACTGGGGAACAACAGATACTGGGGAACAACAGATACTGGGGAACACAGATACTGGGGAACAGCAGATATGGGGGGAAAACAGATACTGGAGAACAACAGATGCTGGAGAACAACAGATACTGGGGACCAGCTGATACTGGGTAGAACAACAGATTCTGGGGGTACAGCAAACGCTGGGGAACAACTGATACTGGGCGAACCAGAGATACACATTCAACAATAAATACTGGGACAACAACTGACACTGGGGAACAACAGATATTAGGGCGAACAACAGGTACTGCGTGTAACAGATACTGCAAAACAACAGATACAGAAAGAACAACAGATAATGGAGAACAACATATACTAGGGGGAACAACAGATACTAGGTATCAACAGATACTGTGTAGTAACAGGTACTCGGGGAATATCAGATACTGGGGGAACACCAGATTCTGGGGGGAACAACAGATACCAAGGAAACAACATCCGCTGGGGGATCAACAGATACTAAGGGATCAAAAGTCACTGGGTGGAACAACAGATACTGGAGGGAACAAAACATACTGGGCAAAAACAGATACTGGGGGAACAACAGATACTGGGGAACAACAGATACTGGGGAACAACAGATACTGGGGAACAACAGATACTGGGGAACAACAGATACAGGGGAACAGCAGATACTCGGGAACAACAGATACTTGGGTACAAAGGATACTGGGTATAATGGATACTAGGGAACAGCAGATACTGGGGGGAACAACAGATACTGGGGAAACGACAGATAGTGGGGGATCAACAGATACAGGGTGATCAACAGATACTGAGGGAACAACAGATACTGGGGTAACAACAGTTAATGGGGGTAACAACAGATACTGGGGGAACAACACTTACTGGGGGAACAACAGGCACTGGGTGATCAACAGATATTTGTGTATCACCAGATGCTGGGGGAACAACAGATACTTGGGAAATAACAGTGAGTGAGGGAACAACAGATACTGACGGGAACAACAGACATTGGGGGATTAAAATATACTGGGGATCAACAGAAACTGGGGGAACAACAGATACTGGGGGAACAACAGATGCTCTGGAACAACAGATAATGGGGAACAGCAGATATTGGGGGAACAACAGATACTGGGGAATCTGCAGATACTGGGGGAACAACAGATACTGGGGGAACAACAGGTACTGGGGGAAAATGGATACTGGGGGGAAACAACAGATACTGGGGAAACAACAGATACTGGGGGAACAACAATTACTGGGGGAACGACAGATACTGGTGTAACAACAGATAATGGGGAAAAAACAGATACTGGGGAACAACAGATACTGGGGAACAACAATTACTGGGGGAACGACAGATACTGGTGTAACAACAGATAATGGGGAAAAACAGATACTGGGGAACAACAGATACTGGGGGACCAACAGATACTGGGGGACCAACAGATACTGGGGGACCAACAGATACTGGGGGACCAACAGATACTGGGGGAAAAACAGATAATGGAGAAAGAACAGATACTGGGGGAACAACAGACTCAGGTTGAACAACTGATAATGGGGAACAACAGATACTGGGGGTACAACAGATACTGGGGGAACAAAATATACTGGGGGAACAACAGATACTGGGGGAACAACAGATACTGGGGGAACAACAGATACTGGGGGAACAACAGATAATGGAGGAATAACAGATACTGGGGGAACAACAGATACTGGAGGAACAACAGATACTGCGGGAACAACAGCTACTGGGGGGACAAGAGATACTGGGGGAACAACAGATACTGGGCGAACAACAGTTACTGGATGAAAAGCAGAAAATGAAGAGAACAACAGATACTGGGGGAACATCAGATACTGGGGGAACAACAGATACTGTGGAAAAAACTATTAACGGGGGAACACCAGATACTCGGAGGAACAACAGATATTGGGGGAACAAAAGATACTGGGGGAACAACACATACTGGGGGAACAACAGATACTGGGGTGAACAACAGACACTTGGAAACAACAGATACTGGGCAAACAAAAGATACTGGGGGCAACAACATATATTAGGTGAACAACAGATATTGGGGGAATAACAGATATTGGGGAACAGCAGATTCTATGGGAACAACAAATACTGGGGGAACAACAGATACTGAGGGAACAACAGATACTGGGCGATCAACAGATACTGAGGGAACAACAGATATTGGGGAACAACAGATGCTGGGGTTAATAACAGATACTGGGGGAACAACAGATACTGGAGAACAAAATAGATACTGGGGAACAACAGGTAATGGGGCAACAACAGATACTGGGGAAACAACACATACTGGGGGAACAACAGGTACTGGGGAACACCAAATACTGGGGGGACAACAGTTAATGGGGGAACAACAGAAACTGGGGAACAACAGATACTGGGGGAACAACAGATACTGGGGAACAACAGATACTGGGTGAACAACAGATACTGGGGAACAACAGATACCGGGTGCTCAACAGATACTGAGGGAACAACAGATATTGGGGAACAACAGATGCTGGGGTGAATAACAGATACTGGGGTAACAACAGATACTGGAGAACAATATAGATACTGGGGAACAACAGGTCATGGGGCAACAACAGATACTGGTGCAACAACAGATACTGGGGAACAACAGATACTAGGGGAACAACAGATACTGGGGAACAACAGATACTGGGGGAACAACAGATACTGGGGAACCACAGACACTGGGGGAATAACAGATACTGGGGGAACAACAGATACTGGGGAACAACAGACACTGGGGAACAACAGATACTGGGGAACAACAGATACTGGGGGAACAACAGATACTGGGGGAACAACAGATACTGGGGGAACAACAGATACTGGGGAACACGGATACTGGGGAACAACAGATACTGGGGAACAACAGATACTGGGGAACAACAGATACTGGGGAACATGGATACTGGGGAACAGCAGATATGGGGGGAAACAGATACTGGAAAACAACAGATACTGGAGAACAACAGTTACTGGGGAGCAGCAGATGCTGGGTAAAACAACAGATTCTGGGGGTACAGCAAACGCTGGGGAACAACTGATACTGTGCAAACCAGAGATACACAGTGAACAATAAATACTGGGACAACAACTGACACTGGGGAACAACAGATACTAGGGGGAACAACAGGTACTGCGTAAAACAGATACTGCGAAACAACAGATACAGGAAGAACAACAGATAATGTGGAACAACATATACTAGGGGGAACAACAGATACTAGGTAACAACAGATACTGTGTAATAACAGATACTGGGGGAATAACAGATACTGGGGGAACACCAGATTCTAGGGGGAAAAACAGATACTGGTTAAACAACATCTGCTGCGGGATCAACAGATACTAAGGGTCCAAAGGTCACTGGGGGGAACAAAACATACTGGGGGGAAAACAGATACTGGGGGATCAACAGGTACTGGGGGATCAACAAAACATGGGGGCACAAAAGCAACTGGGCGAACAACAGATACTGGGGGAACAAATGATAATGGAGGAACAACAGATACTGGGGGAACAACAGATACTGGGGGAACAACAGATACTGGGGGAGCAACAGATTCTGGGGGAACAACAGATACTGGGGGAACAACAGATACTGGGGGAACAACAGATACTGGGGGAACAACAGATACTGGGGGAACAACAGATACTGGGGGAACAACAGATACTGGGGGAACAACAGATACTGGGGGAACAACAGATACTGGGGGAACAACAGATACTGGGGAACAACAGATACTGGGGAACAACAGATACTGGGGGACCAACAGATACTGGGGGACCAACAGATACTGGGGGACCAACAGATACTGGGGGAAAAACAGATAATGGAGAAAGAACAGATACTGGGGGAACAACAGACTCAGGTTGAACAACTGATAATGGGGAACAACAGATACTGGGGGTACAACAGATACTGGGGGAACAAAATATACTGGGGGAACAACAGATACTGGGGGAACAACAGATACTGGGGGAACAACAGATACTGGGGGAACAACAGATAATGGAGGAATAACAGATACTGGGGGAACAACAGATACTGGGGGAACAACAGATACTGGAGGAACAACAGATACTGCGGGAACAACAGCTACTGGGGGGACAAGAGATACTGGGGGAACAACAGATACTGGGCGAACAACAGTTACTGGATGAAAAGCAGAAAATGAAGAGAACAACAGATACTGGGGGAACATCAGATACTGGGGGAACAACAGATACTGTGGAAAAAACTATTAACGGGGGAACACCAGATACTCGGAGGAACAACAGATATTGGGGGAACAACACATACTGGGGGAACAACAGATACTGGGGTGAACAACAGACACTTGGAAACAACAGATACTGGGCAAACAAAAGATACTGGGGGCAACAACATATATTAGGTGAACAACAGATATTGGGGGAATAACAGATATTGGGGAACAGCAGATTCTATGGGAACAACAAATACTGGGGGAACAACAGATACTGAGGGAACAACAGATACTGGGCGATCAACAGATACTGAGGGAACAACAGATATTGGGGAACAACAGATGCTGGGGTTAATAACAGATACTGGGGGAACAACAGATACTGGAGAACAAAATAGATACTGGGGAACAACAGGTAATGGGGCAACAACAGATACTGGGGAAACAACACATACTGGGGGAACAACAGGTACTGGGGAACACCAGATACTGGGGGGACAACAGTTAATGGGGGAACAACAGAAACTGGGGAACAACAGATACTGGGGGAACAACAGATACTGGGGAACAACAGATACTGGGTGAACAACAGATACTGGGGAACAACAGATACCGGGTGCTCAACAGATACTGAGGGAACAACAGATATTGGGGAACAACAGATGCTGGGGTGAATAACAGATACTGGGGTAACAACAGATACTGGAGAACAATATAGATACTGGGGAACAACAGGTCATGGGGCAACAACAGATACTGGTGCAACAACAGATACTGGGGAACAACAGATACTAGGGGAACAACAGATACTGGGGAACAACAGATACTGGGGGAACAACAGATACTGGGGAACCACAGACACTGGGGGAATAACAGATACTGGGGGAACAACAGATACTGGGGAACAACAGACACTGGGGAACAACAGATACTGGGGAACAACAGATACTGGGGGAACAACAGATACTGGGGGAACAACAGATACTGGGGGAACAACAGATACTGGGGAACAACAGATACTGGGGAACAACAGATACTGGGGAACATGGATACTGGGGAACAGCAGATATGGGGGGAAACAGATACTGGAAAACAACAGATACTGGAGAACAACAGTTACTGGGGAGCAGCAGATGCTGGGTAAAACAACAGATTCTGGGGGTACAGCAAACGCTGGGGAACAACTGATACTGTGCAAACCAGAGATACACAGTGAACAATAAATACTGGGACAACAACTGACACTGGGGAACAACAGATACTAGGGGGAACAACAGGTACTGCGTAAAACAGATACTGCGAAACAACAGATACAGGAAGAACAACAGATAATGTGGAACAACATATACTAGGGGGAACAACAGATACTAGGTAACAACAGATACTGTGTAATAACAGATACTGGGGGAATAACAGATACTGGGGGAACACCAGATTCTAGGGGGAAAAACAGATACTGGTTAAACAACATCTGCTGCGGGATCAACAGATACTAAGGGTCCAAAGGTCACTGGGGGGAACAAAACATACTGGGGGGAAAACAGATACTGGGGGATCAACAGGTACTGGGGGATCAACAAAACATGGGGGCACAAAAGCAACTGGGCGAACAACAGATACTGGGGGAACAACAGATAATGGAGGAACAACAGATACTGGGGGAACAACAGATACTGGAGGAACAACAGATACTGGGGGAGCAACAGATTCTGGGGGAACAACAGATACTGGGGGAACAACAGATACTGGGGGAACAACAGATACTGGGGGAACAACAGATACTGGGGGAACAACAGATACTGGGGGAACAACAGATAATGGGGAACAACCGATAGGGGTTAACAACAGATACTGGGGGAACAACAGGCACTGCAGAAAAATAGATACTGGGCAAACAAAAGATACTGGAGGCAACAACAGATATTGGGGAGCAACAGATGTTGGGGGAATAACAGATACGGGGGGGAACAACAGGTACTGGGGAACAAAATATCCTGGGGGAACAACAGATACCGGGGGAACAACAGATTCAGGTTGAACAACTGATAAAAGGGAACAACAGATACCGGGGGAACAACAGAAACTGGGGGAACAACAGATACTGGGGAATCAACAGGTAATGGAGGAACAACAGATACTGGGGGAACAACAGATACTGGGGGAACAACAGATACTGGGGGAACAACAGATACTGGGGAGCAACAGATACTGGGGGAACAACAGATGCTGGGGGAACAACAGATACTGGGGAACAACAGATCATGGAGGAACAACAGATACTGGGGGAACAACAGATACTGGGGGAACAACAGATACTGGAGGAGCAACAGATACTGGGGGAGCAACAGATACTGGGGGAGCAACAGATACTGGGGGAGCAACAGATACTGGGGAACAACAGATACTGGGGGAACAACAGATGCTGGGGGAACAACAGATACTGGGGAACAACAGATACTGGAGGAACAACAGATACTGGGGGAACAACAGATACTGGGGGAACAACAGATACTGGGGGAGCAACAGATACTGGGGGAGCAACAGATACTGGGGGAGCAACAGATACTGGGGGAGCAACAGATACTGGGGGAACAACAGATACTGGGGGAACAACAGATAGTGGGGGAACAACAGATTCTTGGGGAACAACAGATACTGGTGGAAAAACAGATACTGGGGGAACAACAGATACTGGGGGAACAACAGATACTGGGGGAACAACAGATACTGGGGGAACAACAGATACTTGGGGAACAACAGATACTGGGGGAAAAACAGATACTGGGGGAACAACAGATACAGTTCGAAGAACTGATACTGGGGGAACAACAGATACTGGGGGAACAACAGATACTGTGGAAAAAACTAATAACGGGGGAACACCAGATACTCGGGGGAACATATATTGGGGGAACAAAAGATACTGGGGGAACAACAGATACTGTGGAAAACACTAATAACGGGGGAACACCAGATACTCGGGGGAAAAACAGATATTGGGGGAACAAAAGATACTGGGGGAACAATACATACTGGGGGAACAGCAGATACTGGGGGATCAACAGACACTTGGAAACAACAGATACTGGGAAACAAAAGATACTGGGGGCAACAACATATACTAGGTGAACAACAGATATTGGGGGAATAACAGATATTGGGGAACAGCAGATTCTGGGGGAACAACAAATACTGGGGGAACAACAGACGCTGGGGATCGGCAGTTACTGGGCAAAGGAAAGATACTGGGGGCAACAACAGATACTGGGGAACAACAGATACTGGGGAACAACAGATAATGGGGAACACGGATACTGGGGAACAGCAGATATGAGGGGAAAACAGATACTGGAAAAGAACAGACACTGGAGAACTACAGTTACTGGATAATGTCAGATCCTGGTGCACAACAGATACAGTGAACAACAGATATTCGGGATCAACAGATACTGGGGTAACAACAGATACAGGGGAAACAACAGATAATGGGGAACAGCAGATACTGGGGAACAACAGATAATGGGGTACAACAGAAACTGGGGAACAAATATACTCGGGAACAACAGATACTTGGGTACAATGGATACTGGGTACAACGGACACTGGGGAACAGCAGATACTGGGGGGAACAACAGATACTGGGGAAACAACAGATACTGGGGGATCAACATATACAGGGTGATCAACAGATACTGGGGGAACAACACATACTGGGGATCAATTTATACTGGGGGAACAACAGGCACTGGGGGATCAACAGATTTTTGTGTATCACCAGATACTGGGGGAAAGACAGATACTTGGGAAATAAGAGTTAGTGAGGCAACAACAGATACTGAGGGAAACATCAGACATTGGGGGATTAAAAGATACTGGGGATCAACAGAAACTGGGGGAACAACAGATACTGGGGGAACATCAGATGCTCTGGAACACCAGATAATGGGAAACAGCAGATATTGGGGGAACAACAGATACTGGGAAACCGGAGATACTGGGGGAACAACAGATACTGGGGGAACAACAGGTACTGGGGGAACAACAGATACTGGGGGAACAACAGATACTGGGGGAACAACAGATAATGGAGGAATAACAGATACTGGGGGAACAACAGATACTGGAGGAACAACAGATACTGCGGGAACAACAGCTACTGGGGGGACAAGAGATACTGGGGGAACAACAGATACTGGGCGAACAACAGTTACTGGATGAAAAGCAGAAAATGAAGAGAACAACAGATACTGGGGGAACATCAGATACTGGGGGAACAACAGATACTGTGGAAAAAACTATTAACGGGGGAACACCAGATACTCGGAGGAACAACAGATATTGGGGGAACAAAAGATACTGGGGGAACAACACATACTGGGGGAACAACAGATACTGGGGTGAACAACAGACACTTGGAAACAACAGATACTGGGCAAACAAAAGATACTGGGGGCAACAACATATATTAGGTGAACAACAGATATTGGGGGAATAACAGATATTGGGGAACAGCAGATTCTATGGGAACAACAAATACTGGGGGAACAACAGATACTGAGGGAACAACAGATACTGGGCGATCAACAGATACTGAGGGAACAACAGATATTGGGGAACAACAGATGCTGGGGTTAATAACAGATACTGGGGGAACAACAGATACTGGAGAACAAAATAGATACTGGGGAACAACAGGTAATGGGGCAACAACAGATACTGGGGAAACAACACATACTGGGGGAACAACAGGTACTGGGGAACACCAGATACTGGGGGGACAACAGTTAATGGGGGAACAACAGAAACTGGGGAACAACAGATACTGGGGGAACAACAGATACTGGGGAACAACAGATACTGGGTGAACAACAGATACTGGGGAACAACAGATACCGGGTGCTCAACAGATACTGAGGGAACAACAGATATTGGGGAACAACAGATGCTGGGGTGAATAACAGATACTGGGGTAACAACAGATACTGGAGAACAATATAGATACTGGGGAACAACAGGTCATGGGGCAACAACAGATACTGGTGCAACAACAGATACTGGGGAACAACAGATACTAGGGGAACAACAGATACTGGGGAACAACAGATACTGGGGGAACAACAGATACTGGGGAACCACAGACACTGGGGGAATAACAGATACTGGGGGAACAACAGATACTGGGGAACAACAGACACTGGGGAACAACAGATACTGGGGAACAACAGATACTGGGGGAACAACAGATACTGGGGGAACAACAGATACTGGGGGAACAACAGATACTGGGGAACACGGATACTGGGGAACAACAGATACTGGGGAACAACAGATACTGGGGAACATGGATACTGGGGAACAGCAGATATGGGGGGAAACAGATACTGGAAAACAACAGATACTGGAGAACAACAGTTACTGGGGAGCAGCAGATGCTGGGTAAAACAACAGATTCTGGGGGTACAGCAAACGCTGGGGAACAACTGATACTGTGCAAACCAGAGATACACAGTGAACAATAAATACTGGGACAACAACTGACACTGGGGAACAACAGATACTAGGGGGAACAACAGGTACTGCGTAAAACAGATACTGCGAAACAACAGATACAGGAAGAACAACAGATAATGTGGAACAACATATACTAGGGGGAACAACAGATACTAGGTAACAACAGATACTGTGTAATAACAGATACTGGGGGAATAACAGATACTGGGGGAACACCAGATTCTAGGGGGAAAAACAGATACTGGTTAAACAACATCTGCTGCGGGATCAACAGATACTAAGGGTCCAAAGGTCACTGGGGGGAACAAAACATACTGGGGGGAAAACAGATACTGGGGGATCAACAGGTACTGGGGGATCAACAAAACATGGGGGCACAAAAGCAACTGGGCGAACAACAGATACTGGGGGAACAACAGATAATGGAGGAACAACAGATACTGGGGGAACAACAGATACTGGGGGAACAACAGATACTGGAGGAACAACAGATACTGGGGGAGCAACAGATTCTGGGGGAACAACAGATACTGGGGGAACAACAGATACTGGGGGAACAACAGATACTGGGGGAACAACAGATAATGGGGAACAACCGATAGGGGTTAACAACAGATACTGGGGGAACAACAGGCACTGCAGAAAAATAGATACTGGGCAAACAAAAGATACTGGAGGCAACAACAGATATTGGGGAGCAACAGATGTTGGGGGAATAACAGATACGGGGGGGAACAACAGGTACTGGGGAACAAAATATCCTGGGGGAACAACAGATACCGGGGGAACAACAGATTCAGGTTGAACAACTGATAAAAGGGAACAACAGATACCGGGGGAACAACAGAAACTGGGGGAACAACAGATACTGGGGAATCAACAGGTAATGGAGGAACAACAGATACTGGGGGAACAACAGATACTGGGGGAACAACAGATACTGGGGGAACAACAGATACTGGGGGAACAACAGATACTGGGGGAACAACAGATACTGGGGAGCAACAGATACTGGGGGAACAACAGATGCTGGGGGAACAACAGATACTGGGGAACAACAGATCATGGAGGAACAACAGATACTGGGGGAACAACAGATACTGGGGGAACAACAGATACTGGAGGAGCAACAGATACTGGGGGAGCAACAGATACTGGGGGAGCAACAGATACTGGGGGAACAACAGATACTGGGGGAACAACAGATGCTGGGGGAACAACAGATACTGGGGAACAACAGATCATGGAGGAACAACAGATACTGGGGGAACAACAGATACTGGGGGAACAACAGATACTGGGGGAGCAACAGATACTGGGGGAACAACAGATACTGGGGGAACAACAGATACTGGGGGAACAACAGATACTGGGGGAACAACAGATACTGGGGGAACAACAGATAGTGGGGGAACAACAGATAGTGGGGGAACAACAGATTCTTGGGGAACAACAGATACTGGTGGAAAAACAGATACTGGGGGAACAACAGATACTGGGGGAACAACAGATACTGGGGGAACAACAGATACTGGGGGAACAACAGATACTTGGGGAACAACAGATACTGGGGGAAAAACAGATACTGGGGGAAAAACAGATACTGGGGGAACAACAGATACAGTTCGAAGAACTGATACTGGGGGAACAACAGATACTGGGGGAACAACAGATACTGTGGAAAAAACTAATAACGGGGGAACACCAGATACTCGGGGGAACATATATTGGGGGAACAAAAGATACTGGGGGAACAACAGATACTGTGGAAAACACTAATAACGGGGGAACACCAGATACTCGGGGGAAAAACAGATATTGGGGGAACAAAAGATACTGGGGGAACAATACATACTGGGGGAACAGCAGATACTGGGGGATCAACAGACACTTGGAAACAACAGATACTGGGAAACAAAAGATACTGGGGGCAACAACATATACTAGGTGAACAACAGATATTGGGGGAATAACAGATATTGGGGAACAGCAGATTCTGGGGGAACAACAAATACTGGGGGAACAACAGACGCTGGGGATCGGCAGTTACTGGGCAAAGGAAAGATACTGGGGGCAACAACAGATACTGGGGAACAACAGATACTGGGGAACAACAGATAATGGGGAACACGGATACTGGGGAACAGCAGATATGAGGGGAAAACAGATACTGGAAAAGAACAGACACTGGAGAACTACAGTTACTGGATAATGTCAGATCCTGGTGCACAACAGATACAGTGAACAACAGATATTCGGGATCAACAGATACTGGGGTAACAACAGATACAGGGGAAACAACAGATAATGGGGAACAGCAGATACTGGGGAACAACAGATAATGGGGTACAACAGAAACTGGGGAACAAATATACTCGGGAACAACAGATACTTGGGTACAATGGATACTGGGTACAACGGACACTGGGGAACAGCAGATACTGGGGGGAACAACAGATACTGGGGAAACAACAGATACTGGGGGATCAACATATACAGGGTGATCAACAGATACTGGGGGAACAACACATACTGGGGATTAATTTATACTGGGGGAACAACAGGCACTGGGGGATCAACAGATTTTTGTGTATCACCAGATACTGGGGGAAAGACAGATACTTGGGAAATAAGAGTTAGTGAGGGAACAACAGATACTGAGGGAAACATCAGACATTGGGGGATTAAAAGATACTGGGGATCAACAGAAACTGGGGGAACAACAGATACTGGGGGAACATCAGATGCTCTGGAACACCAGATAATGGGAAACAGCAGATATTGGGGGAACAACAGATACTGGGAAACCGGAGATACTGGGGGAACAACAGATACTGGGGGAACAACAGGTACTGGGGGAAAAATGGATACTGGGGGGAAACAACAGATACTGGGGAAACAACAGATACTGGGGGAACAACAGACACTGGGGAATAACAATTACTGGGGGAACACCAGATACTGGGGGATCAACAGATACTGGGGTATCAACAGGTACTGGGGGAACAACAGATAGTGGGGGAACAGCAGAAACTGGGGAACAACAATTACTGGGGGAAGGACAGATACTGGTGTTACAAAAGATGATGGGGTAAAAACAGATTCTGGGGAACAACAGATACTGGGTAATGTCAGATCCTGGTGCACAACAGATACTGTGAACAACAGATATTTGGGATCAACAGATACTGGGGAAACAACAGATACAGGGGGAACAACAGATAATGGGGAACAAGAGACACTGGGGAACAACAGATACCGGGTGATCAACAGATACTTAAGGAACAACAGATACCGGGGGAACAACAGATGCTGGGGGTAACAACAGATGCTGGTGGAACAACAGATACTTGGGATCAATAGATACTGGGGGAACAACAGGCACTGGGGGCTCAACAGATATTTGAGGATCACCAGATACTGGGGGAACAATAAATACTGGGGAAGTAACAGTTACTGAGGGAACAACAGCTACTGGGGGATCATCAGAAACTGGTTGAACAACAGATACTGGGCGAACAACAAATAAGAACATAAGAACATAAGAACATAAGAAATAGGAGCAGGAGTAGGCCAATCGGCCCCTCGAGCCTGCTCCACCATTCAATAAGATCATGGCTGATCTGATCCTAACCTCAAATCTTCTATCACTCTGCATCCACCCGAACCCATGTGATCTCCCGCGAGAGGCGAAAAACCAGATAAAGACCCAATGGCCAATTTGGGAGAAAAAAATCTGGGAAATTCCTCTCCGACCCATCTAGGCGATCGAAATTATTCCAGGAGATCACTCTGTCCCTATATTTTCTACAGTACTTACCTTCTGTAAAGGCGATCTCCACCCCAGCCAGGAACAGGAATAAAACCATCTCCTGAAATCTAACAGAATTAGAACACAGTAGGAGCAGAACAAGGCTACACGGCCCCTGGGCCCACTCCACTACCCACAGGGCCATGACCATTCCGAACCTAGACTCATGTCCAATTTCCTGCCCGCTCCCCGTAACCCTTAATTCCCTTTACTTCTAGGAAACTATCTATTTCTGTTTTAAATTTATTTAATGATGTAGCTTCCACAGCTTTCTGGGGCAGCAAATTCCACAAACCTACCACCCTCTGAGTGAAGAAGTTTCTCCTCATCTCAGTTTTGAATGAGCAGCCCCTTATTTTAAGATTATGCCCCCTAGTTCTAGTTTCACCCATCATTGGGAACATCCTCACCGCATCCACCCGATCAAGCCCCTTCACAATCTTATATGTTTCAATAAGATCGCCTCTCATTCTTCTGAACTCCAATGAGTAGAGTCCCAATCTACTCAACCTCTCCTCATATGACCACCCCCTCATCCCCGGGATTAACCGAGTGAACCTTCTTTGTACTGACTCGAGAGCAAGTATGTCTTTTCTTAAGTATGGACACCAAAACTGTATGCAGTATTCCAGGTGCGGTCTCACCAATACCTTGTACAACTGCAGCAATACCTCCCTGTTTTTATATTCCAACCCCCTAGCAATAAAAGCCAACATTCCATTGGCCTTCTTGATCACTTGCTGCACCTGCATACTAACTTTTTGAGTTTCGTGCACCAGGACCCCCAGATCCCTTTGTACTACAGTACTTTCCAGTTTCTTGCCATTAAGATAATAACTTGCTCTATGATTTTTCCTGCCAAAGTGCATAACCTCACACTTTCCAGTATTGTATTCCATCTGCCAAATCTCTGCCCACTTACTTAGCCTGTCTATGTCCCTTTGCAGGTTTTTTATGTCCTCCTCACTCACTACTTTCCGTCCCATCTTTGTATCATCTGCAAACTTTGATATGTTACACTCGGTCCCCTCCTCCAAATCATTAATATAGATTGTAAAGAGTTGGGGACCCAGCACTGACCCCTGCGGAACACCACTAGTTACTGGTTGCCAATCTGAGAACGAACCATTTATCCCAACTCTCTGCTTTCTGTTAGAGAGCCAATCCTCCACCCACGCCAGAATATTACCCCCAATCCCGTGATTTTTTATCTTGAGCAATAATCTTTTGTGTGGCACCTTGTCAAATGCCTTTTGGAAGTCTAAATACACTACGTCCACTGGTTCCCCTTTATCCACCCTGTATGTTACTTCCTCAAAAAACTCAAGCAAATTTGTTAAACATGACTTCCCCTTCATGAAACCATGCTGAGTTTGCCCTATTAAATTATGTTTATCCAAATGTCCCGTTACTGTCTCCTTAATAATGGACTCTAACATTTCACCAACCACAGATGTTAGGCTAACAGGTCTATAGTTTCCAGCCTTCTGCCTACTACCCTTTTTAAATAAGGGTGTTACATTAGCAGTTTTCCAATCTGCCGGGACCTTTGCTGAGTCCAGTGAGTTTTGGAAAATTATTACCAATGCATCCACAATCCCTACCGCTACTTCCCTCAAGACCCTAGGATGCAAGCCATCAGGTCCAGGGGATTTATCCGCCTTGAGTCCCATTATTTTACCAAGTACCACAGCAGATATTGGGGGAACAACAGATATTGGGAAACAGAAAATATTGGGGGTCCAAAAGATGCTGGGGAACAGCAGATTCTGGGGGAACAACAGATACTGGAGAGAATAACAGACTTTGCAAAACAACAGATACTGGGCAAACAAAATATACTGGGGGCAACAACAGACACTGGGGAACAGCAGATATTGGGGGGAACACCAGATACTGGGTGAACACCAGAGACTGGGTGAACATCAGATACTGGGGGAACAACTGCTCCTGGGTAACAACTGATACTGGGGAACAATAGTTACTGAGGGAACAATAGACACTGGGGGATCAACAGATACTGCGGGATCAACAGATCCTGGGGGAGCAACAGATATTGGGTGAACACCAGATACTCAGGGGAACAACAGATACTGGGGGAACAACTGATCCTAGGTAACAACTGATACTGGGGAACAACAGATACTGGGGAGACAACAAATACTGGGGGATCAACTTATACTGGGGAAACAACAGTTACTGAGGGAACAACAGACACTGGGGGATCAACAGGTACTGCGGGATCAACAGAAAATGGGGGCACAACAGTAACTGGGTGAACAACAGATACTGGGGTACAACAGATACTGGGGGATCAACAGAAACTGGGGGAACAGATATTGGTGGAGCAACAGATTCTGGGGAAAAAACAGACACAGTGGAAGCTACAGATACTGGGGCAACAACAGATAATGGGGGGAACAACAGATGCTGGGGAGACAACAAATACTGGGGGTCAACTTATACTGGGGAAACAACAGTTACTGAGGTAACAACAGACACTGGGGGATCAACAGGTACTGCGGAATCAACAGAAAATGGGGGCACAACAGTAACTGGGTGAACAACAGATACTGGGGTACAACAGATACTGGGGGATCAACAGATACAGGGTGAACACCAGATACTGGGGGGAACAACAGATACTGGGGAAACAACAGAGACTGGGGAGAAAGAGATACTGGGGGAACAACAGAAAATGGGTAAGAACAGATAATGGGGGAACAACTGATACTGGGGGCACAACGGATACTTGGCGAGCAACAGATACTGGGGTACAACTGATACTGGGTGATCAACAGAAACTGGGGGAAAAGATGCTGGGGAACAACAGATACTGGGGAAACAATGGATATTGGGGAACAACTGATACTGTGGGGAGCAACAGATACTGTGGAGTAACAGATGCTGGGGGAACAACAGATATTTGGGAACAACAGATACTGGGCAAACAACAGATACTGGAGTACAACAGATACTGGGGATCAACAGAAAATGGGGCACAACGGAAACTGGGCGAACAACAAATAATGGGAAACATCAGATACTTGGGAACAAGTGATACTGCGGGGAGCAACAGATACTGGGGTAGTAACAGATGCTGGGGGGTCAACAGTCACTGGGGAGATCAACAGATACTGGGGGATCAACAGAAACTGGGGAAACAACATATACTGGTGGATACAACAGATTCTGGGGAATCAACATATACTGGGGGAGCTACAGATACTGGGGTCAACAGATACCGGGGGATCAACAGATACTGGGGTTCAACAGATACTGGGAAAACAACAGATAATGTGGGAACAACAGATACTGGGGAACAAAAGATACAGGGGAAAAAATATACCGGGGTAACAACAGATACCGGTGGAACAACAGATCCATGTCGAACAACTGATACTGTGGAACAACAGCTACTGGGGAAATAACAGATACTGGGGGATAAGCAGTACTGGGGGAACAACAGATTCTGGGGGCAGCAAAAGATACTGGGGAAGTAACAGTTACTGAGGTTTCAACAGATACTGAGGGGAACAACAGACACTGGGGGATCAAAAGATACTGGGGGATCATCAGAAACTGGGGGGAACAAAAGATACTGGGCGAACAACAGATGCTCTGGATCAACAGATAATGGGGAACAGCAGATATTGGGGGAACAACAGATACTGGGGAAGCAGCAAATACTGGGGGAACAACAGATACTGGGGAACAGCAGATACTGGGCGGACAACAGATAATTGGGGTACAACAGATACTGGGGGAACAACTGATACTGGGGAACAACAGATACTGGGGAAACAGCAAATACTGGGAGGTCAACCTATACTGGGGAAAAAACAGTTATTGAGGGAACAACAGACACTGGGGGATCAACAGATGCTGGGGGATCAACAGAAAATGGGGGCACAACAGTAACTGGGCGAACAACAGATACTGGGATACAACAGATACTGGGGGATCAACAGAAACTAGGGGAACAGATGTTGATGGAGCAACAGATTCTGGGGAAACAACAGATACTGGGGGAGCTACAGATACTGGGGGCAACAACAGATGGTCGGGGAACAACAGATGCTGGGGAACCAAAGATACAGAGGTAACAACAGATACTGGGGGAACAACAGGCACTGGGGAACAATAGTTACTGGGCAAACAAAAGATACTGGGGGCAACAACAGATACGGGGAGCAACAGATATTGTGGGAACAACAGATACTGGGGGGAACAACAGGTACTGGGGAACAATAGATACTGGGGGAACAACAGATACCGGGGAACAACAGATTCCTGTTGAACAACAGATAATGGGGAACAACAGATACTGGGGGAACACCAGATATTGGGTGAACACCAGATACAGGGGGAACAGCAGATACTGGGGGAAAAACAGGTAATGTGGAAACAACAAATACTGGAGGAACATCAGACACTGAGGAGAACAACAGACACTGGGGGATCAACAGATACTGGGGAATAACAGATACAGGTCGAACAACTGATACTGGGGAACAGCAGATACTGGGTGTACACCAGGTACTGGGTGAAGACCAGATACTGGGAGACAACAGTTACTGTGGGAACAGCATACACTGGGGAGAACAACAGACAATGTGGGATCAACAGGTACTTGGGGATCGACAGAAAATGGGGGAACAACTGATACTGGGGAACAACAGATACTGGGGAACAACAGATACTGGGGGATCAACAGATACTGGGGAAACAACAGATACTGGGGAAACAACAGATACTGGGGGAAAAACAGTCACTGAGGGAGCAACAGACACTGAGGAGAATAGCAGACACTGTTGGATCAACAGGTACTGGGGGATCAACAGAAAATGGGGGAAAAGATACTGGGGAACAAGAGATACAGGGAAAAAAATGGATACTGGGGAACAACTGATACTGTGGGGTGCAACAGATACTGGGGAGTAACAGATGCTGGGGGAACAACAGATACTGGGGAGCAACAGGTACTGGGACAACAGGTACTGGGGGATCAACAGATACTGGGGATCAACAGATATTGGGAGAACAATAGATAATGGGGGAACATCAGATACCGGGGCAACAACAGATACTGGGGGGAACAACAGATAATGGGAACAACAGATACTCAGGAACAACAGATACTGGGGAAACAACAGATACAGAGGGAACAACAGATACTGGGGAACAAAAGATACTGGGGAAGCAACAGATACTGGGGAAGCAACAGATACTGGCAAACAGTAGATTCTGGGGGAAAAACAGACACTGGGGAACAATAGATACTGGGCAAACAAAATATACTGGGGGCAACAGAAGACACTGGAGAACAACAGATATAGGGGGAATAACAGATACTGGGGAACAGCAGATACTCGGGGAACACCAGGTACTGGGGAACAAAAGATACTGGGGAACAACAGATATCGCTGGAACAACAGATACAGGTCGAACAACTGATACTGGGGAACAACAGGTTCAGGGGGAACACCAGATATTGGGAGAACACCAGATACTGGGGGAACAACAGATACTGGGGGAACAACAGATACTGGGGGAACAACAGATCCTGTGGAAAAACAAAGATTGGGGAACACCAGTTACTCGGGCGAACAACAGGTACTGGGGGAAAAACAGATACGGGGGAACAACAGATAATGGGGAAACAACAGATACTGAAGGAACAGCAGACACTGAGGAGAACAACAGATAGTGGGGGAACATCGGATACTGGGGGAACAAAAGATAATGGGGAAACAACAGATACTGGAGGAAGAGTGGACACTGAGGAGAACAACAGACACTGGGGGATCAACAGATACTAGGGGGAACAACAGATACTGGGGGAACCACAGGCATATGGGAACAAGAGATACTGAGGAACAAATGATACTGGGGAAACAACCGATACCAGGGGAACAACAGATACAGGTCGAACAACTGATACTGGGGAACATCAGATAAAGGGGGAGCACCAGATACTGGGTGAACACCAGATACTGGGGGGAACAACAGATACTGGGGAAACAACAGAGACTGGGGAGAAAGAGATACTGGGGGAAAACAGATAATGGGGAAGAACAGATAATGGGGGAACAACTGATACTGGGGGAACAACTGATACTGGGGAACAACAGATACTGGGGAAACAACAGGTACTGGGGGAACAACAGATCCTGTGGAAAAACAAAGATTGGGGAACACCAGTTACTCGGGCGAACAACAGGTACTGGGGGAAAAACAGATACGGGGGAACAACAGATAATGGGGAAACAACAGATACTGAAGGAACAGCAGACACTGAGGAGAACAACAGATAGTGGGGGAACATCGGATACTGGGGGAACAAAAGATAATGGGGAAACAACAGATACTGGAGGAAGAGTGGACACTGAGGAGAACAACAGACACTGGGGGATCAACAGATACTAGGGGGAACAACAGATACTGGGGGAACCACAGGCATATGGGAACAAGAGATACTGAGGAACAAATGATACTGGGGAAACAACCGATACCAGGGGAACAACAGATACAGGTCGAACAACTGATACTGGGGAACATCAGATAAAGGGGGAGCACCAGATACTGGGTGAACACCAGATACTGGGGGGAACAACAGATACTGGGGAAACAACAGAGACTGGGGAGAAAGAGATACTGGGGGAAAACAGATAATGGGGAAGAACAGATAATGGGGGAACAACTGATACTGGGGGAACAACTGATACTGGGGAACAACAGATACTGGGGAAACAACAGGTACTGGGGAATCAACAGATACTGGGGGATCAACAGATACTGGGGAAACAACAGATACTGGGGAAAAAACAGTTACTGAAGGAACAACAGACACTGAGGAGAATAACAGACACTGGTGGATCAACAGATACTGGGGGTTCAACAGAAAATTGGGGCAAAACGGATACTTGGCGATCCACAGATACTGGGGTACAAGAGATTCTGGGGGATCAACAGAAACTGGGGGAAAAGATACTGGGGAACAACAGATACTGGTGAAACAATGGATATTGGGGAACAACTGATACTGTTAGGAGCAACAGATACTGGGGAGTAACAGATACTGGGGGACAACAGATACTGGGTGAACAACAGATACTGGAGTACAACAGATACTGGGGGATCAACAGAAACTGGGGGAGCAAAATATACTGGTGGAACAAAAGATTCTGGGGAAACAACAGATACTGGGGGAGCTACAGATACTGGGGGATCAACAGAAACTGGGGGAGCAACAGATACTGGGTATCAACAGATACCGGGGGTCAACAGATACTGGGGATCAACAGATACTGGGAGAACAACAGATAATGGGGGAACAACAGATAATGGGGAACAAATGATACAGGTGAAAAAAGATTCCGGGGTAACAACAGATACCGGGGGAACAACAGATACAGGTCGAACAACTGATACTGGGGAACAACAACTACTGGGGAAACAACAGATACTGGGGGATAAGCAGGTACTGGGGGAACAACAGATTCTGGGGGCAGCAAAAGATACTGGGGAAGTAACAGTTACTGAGGGAACAACAGATACTGAGGGGAACAACAGACACTGGGGGAACAACAGATACTGGGGGAACAACAGATACTGGGGGAACAACAGATACTGGGGGAACAACAGATACTGGGGTAACAACAGATACTGGGGTAACAACAGATACTGGGGTAACAACAGATACTGGGTGAACTACAGATACTGGGGGAACAACAGATACTGGGGGAACAACAGATAATGGGGAAACAACAGATACTGCAGGAACAGCAGACACTGAGGAGAACAACAGACTCTGGGCGATCAACAGATACTGGGGGAAAACAGATACAGGTCGAACAACTGATACTGGGGAACAGCAGATACTGGGGGAACACCAGGTACTGGGTGAAGACCAGATACTGGGGGAACAACAGATACTTTGGAAAAAAACAAATAATGGGGGAACACCAGATACTCGGGGTACAACAGATATTGGGGGAACAAAAGATACTGGGGGAACAACAGATACTGGGGGAACAGCAGATACTGGGGGAACAACAGATACTGGGGAAAAAACAGATACTGGGGAAAAAACAGATACTGGGGAAAAAACAGATACTGGGGAAACAACAGATACTGGGGAAACAACAGATACTGGGGAAGCAACAGACACTGGGGGATCAACAGAAACTGGTGGATCAACAGAAAATGGGGGCACAACAGATACTGGGAAACAACAGTTACTGTGGGAACAGCAGACACTGAGGAGAACAACAGACAATGTGGGATCAACAGATATTGGGGGATCGACAGAAAATGGGGGCACAACAGATACTGGGCGAAAAACAGATACTGGGGAGTCGACAGATACTGGGGTACAACTCATACTGGTGTACAACAGATATTGGGGATCAACAGAAACTGGGGGAACAGATACTGGGGTAATGACACATACAGGGGGAACAACAAAAAATGGGGAACAACAGATACCGGGGAACAAAAGCTACTGGGGAACAACTGATACTGTGGAACAGCAGATTTTGGGTGAAAAACAAATACTGGGGGGGAACAACAGACACTTGGAAACAACAGATACGGGGCAAAAAAAAGATACCGGGGGCAACAACATATACTAGGTGAACAACAGATATTGGAGGAATAACAGTTATTGGGGAACAGCAGATTCTGGGGGAACAACATATACTGTGGGAACAACAGACACTGGGGAACAACAGATACTGGGGAACAACAGATACTGGGGAATAAAAGATACTGGGGAACAACAGACACTGGGGGAAAACAGATACTGGGCGAACAACAGATACTTGGGAACAAAATATACTGGGGAACAAAACATACTGGGGAACAAAACATACTGGGGAAGCAACAGATATTGGGGAACAGCAGATTCTGGGTGAACAACAGATACTGGGGGAACAACAGACACTGGGGAACAATAGATACCGGGGGAACAACAGATATTTGGGGAATAACAGATACTGGGGAACAGCAGATACTGGGGGAACACCAGATACTGGGGGTAATAATAGATACTGGGGAATAATAGATACTGGGGAACAACAGATTTCGGGGGAACAACAGATGCAGGTCGAACAACTGATACTGGGGAACAACAGATACTGGGGTAACACCAGATATTGGGTGAATACCAGATACTGGGGGAACAACAGATACCGGGGGAACAACAGATCCTGTGGAAAAAACAAATACTGGGGGAACACCAGATACTCGAGTGAACAACAGATACTGGGGGAACAACAGATACTGTGGGAACAACATACAATGGGGAAACAACAGATACTAGAGGAACAGCAGACACTGAGCAGAACAACAGATACAGGGGCAACAAAAGCTACTGGGGAACAACTGATACTGTGGAACAGCAGATTTTGGGTGAAAAACAAATACTGGGGGGGAACAACAGACACTTGGAAACAACAGATACGGGGCAAAAAAAAGATACCGGGGGCAACAACATATACTAGGTGAACAACAGATATTGGAGGAATAACAGTTATTGGGGAACAGCAGATTCTGGGGGAACAACATATACTGTGGGAACAACAGACACTGGGGAACAACAGATACTGGGGAACAACAGATACTGGGGAACAACAGACACTGGGGGAAAACAGATACTGGGCGAACAACAGATACTTGGGAACAAAATATACTGGGGAACAAAACATACTGGGGAAGCAACAGATATTGGGGAACAGCAGATTCTGGGTGAACAACAGATACTGGGGGAACAACAGACACTGGGGAACAATAGATACCGGGGGAACAACAGATATTTGGGGAATAACAGATACTGGGGAACAGCAGATACTGGGGGAACACCAGATACTGGGGGTAATAATAGATACTGGGGAATAATAGATACTGGGGAACAACAGATTTCGGGGGAACAACAGATGCAGGTCGAACAACTGATACTGGGGAACAACAGATACTGGGGTAACACCAGATATTGGGTGAATACCAGATACTGGGGGAACAACAGATACTGGGGGAACAACAGATACCGGGGGAACAACAGATCCTGTGGAAAAAACAAATACTGGGGGAACACCAGATACTCGAGTGAACAACAGATACTGGGGGAACAACAGATACTGGGGGAACAACATACAATGGGGAAACAACAGATACTAGAGGAACAGCAGACACTGAGCAGAACAACAGATACAGGGGCAACAAAAGATACTGGGGGAACAACAGATAATGGGGTAACAACAGATACTGGAGGAACAGCGAACACCGAGGAGAACAACAGACACTGGGGGATCAACAGATACTGGGGGAACAACAGATACTGGGGGGAACAACAGATACTGGGATACAAAAGGTACTGGGGAGCAAAAGATACTGGGGGAACAACAGATTCTGGGGAAACAACAGATACTGGGGGAGCTACAGATACTGGGGGATCAACAGAAACTGGGGGATCAACAGAAACTGGGGGAGCAACAGATACTGGGTAAACATGAGATACTGGGGTAACATCCGATACTGGGGGAACAACAGATCCTGTGGAAAAAACAAATGTTGGGGGAACACCAGATTCTCGGTGTAGTTTATGTACCTTTAAGAGACAACTACTTTTACAGCTCCTGTATACTGTAGTACCGGCAGTGACTACACCTGTATATAAGCCTTGAGCAGGCATCTGTACTGTTAGTCTTTAGACTACCCTCCTCCAGTAAACACCTGTTGATTGTTAATCTACAGCCTCCGTCTAGTTATTGAAGAACACCATACCTTAAGATTTACGGATTCAACAGTGGTGACGAGATCGGTTCAAATCTACCTGCAACTCTGCATTTCCTTCCAAGGATTCGCTCCGGGAAGACGGTGGAAAAAAGGGCAGGCCAGAAGCACGGGCGTTGACCACGAGCAACCACCCAGTCATCCGGCAGAGAGAGTGAACATCGCAGGGGAAGCTGTTGAGAGCTGGGCTTGGTTCTCCATCCACGACGATCCAGCAACAGACTGGCAACAGGTTCAGTGCAGACCCTGGAGCCGACCGATGGCACAGAAAAGGCCGAGCAGCATCGACGGGGTAAGAGAGAGGGTAGAGTGCACAGGGTGCAGCCGGGGGTTGAAGACCGAGCGACGTTGATGGAAAACAAAAAGAGAGAGAGGGTAAAGCACAGCCGGGGTTCAGGACCGAGCGGCCGCAACAAGAGAGGCACACAGGAGAACGTGCAGAGCACAGCCAGTGCTCCAGGGCGGAGCAGCATCCGCGGGGAAAGAAAGGGAGCGCGGGAGACACCATTTGAGCTGCGGAGAAGAAGGGAGAGCGTGCTATTTGAGCCACGGAGAAGAAGGGAGAGCGCGGGAGACGCCATTTTTGAAGCCACAGCAGAGAAGGGCAAGCGCGGGAAGAAAGGAAAGCATGGGAGACGCCATTTTGAGCCAGTGGAGAAGAAGGGAGAGCACAGGAGATGCCATTTTAGAAAGTCTAACCACACCCAGGGATGCCGAAGAGTGGCAGTGTCACTGCGTTCGACAATGAAGTCGAAGATTGGGCGACATATGTGGAACGCATTGAGGTGTACTGCATGGCGAATGAAGTGCCAGATGCCAGGAAAGCACTGGTTTTGTTGAATTCCATGGGTGCAAAAATGTATGGCTTACTGCGAAACCTAATAACCCCAGAGAAGCCAGTGGATAAGGATTTCAAAAGCATAGTGGAAATCCTAAAGGACCACTTAAACCCCACACCGCTGCTGATAGCAGAAAGATTTAAGTTCCACAACAGGAACCAGCAGAAAGATGAATGTAATGCTGAGTATTTAACGGAACAACGCAAGCTATCGAAACACTGCCAGTTTGGAATGGGACTAGCAGCTACGTTAAGGGACAAGTTTGTGTGTGGGCTTCAAAGTGAAGGAACCCAGAAAGGGCTTCTATCAGAAAAGGATCTTACGCTTGACAAGGCTTTCAGCATGGCAGTATCACACGAAGCAGCTGCACGGGGCGCTGCAGAGATACAATGGAGACCGCAAGAAAATGGCACCAATGAAATGTCATATGGAGCAGGGAAGTGTTATCACTGCAGCAGAACAACACACGGCCAGAAGGATTGTTGGTTCAAAGACCAAGTGTGCAGACAGTGTGGAAAAGCAGGACACATAGCAAGAGTCTGCAGGTCAGGGAAAAAACCAGCAGCAAGAAATCTCTACAGGAGAAGTACAAAAAGATACATAAGGTGATGGACAATAGTTCAGACGAACAGAAAAGTGATACAGACTCCAGAAGCAAGGAGCTGGGTTGTCTGAAACTACATAATGTATTCAAAATGGAGGATCACCAGACTATCTGGGTCACGCTCAAGATAGACGGAGTCCAAGTGAAAATGGAATTGGACACAGGATCAGCCCTAACAGTCATAAACCGAAGGGACAACAAGCGGATATTCTCACATATACCCAAGAAAGCTACAGAGATTGTCTTGAAGACGTACACGGGGCAAAAAGTCTACCCCAAAGGAAAAATAAGGGTGAACGTGATATACAAAGGCCAGGAAATACCATAAATGGACCTATATGTATTGCCAGATGGAGGACCACCACTACTAGGACGTGAATGGATCTGGAAGATGCAATTAGATTGGCATTCCATACAGGCACTGAAGGTTGAGGCAAAAAAGGATGACGACATCACACCTGGACGACTGTCAAAAATGTTAACTGACGCACCTGGGGAACCAAAGAAGGTCCGCATCCATAGGGATTTTAAGGTGACAGTGAACCCAGTCCTTCACACGGTACAATATCCGCTTCTACGGATTGAAGATATTTTTGCCTCGCTATAGAGTCATAGAATCATAGAGTTTTACAGCACAGAAAGAGGCCCTTCGGCCCATCGTGTCTGCGCCGCCCATCCATCCCTGTCCAGTCTAATCCCATTTTCCAGCATTTGGTCCATAGCCTTGTATGCAATGGCATTTCAAGTGCTCATCCAAATGCTTCTTGAATGTTGTGAGGGTTCCTGCCTCTACCACCCTTTAGGCATTGAGTTCCACATTCCAACCACCCTCTGGGTGAAAAAGTTCCTCCTCAAATCCCCTCTAAATCTCCTGCCCCTTACCCTGAATCTATGCCCCCTTGTTATTGACCCCCCTACTAAGGGGAAAAGTTCCTCTTTGTCTACCCTATCTATGCCCCTCATCATTTTGTACACCTCAATCAGGTCCCCCCTCAGCCTTCTTTGCTCCAAGGAAAACAACCCCAGCCTGTTTAGTCTTTCTTCATAGCTGAGGCGCTCCATCCCAGGTAACATCCTGGTGAATCTTCTCTGCACCCTCTCCAAAGCAATCACATCCTTCCTAGTGAGGTGACCAGAACTGCACACAGTACTCCAGCTGTGGCCTCACCAGCGTTTTGTACAGTTCCATCATAACCTCCCTGCTCTTATATTCTATGCCTCGGCTAATGAAGGCAAGTATCCCATATGCCTTTTTAACCACCTTATCTACCTGCTCCGCTGCCTTCAGGGATCTATGTACATGTACACCAAGGTCCCTCTGACCCTCTGTACTTCATAGGGTCCTACCACTCATTGTGTATTCCCTTGCGTTATTTGTCCGTCCAAAATGCATCACCTCGCACTTTTCAGGGTTAAATTCCATTTGCCACTTTTCCGCCCATCTGACCAACCCGTTTATATCGTCCTGTAGCCTGAGGCTTTCCTCCTCACAATTTACCACCCCACCAATTTTCGTGTCATCTGCGAACTTACTGATCATACCTTTTACATTCTCATCCAAATCATTTATGTAGATCACAAACAACAAGGGACCCAGCACCGATCCCTGAGTTACCTCACTGGACACAGGCTTCCAGTCACAAAAGCAACCTTCGACCATCACCCTCTGCCTCCTGCCACTCAGCCAGTTTAGGATCCAACGCGCCAAGGCACCCTGGATCCCATGGGCTCTTAGCTTCTTGACCAGTCTCCTATGCGGGACTTTGTCAAAAGCTTTACTGAAGTCCATGTAAACCACGTCCACAGCATTTCCCTCATCCACCCCCCAGTCACCCCCTCGAAAAATTCAATCAGATTTGTCAGACATGAGTTACCCTTGACAAAGCCATGCTGACTATCCCCAATTAATCCTTGCCTCTCCAAGTGGAGACTAATTTTGTCCCTCAGAAATTTTCCAATAATTTCCCTTCCACAGATGTTAGGCTCACTGGCCTGTAATTCCCTGGTTTATCCCTGCTACCCTTCTTGTATAATGGTACTACATTAGCTGTTCTCCAGTCCTCTGGTACATCCCCTGTGGCCAGAGAGTATCTGAAAATT
Source organism: Somniosus microcephalus (assembly GCF_052327205.1). NCBI lineage: Eukaryota > Metazoa > Chordata > Chondrichthyes > Squaliformes > Somniosidae > Somniosus > Somniosus microcephalus. The sequence goes on from NC_140994.1 coordinate 108,010,323, forward strand.
TGTGTCAGAGCCCCTGCAATCTCCTCCTTTGCCTCCCACAGCAGCCTGGGATACATCTCGTCCGGGCCTGGGGATTTATCCACTTTTTGGCCTGCTAAAACCGCTAGCACCTCCTCCCTCTCGATCCTAATATGTTCAAGTATGTCACAGTCCCCTTGCCCGATTTCTATGTCTGCATCGTCTTTCTCCATAGTGAACACAGATGCAAAAAATTCATTTAAAACCCCGCCTACATCATCTGGCTCTACACACAGATTGCCACTTTGGTCCCTAATGGGCCCTACCCTTTCCCTGGTTATCCTCTTGCCCTTCATATACTTATAAAACATCTTAGGATTTTCCTTTATTTTGCTCGCCAATGTTATTTCATGGCCCCTCCTCGCCCTCCTAATTTCTTTTTTAAGTATGCCCCTGCACTTTTTATACTTCTCTAGGGCTTCTTCCGTCTTTAGTAACTGCCAAAAGCCCCCCTTTTATTTCTAATGCATTTTTGTATATCTCTTGTCATCTAAGGTTCCTTTTGCTTGTTGGTCCCACCCTTGGCCTTTACAGGAACATGTTGGCATTGTACTCTCTCTATTTCCCTTCTGAAAGTCTCCCACTGTTTTGATGTGGATTTTCCGATAAGTAGCTGCTCCCAGTCCACTTTGGCCAGATCCTGCCTTATCATATTAAAATCGGCCTTCCCCCAATTTAGAACCCTTATTTCCGGGCCGTCTTTGTCTTTTTCCATGACCACCTTAAATATCACCGAATTATGGTCACTGTCGCCAAAATGCTCTCCTACTGATACTTCCACCACTTGCCCGGCTTCATTCCCCAGAATTAGGTCCAGTACCGCCCCCTCTCTTGTAGGGCTTTCTACATGTAGGCTCAAAAAGCTCTCCTGGATGCACTTTAAGAATTCTGCACCCTCTAAGCCTTTCACACTCTGACTATCCCAATTTATATTGGGGAAGTTGAAATCCCCCACTATTATTACCCTATTATTTTCACACTTCTCTGAGATTTGCCGACATATCTGTTCCTCTATCTCCCCCTGACTGTTTGGGGGCCTATAGCACACTCCCAGCAAAGTGCTTGCCCCCTTTTTGTTTTTAAGTTCTACCCATATGGCCTCATTAGAGGAACCCGCTAATATATCATCCCTCCTTACAGCAGTAATTGAATCCTTAATTAATATTGCAACATACCCTCCCCTTTTACACCCCCCTCTGTCTCGCCTGAAGATTCTATACCCCGGAATATTGAGCTGCCAGTCCTGACCCTCCCTCAACCATGTCTCCGTGATAGCAACAATATCGTACTCCCATGTGTTCAACAACAACTTCAGTTCATCCACCTTATTTGCAAGACTCCTTGCATTAAAATAAATGCCTTCCAGCCCTGCCATATTCCCTTTTGCCTTCACATATTTGCTCTGCCTTCCCAGCCGACTTGTTTTTTCCTCTGTATTTGGCTGTAAATCACCCCCTACTATAGCTCCACTCTGTACCCCATCCCCCTGCCAAGTTAGTTTAAACCCCCCCCAGCAGTGCTAGCAAACCTCCCCGCAAGGATATTGGTTCCCCTCTGGTTCAGGTGTAAACCATCCGACTTGTACAAGTCCCACCTTTCCCAGAAGCAGACCCAGTGATCCAGGAAACTAAAGCCCTCCCCCCTGCACCATCCCTTTAGCCACGCATTCATCTGTTCTATCTTCCTATTCCTATACCCACTAGCACGTGGCACCGGGAGTAATCCAGAGATTACAACCCTGGAGGTCCTGCTCTTTAATCCTTCACCTAGCTCCCTAAATTCTTGCTGCAGGACCTCATCCCTCTTTTTACCTATGTCGTTGGTACCAATGTGGACCACGACCTCTGGCTGTTCACCCTCCCCCTCCAGAATGCCCTGCAGCCTCTCAGTGATATCCTTGACCCTGGCACCAGGGAGGCAACAAACCATCCTGGATTCACGTCTACGGCCACAGAAAAGCCTATCTGTTCCCCTTACTATAGAATCCCCTACCACTATTGCTCTCCCACTCTTTTTCCCCCCTTCCTGGGCAGCAGGAGCACCCCCAGTGCCAGGAAGTTGGCTGCTGCTGCCTTCCCCTGGTGAGTCATCCCCCTCAACAGTATCCAAAGCGGTATACTTGTTTGAGAGGGGAATGGTCACAGGGGTCTCCTGCACTACCTGCCTGCTTCTATTGCTCCGCCTGGTGGTCACCCATTTCCTGTCTTCCTGTGCAGCCCTTCCCTGCAGTGTGACCAACTCACTAAACGTGCTATCCACGACCCTCTCAGCATCGTGAATGCTCAACAACCCATCCACCCGCAGCTCCAGCACCTCAATGCGGTCTGCTAGTAGCTGCAGATGGATGCATCTCTGGCACACGTGGTCATCAGGGGCACCGGGGTCCCTGAATTCCCACATAGAGCAAGAGGAGCATATCACGGGGCTGGGCTCACCTGGCATGACCTTCCCATTAATTAATTTAAATTAATTTACTATCACCAATTAAAAATATCTCTAAGGCGCTTGTATAGTCTACCAACAGACCCTGCTACGCCAGAAAAGACCCTAGTCCAGGCTATCTGGAGGGAAACGTTTCACTAAGATTGATCTGGCCCAGGCATACCTGCAAATGGAGGTAGAAGAAGCCTTGGAACAATACGTCACGATCAACACTCATAAAGGTCTCTACCAATACAACTGGCTGGTGTTCGGGGTAGCATCGGCTCTGGCTATTTGGCAAAGGGCAATGGATCAAGTCCTGCAAGGGATTTCAGGGACCCAGGCCTAGAAATTCAGTTGGTTGCGCCAGCCGTTAGCGCCTTAGGACGAGTAGATTCTTGGCGCTAGGCGGCTTGCGCCCGGGCGAAGCGTGAACTGTGCCTCGCCCCAACTTCACTAGAGATTTAGCGGCGGCGCAAATTTTGAGCGCGCGCTCAGCTGCGCGCGCAGATCATGACGTCATTTCCTCATACAACGCCCTTTGTGCGCCCCCAACCGGAACTTCAGTCGCGCAGCCCCATTGTGCGCCTGGTGCCCCTAGCAACTGTTAAGTGGAACGGTGCTCAGCCGATGCCGGGCGCTGGGGGCACAAATTAAAGGGCACACATCCTGCAATATAAAAGGCTGCCATTTTGCAGCACACCTTCTTGCGAAACGGATCTTTGGAGAGAGACCAAGGTAGATAGATTTCTGCTTTGGCCCAACACTCGGACAGGTACTTCTGGCTTCAGGCCACAGCTTTCAAAAACTTTTTGCCTTCATTGACATCTCATTGTTTGCCAGCATATTATGGGGGCTGCAATGGGTGTAAACATTGGCTTTCTCAATTACATCCAAAGGGCTCAGAGATGCCATGAGAGACTGGCAGCCCTGGCTAGATGGAGAGGGGGTAACAGGCGTCGGCAAAGGAGGCCGTACCCACCCAGGGTATACCACCAGCAGTTCTCCTATCTCAACATGTCTGAGGAGCAGTGTGTTCAGAGGCTGCGATTCAGAAGGGATGTGGTGACAGAGATCTGCCAGCTGCTTGCCGGTGATCTGCAGCCGCAGCTGAGGAGCAGGACGTCTCTGTCGGTGGCAGTGAAGGTGATGGTGGCTCTCAACTTCTATGCCACCGGCTCCTTCCAATCCGCTACTGGCGACATTGCCAACATCTCCCAGTTCGCCGTGCATTGCTGCATCCGCCAGGTGACCAATGCCCTTTTCAAAAGGAGACGTCACTTCATCTCCTTCTCCATGGCCCTTGACAAGCAGCAACAGCGTGCAATGGGCTTTGCAGCATTCGCGGGCTGCCCCATGGTGCAGGGCGCCATTCACTGTACGCATGTGGCTTTGCGGGCACCTCTGGAGAATGCCGAGGATTACCGCAACCGGAAGGGCTACCATTCGCTGAACGTACAGCTGGTGTGTGACCACAGGCAGCTCATCCTAGCTGTCAATGCCCACTTTCCAGGCAGCAGCCACGATGCCTTCATCCTCTGACAGACTTCTGTGGCAGACATGTTCCAGGCCCAACCTCAGCCAGGAGGATGGCTTGTCGGGGACAAAGGCTATCCTTTGTGTACCTGGCTCATGACCCCGCTCCATGTGGCCAGCACCCCTGCTGAAGAGCGATACAATGAGAGCCATCAAGCGATGAGGAACATCATCGAACAAACAATCGGCGTCCTGAAGCAACGGTTCTGCTGTCTCGATCGTTCCGGGGGAGCACTGCAGTATTCGCCGGAGCGAGTCTCCCATTTCGTCGTCGTTTGCTGCATGCTGCACAACCTGGCTATCCGCAGGACTCAGCCACTGCCACCACACATTGGAGGACCACCTGAGGAGGAGGAGCAGGAGGAGCAGGAGGAGGACCAGCACAGGAGGGAGGCATAAAGTGCAAGGGCCGCCCGTCGCCGGCTTATTGAACGTCGGTTCTAGGCCCCCTCTCAGGGAGTGGCTTGTGCCAATGTCAGCAGATGAATTTAGCTGCTCCACAAGCCTTCAGCCGAGCAGGCCAACCAGGACTTCACCAAAAAACCATGCACACTGCAATTTAACAACAAATATTTATTGAAAACCTCTGCCCTTCCCACATTACATGCTCATGTGGAGAAGCCCCCTCCAAAAACACAAAACTACCAGTCTCGGCCTTACAAAAATAAAGAAAGACACCAGTCTCGGCCTTACAAAAATAAAGAAAGACACCAGTCTCGGCCTTACAAAAATAAAGAAAGACACCAGTCTCGGCCTTACACAAAAACAGATAGACACCAGTCTCGGCCTTACACCAAAACAACTGCACAAGTGTCGGCCTTCCAACAAGCACCAGGCATTTGTGCATACCTCTACTTTTTGCACTGTGAGGGCGATGCCTTGCACATCCTTGCCTGGCCCCTGCCCGCCCTGCTGCTCCTCCTCAATGGGAGCCCAGTGGCTGCAGCAAGTCTTGGGGAAGGCTGCTGAGGGGCAGATGGAGAGATGGCAGATGCCCTTGGGGGTCGGCCTGCACCAGCTCTGGCCTTGGAGGGGCCGGCTGCTGACTGCTCCAACTCTGGCTGCGCGGCAGCAGTGTGTCCAGCAGCTCATGGCAGCTGCAATGGCGGAGAGGCAGTGTCGGCTGCAGGAATGGTGGCAACCTGGCAGATCGCAGGTGCACGCTGGTCGCCTGACACATTGGCACTCGCACGGGCCAGCACTGCAGCATGCGCAGCAACCAGCTGAAGGACAGATTGCTGGGCTGCTGCTGGGCGAGTGCCCTGGCGAGGCCTGGCTGATCCAGCGAGGGTGGCAGCAGTTAGTGCCCGTGTGGCCCTGGTCTGTGTCCGCAATACACCAGCCAGTGAATGGACGGCACGACTGAGCACTTGGCTAGAAGCCGACTGAGCTGCCGTGAAGTCATGCAGACTCGTGGCCTGTGATGCCGCGATGTCCTGCAGACTCCTGGCCTGTGCTGCATTGAATTGCTCCAGACTCCTGGCCTGTGCTGCACTGAATTGTTGCAGACACCTGGCCTGTGCTGAGCCGAATTCCTGCACACGCCTTGCCAGTGACTCTATGGAGTCAGGCATCCTTGCCACTGCAGCCATGAGCTCAGTGTGCCTGCGCTCAGCCTGGATGGCCATTTCCTCTAGGAGGCACACCTCCTCTGCGCTGACCGTCGCAGGAATGGAGGCCGCACTCACCCTCTGGGGAGAAGTCCGCCGAGCTTCCCCACCCCTCCCGCATTGCTGCAGGCCACTGGGCCCCGGAGCTTCACTCTCCTCTGACCCTTCCCCCCGGCTCCCCTCCAGGGAAGACGTGTCCCCTACATCGGCATGGGCTGGCGCGGCTGAGGGTGGCGCTGATGGGCCGGCTTCCTCTTCCTCCTCCTTGTCTTCCGAAGGGCTGACAGTGGCAGCTTGAGGGCCCGCCTCCTCACCTGGCGAATCACCATCTGAAAGCAGGAAGGCACAAGAGTAGCTTTAGAGTGAGGACAGGGCGGCAGCGAGGGAGGCATGAGTGGTGCCATTCACCGCATTGGTTGTACAGTGGCAAAGAATGCTGATCTGATGCGCAAGTGGAATGAGAGAGGTCCAAAAGGTGATGCCCTTACCATTGGTGCCCAGAACAGGGTCGGCATCTCCAGTGGCGACGGGGCCAATCAGCCAGCCTCCCATAATGCGCTCCACATGCTGGTCGAGGTCGGAGAGCTCTTTGATGTCAGGACAGCCTCCCCCAGTCTCAGTTTGGTTGCGCCGGTTGTGCGCAACCTTGGCCTGCAAGAGAAAGAACGGCCTCTAAGTACAGTGTGAAGCCCTGATCTTGTCTGCACTGCCTCCCATGGTCGAATAGCTTGGACAGTGTGTAGCCCTGATCTTGTCTGCTCTGCCTCCCATGGTCGAATAGCTTGGACAGTGTGCAGCCCTGATCTTGTGGGCACTGGCTCCCATGGTCGAATAGCTTGGACAGTGTGTAGCCCTGATCTTGTGTGCACTGGCTCCCATGGTCGAATAGCTTGGACAGTGTGTAAAGTGCTGAATGTGCAAGTGATTTTCATGCCAGTCCCATAGCTGCTGGATGAGGGCTGGCCATTAGGGCTTTGAGGTCCCTTTGCCCATAATGTGAGGTGCACGTGCTAGGATGAGGAGGACACTGGAAAGGGTACTCACCCTGACAAGCCGAGTGAGGTCGTTGAACTTCTTCCGACATTGCACAGGAGTCCTGGCAACCACGCTTTTGGAAGAGACCCTGTTGGACACCTCCCTCCAGGCTTTCCGGTAGGCACTGGGCAGCGGCCTCTTGCCACCTTCTGGGTACAAAACATGGCGCCTGTGCTCCACTCCGCCAACCAGCACCCTCAGGTCACCGTCGCTGAAGCGCTGCGCTCTCTCCCTGGCCTTCTCCATAGTCCTGGGCGTTGTACAGGTGAAGCTGAAGTGGTCAGGCCTAGGTTGAGGGCTGCAGTGTGCAGGGCGTGGCAGGCAAACAAATCGAACCTCCCCCTTTAAGAGCTGACCGGCGCCGGAGTGTCTGCCGTCAATCAAGAACTCGCCACACCTGCGCTGCACCCGGCCTCGGGGGTATCGCACAGCACCGCCGGCTTAGCGCCTAAAGATAGTCGTGTATCACCTGTTTTAGCGCAGCAGCAACCTCTTGGGGCGATGCGACTGAATATCGGCGAAGGGGGCGCGACTTTGCGCCGGGCGCAAACTTTAGCGGCCACCCGACTTTAGCGCCCCAAAAGTGGCTATACTGAATTTCTAGGCCCCAGTGTTATTTGGACGACATCCTGCTCAAGGGCGAAATGACAGTGATCAGCTCGCCAACCTGGAGAAGGTGCTCACTAGATTAAAGGAATATGGGCTACGAGCTAATCACTACAAGTGTGAGTTTTTCCAGAAGCAGATCTCGTATTGTGACCACGTTATTGATGAAGAGGGGTTACATAAGTCCCCGGAAAAGATTGAGGCAGTAGTCAAGGCTCCAGCACCGGAAAATGTGTCACAACTGAGGTCGTTCCTCGGGCTGGTGAACTACTACCATAAGTTCTTACCAAATTTGTCTACAGTATTCCACCCACTGATCACCCTACTGCAAACGGGGGTACCATGGAAGTGGAATGACGAATGTAAATGAGCTTTCCAGAAGTGCAAAGAATTGATAACATCAAAAGAGGTGTTGGCCCATTTCAACTCAGCAGTACCAATTCGGTTGGCGTGTGATGGATCACCCTATGGTATTGGAGCGGTGCTGTCGCACAAATTCCCAGACGGGTTGGGGAGGCCAGTAGCCTTTGTGTCTCGGTCACTAACCTCAGCCGAGCGTAACTACGCCCAGATTGACAGGGAGGCCCTCAGCCTAGTATGGGGAGTAAAAAAATTCAACCACTATCTGCATGGGCAGAAGTTCACCTTGCTGACTGACCACCAACCACTTGTCTCCATATTTAATCCAAAGAAGGGCGTTCTGTTGATGACTGCACAACGGCTACAAAGATGGTCCCTTTTTCTAAGGGTGAACGAATATGAAATAGAGTATAAGGGCACGAAACAGCATGGAAATGCTGATGGGCTATCACACTTGCCACTGCCTACTGTGGAGGAAGCACCAGCAGTGGACCCTATTGAAATATTTTATTCGTCGATAATTGAACGCTTGCCAGTAACTAACGCGGATATAGAGAAGGAGACCCGAAGTGATCCGACACTGTCTCGGGTATATGATTTGATGGTGAAGGGATGGCCAACACATGGCGACTCACTTTTGCCAGCATTGTCATCCAGAAGAGATCTGCTGTCAGTATGCCAGGGGACAGTGATGTGTGGATCCCAAGTGGTAATTCCACCCAAGTTAAGGGAGAGAGTGCTCAATGAGCTTCACGCAGGCCATCTGGGAGGGGTGAAAATGAAAAGCCTTGCTAGGGCTTATGTGTGGTGGCAGGGGATTGATCAACAAATCGAGGACCTGAGAAAGAGCTGCTCAGAATTCCAGAAGGTCCAAAATGCATCACCACATGCCCCTCTACACCCATGGGAGTGGCCCTCCTCTCCATGGCAATGGGTACATATTGATTTTGCTGGTCCATTCATGGACTCAATGTTCTTATTAGCAGTGGATGTGCACTCGAAATGGCCTGAGGTGATCAAAATGTCCTCCACCACTACAGAGAAAACGATTGCAGTCCTACGGACCATATTTGCCAGGAACGGCTTGCCAGAGCAGATTTGCTCTGATAACAGACCACAGTGTGTGTCCGAAGAGTTTCAGAAATTTAAGAGAAGGAATGGGGTAATGCATTACACATCTGCCCTGTATCATCCAGCCACAAATGGATTGGCTGAGAGGTTCATACAAACCTTTAAAAAGGCAATAAGGGCCATGTGCGAAGATGACATTCCACTACAGCATAAGCTGGACAATTTACTGTTAGCCTTCAGAAATGCGACACATGCAGTTACCAACCAGGCCCCGGCCATGATGTTCTTTAACTGAAGGTTGAGATCTCGTCTGGATTTGCTCAGACCAAATGTGCGAAGAAATGTTGAGGATAAGCAATTCCAGCACATCAATGAGAAGCCATCAAGGAGCTTCAATGTAGGACAACAAGTCTTGGCCCGCGACTACCGAACAGAGAAATGGCAACCCGGAACGATATGCACACGGCGGGGGCCACTAATGTACACAGTGGATGTCGGGGAGAACATTGTGAGATGCCACATCGACCAGATCCTAGCATCACAGGAACGAATCAACCCCATGTCTCGCGTACCTGGGGATGAACCCGACATACCGGTAGTATCTACCCCAGAAACAGTAGCAGCGGGAACTGCTGAACTAACCAACGAAAGGGGGCCAGAATCACCTCCACACCAAGAACAAGACACTCAGCAAAGGGGCTATCCAGAAATGATCAGGAAGCCGCCCCAAAGACTGAATCTATAAATGGAATATTTCAGTTAAATGTGCATGTTAAAGTGTTAACTGTTATTTGAATGTTATGGGTACTGTTAATCTAAAAGGGGAGGAATTGTAGTGTATGTACCTTTAAGAGAGAACTACTTTTACAGCTCCTGTATACTGTAGTACCGGCAGTTACCACACCTGTATAGAAGCCTTGAGCAGGCATCTGTACTGTTAGTCTTTAGACTACCCTACTCCAGTAAAGACCTGTTGATTGTTAATCTACAGCCTCCGTCCAGATATTGAAGAAAACCATACCTTAAGATTTACGGATTCAACACTCGGTGGAACAACAGACACTGGGGATCAACAGAAAATGGGGGCACAACACATACTGGGCAAGAAACAGATACTGGGCAAACAACAGATACTGGGGTACAACAGATACTGGGGGATCAACAGAAACTGGGGGAACCGACACTGGGGTAACAACACATACTGAAGGAACAACAGGTAATGGGGAACAACAGATACTGGGGAACAAAAGTTACTGGGGAACAAAAAATACTGGGGAACAGAAGATACTGGGGAAAAACAGATACTGGGGAAACAACAGATAATGGGGGAAGAAGAGATACTGGGGAAACAACAGATACTGGGGAAAAACAGTTACTGAGGGAACAACAGACACTGGTGGATCAACAGTTACTGGGGGATCAACAGAAAATGGGGGCACAACAGATTCTTGGCGATCAACAGATACTGGGGTACAACAGATACTGGGGGATCAACAGAAACTGGGGGAACAACAGATACTGGGGGAACAACAGATACTGAGGGGTCAACAGAAACTGGGGGAACAACAGATACTGGTGGAACAACAGATTCTGGAGAAACACCAGATACTGGGGTCCTACAGATACTGGGGGATCAACAGATACTGGGGGATCAACAGATACAGGGTATCAACAGATACTGGGGGATCAAGAGATACTGGGGGATCAAGAGATACTGGGGGATCAAGAGATACTGGGAGAACAACAGATAATGGGGAAACAATAGATACTGGGGGCAAAAAAGATACTGTTGGGAACAACAGATAATGGGAACAACAGATACCCGGGAACAACAGATACTGGGCAAACAACAGATACAGAGGGAACAACAGATAATGGGGAACAACAGCTACTGAGGAACAACAGATACTGGGGAAGCAACAGATTCTGCGGAACAGCAGATTCTGGGGGAACAACAGGTACTGGGGGAACAACAGATACTGGGGGAACAACAGACACTGGGGAACAACAGACACAGGGGAACAACAGACACAGGGGAACAACAGATGTTTGAGGAATTACAGATACTGGGGAACAGCAGATACTGGGGGAACACCAGATACTGGGGCTAACAAAAGTTACTGGGGAACAAAAGATACTGGGGAACTACAGGTTTCGGGGGAACACCAGATACTCGGGCGAACAACTGATACTGGGGGAACAACAGATACTGGGGGAACAACATATAATGGGGGAACAACAGATACTGGGGGAACAACAGATACTGGGGGAACAACAGATACTGGGGGAACAACAGATACTGGGGGAACAAAAGTTACTGGGGGAACAACAGATAATGGGGAAACAAAAGATACTGGAGGAACAGCGGACACTGAGGAGAACAACAGACACTAGGGGATCAACAAATACTGGGGGAACAAGAGATACTGGGGGGAACAACAGATACTGGGGAACAAAAGATACCGGGGAACAAATGATACCGGGGGAACAACAGATACCAGGGGAACAACAGATACAGGTCGAACAACTGTTACTGGGGAACAGCAGATACTGGGGGACCACCAGGTACTCGGTAAACACGAGATACTGGGGGAACAACAGATACTGGGGGTACAACAGATCCTGTGGAAAAAACAAATGCTGGGGAAACACCAGATTCTCGGGGGAACAACAGACACTGGGGATCAACAGATACTGGGGGAAAACAGAAAATGGGGGCACAACAGGTACAGGGAAAGAACAGTTACTGAGGGAACAGCAGACACTGAGGAGAACAGCAGACACTGGTGGATCAACAGATACTGGGGGATCAACAGAAAATGTGGGCACAACAGATACTGGGGAATAAACAGATACTGGAGATCAACACATACTGGGCAAACAACAGGTACTGGGGTACAACAGATACTGGGGGATCAACAGAAACTGGGGGAACAGATACTGGGATAACAACACATACTGAAGGAACAACAGATAATGGGGAACAAAAGTTGCTGGGGAACAGCAGATACTGGGGTACAGCAGATTCTGGGGGACCAGCAAATACTGGGGGAACAATGAATACTGTGGCAACAATAGATACTGGGCAGACAACAGATATTGGGGGAATAACAGATACAGGGGAACAGCAGATACTGGGGAACATCAGCTACTGGGGGAACACCAGATACTGGGTGAACACCAGACACTGTGTGAACTCTAGATACTGGGGAACAACAGATACTGGGGGAACAACAGATCCTGTGGAATAAACAAATACTGGCAGAACACCAGATACTGGGGAAACAACAGATACTGGGGGATCAGCTGGTACTGGGGGAACAACAGATAATGGGGGAACAACAGATACTGGGGGAACAACAGATACTGGGGTTCATAAGATACTGGGAGCAACAGATATGGGGCAAAAACAGATACAGGGGAACAACAGATACAGGAAGAACAACAGATAATGTGGAATAACAGATACTGGTGTAACAACAGATAATGGTGTGGAAACAGATATTGGGGAACAACAGATACTGGGGACCATCAGATCCTGGGGAACAACAGATAATGGTATCAACAGATACTCGGGAACAACAGATACTGGGGAGAGAAAAGATACAAGGGGAACTAAAGATAGTAGGGAAAAACAGATACTGGGGAACATCAGATTCTGGGGAACATCACATCCAGGGGAATTACTGATAATGGGAACAACAGAAACTCGGGAACAACAGATACTGGGGAAACAACAGATACAGAGGGAACAAAAGATGATGGGGAACAACAGATGCTGGGAACAAATGATACTGGGGAACAAAATATACTGGGTAACAACAGATACTGGGGAACAGCAGATTCTGGGGGAACAACAGGTACTGGGGGGACAACAGGTACTGGGGGGACAACAGATACAGGGGAACAAAATATACTGGAGAACAAAGATACTGGGGAACAACAGATACCGGGGAACAACAAATACTAGGCGAGCAACTGATTCTGGGAAACAACAGATACTGGGGAAACAACAGATACTGGGGGATCAGCAGGTACTGGGGTGAGCAAAAGATTCTGGGGATAAACGGATACTGGGAAAACAGCAGATACTGTGGGAACAACAGATACTGAGGTAACACCAGATACTGGGGGGAAAAGCACATACTGGGGAATCAACAGATACTGGGGGAAAACAGTTACTAGGGTAACAACAGATAATGTGGGAACGAAAGAGACTGGGGAAAAACAGATACTGGGAAATCAACCGTTACTGATGGAGCAACAGATACTGAGGAGAACAACAGACACTGGGGAACAACAGATACTTGGGGTAACAACAGATACTGGGTGAACAACAGATACTGGGGGTATAACAGATACTGGGGAACAGCAGATACTGGGGGAACACCAGATACTGGGGGGAAAACAGATACGGGCGAACACTAGATACTGCGTGTATAACAGATACCGGGGAACAGCAGTTACTGGGGGAACACCAGATACTGGGGGGACAACAGATACTGGGGGGACAACAGATACTGGGCAAACACCAGATACTGGGGGGAACAACAGTTACTGGGGGAACAACAGATACTGGGGGAACAACAGATACTGGGGAACAACAGATACTGGGGGGAGCAAAAGATACCGGGGAACAGCAAATACTGGGGAAACCACATATACTGGGGAACAGCAGATACTGGGGGAACAACAGATACTGGAGAAACAACAGATACTGGGGAAAAAACAGTTACTGAGGGAAAAGCAGACACTGAGGAGAATAACAGACACAGGAGGATCAACAGATACTGGGGAGCAACAGAAAATGGGGGCACAACAGATACTTGGCAAACAACAGATACTGGGGAACAACAGATACTGGGGAAACAAAGGATACAGGGGAACAACTGATACTGTAGTGAGCAACAGATACTGGGGAGTAACAGATGCTGGGGCAACAACAGATACTGGGGAATCAGCAGGAACTGGGGGAACAACAGATACATAGGGTACAATAGATACTGGGGGAGCAACAGATACTGGCAGAACAACAGATACTGGGGGTCATAAGATACTGGGAGCAACAGATACGGGGCAAAAATTGATACAGTGGAACAACAGATACAGGAATAACAACAGATATTGTGGAACAACAGATACTGGTGTAACAACAGATAATGGGGGAAAAACAGAAACTTGGAGAACAACAGATACTGGGGAACATCAGATCCTGGTTAACACCAGATAATGGGAACAACAGACACTCGGGAACAACAGATACTGGGGAAACAAAAGATACAGGGGGAACAAAAGATAGTGGGGAACAACAGATACTGTGGAACAACTGATACTGGGGAACAGCAGATTCTGGGGGAACAACAGATACTCAGGGGAATAACAGACACTGGGGGGACAACAGATACTGTGCGAACACCAGATAATGGGGTGAACAACAGATACTGGGGGAACAAAAGATACTGGGAAGCAAAGGTACTGGTGAACAAAAGATACTGGTGAACTACAGATATTGGGGGAATAACAGATACTGGGGAACAGCAGATACTGGGGGAACAACAGGTACTGGGTGAACACCAGATACTGGGGGGAACAACAGTTACTGGGGGAACAACAGATATTGTGTGGAACAAGAGATACTGGGGAAGGAAAGGTACTGGTGAACAAAAGATACTGTGGAACAACAGATACTGGGCAAGTAGGATATACTGGGTCGACAACAGACACTGGGACACAACAGATATTGCGTGAGTAATGGTTACTGAGGAACAGCAGATACTGGGGGTCAACAGGTACTGGGCGAACACCAGATACTGGAGGGACAACAGTTGCTGGGGGAACAATAGATACTGGGGAAGAAATGGTACTGGTGATCAAAAGATAATGAGAAGCAACAGATACTGGGCAAGCAGAATATACTGGGGCAACAACAGACACTGGGCAACAACAGATATTGGGGGAATAACAGATACTGGGGAACAGCAAATACTGGGGGGACAACAGATACTGGGTGAACACCAGATACTGGGGGAACAACAGTTACTGGGGGAACAGTAGATACAGGGGGAACAACAGATACTGGGTAAAAAGAGATACTGGGGGAACAACAGGTATTGGGGGAACAACTGATACTGGAGGAACAACTGATACTGGGGAACAACAGATACTGGGGAAACAACAAATTCTGGGGGATCAACTTATACTGGGGAAACAACAGCTACTGAGGGAACAACAGACACCGAGGAGAACAACAGACACTGGGGGATCAACAGATACTGGGGGATCAACAGAAAATGGGGGAAAAGATACTTAAGGAACAACAGATAGTGGGGAAACAACGGATACTGGGGAACAACTGATACTGTGGGGAGCAACAGCTACTGGGTGAGTAACAGATGCTGGGGGAACAACAGACACTGGGGAAACAACAAATACTGGGGGATCAACAGATCTTGGGGGTATAACAGGTACTGGGGAACAACAGATACTGGGGAACAACAGACACTGGGGGGAGCATAAGATACCGGGGAACAGCAGATACTGGGGAAACAACATATACTGGGGACCAGCAGATACTGGGGGAACAACAGATACCAGGGAAACAACAGATATTGGGGAAAAAACAGTTACTGAGGGACCAGCAGACACTGAGGAGAATAACAGACACTGGAGGATCAACAGATACTGGGGGAGCAACAGAAAATGGGGGCACAACAGATACTTGGCAAACAACAGACACTGGGGAACAACAGATACTGGGGAAACAACGGATACTGGGGAACAACTGATACTGTAGGGAGCAACAGATACTGGGGAGTATCAGATGATGGGGGAACAACAGATACTGGGGGATCAGCAGGAACTGGGGGAACAACAGCTACTGAGGGAACAATAGATACTGGGGGAACAACAGATACTGGGGAATAACAGATACTGGGGGAACAACAGATAACGGGGGACCAGCAGATACTGGGGTAACAACTGATACTGGGGAATAACAGATACTGGGGAAACAAAAAATACTGGGGGATCAAATTATACTGGGGAAACAACAGTTACTGAGGGGACAACATACACTGAGGAGAACAGACATTGGGGGGTCAACAGATACTGGGGGATCAACAGAAACTGGGGATCAACAGAAACTGGGGAACAACAGATACTGGGGGAACAACTGATTCAGGGGAAACAATAGATACTGGTGGAACTACAGACACTGGGGGAACAACGGAAACTGGGGGACATCAGATCCAGGGGAACTACTGATAATGGGAACAACAGGAACTCGGGAACAACAGATACTGGTGAAACAACAGATACAGGGGGAACAAAAAATAATGGGGAACAACAGATATTGGGGAACCAAATATCTTGGGGAACAAAAGATACTGGGTAACAACAGATACTGTGGAACAGCAGTTCTGGGGGAACAACAGATACTGGGGGGACAACAGATACTGGGGGGACAACAGATACTGGGTGAGCAACTGATTCTTGTGGAACAACAGATACTGGGGAAAGAACAGATACTGGGGGAACACCAGATACTGGGTGAATACCAGACACTTTGGGAACAACAGATACTGAGGGAACAACAGATACTGAGGGAACAACAGATCCTGTGGAAAAAACGAATTACTGTGGGATCACCAGATACTCGGGGGAATAACAGATACTGGGGGAACAACAGATACTGGGGGAACAACAGACACTGGGGGAATAACAGATACTGGGGGAATAACAGATACTGAGGGAACATCAGATACTGGGGGGAACAAGAGATACAGGGGTTAAAACAAATATAGTGGGGCACAACAGATACTGGGAAAACAACAGATACTGGGGAAAAAAAGATACTGGGAGAACAACTGAAACTTTGGAACAACAGATTCATGGGGAAAAACAGATACTGGGGAAACAACAGTTACTGAGGGAGCAGCAGATACTGAGGAGAACAACAGACACTGGGGAACAACAGATACTGGGCAAACAAAAGATACTGGGGGCAACAACAGATACTGGGCGAACAACAGATACTGGGGGTGTAACAGATACTGGGGAACAGCAGACACTGGGGGAACACTAGATACTGGGGGGACAAAAGATACTGGGTGAACACCAGATACTGGGGGGAACAACAGTTACTGGGGGAACAACAGATACTAGGGGGAAAACAGATACTGGGGAACAAAAGATATTGGGAACATAAGATACTGGGGGAACAACAGATACAGGGGGAACAACAGATACTGGGTGAACAACTGATACTGGGGAACAACACAAACTGCGGGGAGCAAACGATACTGGGGAACAACAGATACTGAGGAAACAACACATACTGGGGAACAGCAAATGCTGGGGAGCAGCAGATACTGGGGGAACACCAGATACTGGGGGTAAAAAAGATAATGGGGCAACAACAGGTCCTTTGGAAAAAACAAATACTGGGGGAACACCAGATACTCGGGGGAACAACAGGTACTGGGGTAACAACAGATACTGGGGGAACAACAGATACTGGGGGAACAACAGATACTGGGGGAACAACAGATACTGGGGGAACAACAGATACTGGGGTAACAACACATACTGGGGAATCAACAGACACTGGGGAAAAACAGATACTGGGGGAACAACAGATAATGGGGAAGAGCATATACTAGGGAACAACTGAAACTGGGGGAACAACTGATACTGGGGAGCAACAGATACTGGGGAAACAACAGATACTGGGGAAGAAACAGTTACTGAAGGAACAACAGACACTGAGGAGAATAACAGACACTGGTGGATCAACAGATGCTGGGGGATCAACTGAAAATGGGGGCACAACAGATACTTGGCAAACAGCAGATACTGGGGAACAACAGATACTGGGGAAACAACGGATACTGGGGAGCAACTGATAATGTAGTGAGCAACAGATACTGTAGAGCAACAGGTGCTGGGGGAACAACAGATACTGGGGGATCAGCAGATACTGAGGGAACAATAGATACTGGGGGAACAACAGATACTGCAGAAAAACAGATACTGGGGGAACAACAGATAATGGGGGAACAACAGAAAATAGGCGATCAACAGATACTGTGGTACAACAGATACTGGGGCATCAACAGAAACTGGGGGAACAGATACTGGGTGTGTAACAGATACTGGGGAAACAACGGATACTGGGGAGCAACAGATACTGGGGGAGTAAGAAATGCTGGGGGAACAACAGAAACGGGGGGAACAACAGATACTGGTGGAACAACAGATTTTGGGGAAAGAACAGATGCTTTGGGAGCTACAGATATTGAGGGATCAACAGATACTGGGGATCAACAGGTACTGGGGGATCAACAGATACTGGGGAAAAACACATAATGGGGGAACAACAGATACTGGGGGGAACAACAGCTACTGCGGAACAAAATATACTGGGGAACAACAGATACTGGGGGAACAACAGATACTGGAGGAACATCCGACTCTGAGGAGAAAAACAGACACTGGGGGATCAACAGATACTGGGGGAACATCAGATACTGGGGGAACAATAGATACTGGGGGACAAACAGACACTGGGGAACAAAAGATACTGAGGGAACAACAGATACCGGGGGAATACCAGATACTGGGTGAACAACAGATCCGGTGGAAAAAACATAATACTGGGGGAACACCAGATACTCAGGGGAACAACAGATACTGGGGGAACAATAGATACTGGAGGAACAACAGATACTGGGGAAGCAACAGATACTGGAGGAACAGCAGACACTGAGGTGAACAAAAGACACTGGGGGATCAACAGATACTGGGGAATCAACAGATAATGGGTCACAACAGCTACTGGGCGAATAACAGATACTGGGAATCAACAGATACTGGGCGAACAACAGATACTGGGGTAAAACAGATACTGCGGGACAACAGAAAATGTGGGAACAGATACTGGGGTAACAGCACATACAGGGGGAACAGCAGATAATGGGGAACAACAGATACTGGGGAACAAAAGATACTGGGGAACAACAGATTCTGGGGGAACAACAAATACTGAGGGAATAACAGACACTGGGGAACAACAGATACTGGGCAAACAAAAGATACTGGGAGCAACAACAGATATTGGGTGAACAACAGGTATTGGGAGAATAACAGATACTGGGGAAACAACAGATACTGTGGGATGAGTAGGTGCAGGGGGAACAACAGATTCTAGGGGGTAGCAATAGATACTGGGGAACAACAGATACTGGGGAAACAACAGATACTGGGGAACAGCAGAATCTGGGGGAACAACAGAAACTGGGTGAACATCAGATACTGTTTGAACACCAGGTACTGGGGGAACACCAGATACTGGGGGAACAACAGATACTGGGGGAACAAAAGTTCCTGTGGAATAAACACATACTGGGAGAACACCAGATATTGGGGGAACAACAGATACAGGGGGATCAGCAGGTACTGGGAGAATAACAGATACTGGGGAATCAACAGATACTGGGAGAACAGCAGATAATGGGGGAACAACAGATACTGGCAGGACAACAGATACTGGGGATCATAAGATACTGGGAGCAACAGATACGGGGCAAAAATTGATACAGTGGAACAACAGTTACTGGGGGAAAACAGATACTGTGTGGAACAAAAGATACTGGGAAGAAAAGGTACTGGTGAAAAAAAGATACTGGGGAACAACAGATACTGGGCAAGCAGTATATACTGTGGCAACAACAGAAACTGGCGAACAACAGATATTGGGGGAATAACAGATACCGGGGAACAGCAGATACTGGGGGGACAACAGATACTGGGCGAACACCAGATACTTGGGGGACAACAGTTACTGGGGGAACAACAGATACTGGGGAAGAAATGGTGCTGGTGATCAAAAGATAGTGAGAAACAACAGATACTGGGCAAGCAGAATATACTGGGGCAACAACAGACACTGGGGAACAACAGATATTGGGGGAATAACAGATACTGGGGAACAGCAGATACTGAGGGGACAACAGATACTGGGTGAACACCAGGCACTGGGGGAACAACAGTTACTGGGGGAACAACAGATACTGGCGAACAAAAGGTACTGGTGAACAAAAGATACTGGGGAACAACAGATACTGAGGGAACAGTTGATACTGGGGGAACAACAGATTCTGGGGAAAAACAGATACTGGGGGAACAAAAGATACTGGGGGAACAAAAGATACTGGGGGAACAACTGATACTGGAGGAACAACTGATACTGGGGAACAACAGATACTGGGGAAACAACAAATTCTGGGGATCAACTTATACTGGGGAAACAACAGTTACTGTGGGAACAACAGACACTGAGGAGAACAACAGACACTGGGGGATCAACAGATACTGGGGGATCAACAGAAAATGGGGGAACAGATAGTTAAGGAACAACAGATAGTGGGGAATCAACAGATACTGGGGAACAACTGATACTGTGGGGAGCAACAGATACTGGGTGAGGAGCAGATGCTGGGGGAACAACAGACACTGGGGAAACAACAAATACTGGGGGATCAACAGAAAATGGGGGCACAACAGATACTGGCTGAACAAGAGATACTGGGGTACAACAGAAACTGTGGGGAGCGAGAGACACTGGGGGAGTAACAGATGCTGAGTGAACAACAGACACTGCGGGATCAACAGATACTGGGGGAACAACAGATTCTGGGAGAACAACAGATACTGGGGGAACTACAGATTCTGGGTGATCAACAGGTACTGGCGTTCAACAGATACTGGGGGGATCAACAGATACTGGGGGATCAACAAATATTGGGGCTACAATAGATACAGGGAAACAACAGATACAGGAAGAACAACAGATACTGGCAACTAACATATACTCGGGGAAACAACAGATACCGGGGGGAGCAACAGATTCTGGGGAACAACAGATACTGGGAACAACAGATACGGCGGAGCAACAGGTATTGGTGCAACATCTTATACTCGGGAAACAACAGTTACTGAGGGAACAACAGATACTGGGGTACAGCAGATACTGGGAGAACAACAGATAATAAGGGAACAACAGATACTGGGGAACAACAGATACTATGGATACACCAGCTACTGGGGGAACAAAAGATACTGGGGGAATACCAGATACTGGGGGAAAACAGATACTGGGAAAGAACAGATACAGGGTGCTCACCAGATACTGGTGGAACAACAGATACTGGGGGTCAACAGATACTGGGGGAACAACAGTTACCGGGGGGCACAACAGATACTGGGGGAACAACAGATACTGGGTGAGGAACAAATATTGGGGAACAACAGATACTGGGGGACAACAGATACTAGGGAACAATATATACTGGGGGGAAACCAAATACTGGGGGGAAAAACAGATACTGGTGGACAACAGATACTGGGGAACAACATATACTGGGGAACAACATATACTGGGGGGAACAACAAATACTGGGGGGAACAACAGATACTGGGAACAACATATACTGGGGAACAACATATACTGGGGGGAACAACAAATACTGGGGGGAACAGCAGATACTGGGGAACAACATATACTGGGCAAACAAAAGATTATGGGAGCAACAACATATACTGGGTGAACAACAGATATTGGGGGAATAACAGATACTGGGGAACAGCAGATACAGGGGGAAAACCAGCTACTGGGGAGACAACAGTTACTGGGGGAACAACAGATACTGGGGGGAACAAAAGATACGGGGAAAAAAGATACTGGGGTAACAACAGATACTGGGGCGAACAACAGATTCCGGTCGGACAACTGATACTGGGGAAACAACAGATACTGGTGAAACAACAGATACTGGGGAGCAACAGATACTGGGGGATCAGCAGGTACTGGGGGAACAACAGATTCTGGGGGGAGCAAAAGATACTGGGGAACAACAAATACTGGGGAAACAACAGATACTGGGGAACAGCAGAAACTGGGGGAACACCAGATAATGGGTGAACACCAGATATTGGGTGAACACCAGATAATGGGGGAACACCAGATACTGGGGGAGCACCAGATACTGGGGGAACAACAGATACTGGGGGAACAACAGATACTGGTGAGCAACAGATGCTGGGGGATCAGCAGGTACTGGGGGAACAACAGATTCTGGGGGAGCAAAAGATTCTGGGGAACAACAAATACTGGGGAAACAACAGATACTGGGGAACAGCAGAAACTGGGGGATCACCAGATAATGGGTGAACACCAGATAATGGGGGAACACCAGATACTGGGGGAGCACCAGATACTGGGGGAACAACAGATACTGGTGAGCAACAGATGCTGGGGGATCAGCAGGTACTGGGGGAACAACAGATTCTGGGGGAGCAAAAGATTCTGGGGAACAACAAATATTGGGGAAACAACAGATACTGGGGAACAGCAGAAACTGGGGGATCACCAGATAATGGGTGAACACCAGATATTGGGTGAACACCAGATAATGGGGGAACACCAGATACTGGGGGAGCACCAGATACTGGGGGAACAACAGATACTGGGGGAACAACAGATACTGGGAGAACAATAGATACTGGGGGATCAGCAGGTATAAGGGGGGAGCAACAGGTACTGGGGAACAAAATATACTGGGGAACAAAAGATACTGGGGGAACAACTGATAACAGGGGAACAACAGATTGTGGGGGAACAACAGATACTGGTGGAACAACAGATACTGGGGGAACAACAGATACTGGAGCAACAGCCGACACTGAGGATAAAAACAGACACTGGGGGATCAACAGATACTGTGGGAACAACAGGTACTGGGGGACAAACAGACACTGGGGAATCAACAGGTACTGGGGGAACGACAGATAATGGGGATCATAAGATACTGGGAGCAACAGATACGGGGCAAAAATTGATACAGGGGGACAACAGATACCGGAAGAACAACAGATACTGCGGAACAACAGATACTGGTGTAAAAACAGATAATTGGGGGAAAACAGATACTGGGGAACAACAGATACTGGGGAACATCAGATCCTGGGGAACAACAGATAATGGGAACAGCAGATACTCGGGAACAACAGATACTGGGGAAACAAAAGATACAGGGGGAACAACAGATACTGGGGAACAACAGATACTGGGGAACAGCAGATTCTGGGGGAACAACAGATACTGGGGGGAACAATAGTTACTGGGGGAACAACAGATACTGTGTGGAACAAAAGGTACTGGGGAAGAAAAGGTACTGGTGAACAAAAGACACTGGGGCACAACAGGTACTGGGCAAGCAGTATATACTGGGGAAACAACAGACACTGGCGAACAGCAGATATTGGGGGAATAACAGATACTGGGGAACAGCAGATACTGGGGGGACAACAGATGCTGGGCAAACACCAGATACTGGGGGAGCAACAGTTACTGGGGGAACAACAGATAATGTGTGGAACAACAGGTACTGGGGAAGAAAATGTACTGGTGAACAAAAGATACTGGGGAACAATAGATACTGGGCAAGCAGGATATGCTGGGGCGACAACAGACACCGGGGAACAACAGATATTGGGGGAATAACAGATACTGGGGAACAGCAGATACTGAGGGGACAACAGATACTGGGTGAACACCAGGCACTGGGGGAACAACAGTTACTGGGGGAACAACAGATACTGGCGAACAAAAGGTACTGGTGAACAAAAGATACTGGGGAACAACAGATACTGAGGGAACAGTTGATACTGGGGGAACAACAGATTCTGGGGAAAAACAGATACTGGGGGAACAAAAGATACTGGGGGAACAACTGATACTGGAGGAACAACTGATACTGGGGAACAACAGATACTGGGGAAACAACAAATTCTGGGGATCAACTTATACTGGGGAAACAACAGTTACTGTGGGAACAACAGACACTGAGGAGAACAACAGACACTGGGGGATCAACAGATACTGGGGGATCAACAGAAAATGGGGGAACAGATAGTTAAGGAACAACAGATAGTGGGGAATCAACAGATACTGGGGAACAACTGATACTGTGGGGAGCAACAGATACTGGGTGAGGAGCAGATGCTGGGGGAACAACAGACACTGGGGAAACAACAAATACTGGGGGATCAACAGAAAATGGGGGCACAACAGATACTGGCTGAACAAGAGATACTGGGGTACAACAGAAACTGTGGGGAGCGAGAGACACTGGGGGAGTAACAGATGCTGAGTGAACAACAGACACTGCGGGATCAACAGATACTGGGGGAACAACAGATTCTGGGAGAACAACAGATACTGGGGGAACTACAGATTCTGGGTGATCAACAGGTACTGGCGTTCAACAGATACTGGGGGGATCAACAGATACTGGGGGATCAACAAATATTGGGGCTACAATAGATACAGGGAAACAACAGATACAGGAAGAACAACAGATACTGGCAACTAACATATACTCGGGGAAACAACAGATACCGGGGGGAGCAACAGATTCTGGGGAACAACAGATACTGGGAACAACAGATACGGCGGAGCAACAGGTATTGGTGCAACATCTTATACTCGGGAAACAACAGTTACTGAGGGAACAACAGATACTGGGGTACAGCAGATACTGGGAGAACAACAGATAATAAGGGAACAACAGATACTGGGGAACAACAGATACTATGGATACACCAGCTACTGGGGGAACAAAAGATACTGGGGGAATACCAGATACTGGGGGAAAACAGATACTGGGAAAGAACAGATACAGGGTGCTCACCAGATACTGGTGGAACAACAGATACTGGGGGTCAACAGATACTGGGGGAACAACAGTTACCGGGGGGCACAACAGATACTGGGGGAACAACAGATACTGGGTGAGGAACAAATATTGGGGAACAACAGATACTGGGGGACAACAGATACTAGGGAACAATATATACTGGGGGGAAACCAAATACTGGGGGGAAAAACAGATACTGGTGGACAACAGATACTGGGGAACAACATATACTGGGGAACAACATATACTGGGGGGAACAACAAATACTGGGGGGAACAACAGATACTGGGAACAACATATACTGGGGAACAACATATACTGGGGGGGAACAACAAATACTGGGGGGAACAGCAGATACTGGGGAACAACATATACTGGGCAAACAAAAGATTATGGGAGCAACAACATATACTGGGTGAACAACAGATATTGGGGGAATAACAGATACTGGGGAACAGCAGATACAGGGGGAAAACCAGCTACTGGGGAGACAACAGTTACTGGGGGAACAACAGATACTGGGGGGAACAAAAGATACGGGGAAAAAAGATACTGGGGTAACAACAGATACTGGGGCGAACAACAGATTCCGGTCGGACAACTGATACTGGGGAAACAACAGATACTGGTGAAACAACAGATACTGGGGAGCAACAGATACTGGGGGATCAGCAGGTACTGGGGGAACAACAGATTCTGGGGGGAGCAAAAGATACTGGGGAACAACAAATACTGGGGAAACAACAGATACTGGGGAACAGCAGAAACTGGGGGAACACCAGATAATGGGTGAACACCAGATATTGGGTGAACACCAGATAATGGGGGAACACCAGATACTGGGGGAGCACCAGATACTGGGGGAACAACAGATACTGGGGGAACAACAGATACTGGTGAGCAACAGATGCTGGGGGATCAGCAGGTACTGGGGGAACAACAGATTCTGGGGGAGCAAAAGATTCTGGGGAACAACAAATATTGGGGAAACAACAGATACTGGGGAACAGCAGAAACTGGGGGATCACCAGATAATGGGTGAACACCAGATATTGGGTGAACACCAGATAATGGGGGAACACCAGATACTGGGGGAGCACCAGATACTGGGGGAACAACAGATACTGGGGGAACAACAGATACTGGGAGAACAATAGATACTGGGGGATCAGCAGGTATAAGGGGGGAGCAACAGGTACTGGGGAACAAAATATACTGGGGAACAAAAGATACTGGGGGAACAACTGATAACAGGGGAACAACAGATTGTGGGGGAACAACAGATACTGGTGGAACAACAGATACTGGGGGAACAACAGATACTGGAGCAACAGCCGACACTGAGGATAAAAACAGACACTGGGGGATCAACAGATACTGTGGGAACAACAGGTACTGGGGGACAAACAGACACTGGGGAATCAACAGGTACTGGGGGAACGACAGATAATGGGGATCATAAGATACTGGGAGCAACAGATACGGGGCAAAAATTGATACAGGGGGACAACAGATACCGGAAGAACAACAGATACTGCGGAACAACAGATACTGGTGTAAAAACAGATAATTGGGGGAAAACAGATACTGGGGAACAACAGATACTGGGGAACATCAGATCCTGGGGAACAACAGATAATGGGAACAGCAGATACTCGGGAACAACAGATACTGGGGAAACAAAAGATACAGGGGGAACAACAGATACTGGGGAACAACAGATACTGGGGAACAGCAGATTCTGGGGGAACAACAGATACTGGGGGGAACAATAGTTACTGGGGGAACAACAGATACTGTGTGGAACAAAAGGTACTGGGGAAGAAAAGGTACTGGTGAACAAAAGACACTGGGGCACAACAGGTACTGGGCAAGCAGTATATACTGGGGAAACAACAGACACTGGCGAACAGCAGATATTGGGGGAATAACAGATACTGGGGAACAGCAGATACTGGGGGGACAACAGATGCTGGGCAAACACCAGATACTGGGGGAGCAACAGTTACTGGGGGAACAACAGATAATGTGTGGAACAACAGGTACTGGGGAAGAAAATGTACTGGTGAACAAAAGATACTGGGGAACAATAGATACTGGGCAAGCAGGATATGCTGGGGCGACAACAGACACCGGGGAACAACAGATATTGGGGGAATAACAGATACTGGGGAACAGCAGATACTGGGGGGGACAACAGATACTGGCGAAGAAATGGTACTGGTGAACAAAAGATACTGGTGAACAACAGATACTGAGGGAGCAATAGATACTGGGGGAACAACAGTTACTGGGGAAATACAGATACTGGGGGATCAACAGATACTGGGGGAACAACTGATACTGGGGGTAACAACTGATACTGGGGAACAACAGATACTGGGGGAACAACAAATTCTGTCGGATCAACTTATACTGGGGAAACAACAGTTACTGAGGAAACAACAGACACTGAGGAGAACAACAGACACTGGGGGATCAACAGATACTGAGGGATCAACAGAAAATGGGGAACAGATACTTAAGGAAAACAGATACTGCGGAAACAACGGATACTGTGGAACAACTGATACTGTGGGGAGCAACAAATACTGGGTGAGTAACAGATGCTGGGTGAACAAATGACACTTGGGAAACTACAAATACTGGGGGATCAACGGAAAATGGGGGCAAAACAGATACTGGGTGAACAAGAGATACTGGGGTAAACAGACACTGTGGGGAGCAAAAGATACTGGGGGAGTAACAGATGCTGGGTGAACAACAGGTACTGGGGATCAACAGATACTGGTGGGATCAACAGATACTGGGGGATCAACAAATATTGGGGCTACAATAGATGAAGGGAAAAAAGAGATACAGGAAGAACAACAGATACTGGGAACTAACATATACTCGGGGGAACAACAGATACCGGGGGGAGCAACAGATTCTGGGGAACAACAGATACTGGGGAACAACAGATACACGGAGCAATAGGTATTGGTGCAACATCAGATACTTGGGAATCAACAGATAATGAGGGAACAACAGATACTGGGGAACAACAGATACTGAGGGAAAAACAGATACTGGGGAGCAGCAGATTCTGGGGGACCAACAGATACTGGGGAACAGCAGACACTGGGAGAATACCAGATAATAAGGGAACAACAGATACTGGGGGACAACAGATACTGGGGGGATCAACAAATACTGGGGGATCAACAGATACTGTGGGATCAACAGATACTGAGGGAACAACAGTTACCGGGGGGAACAACAGACACTGGGCAATCAACAGATACTGGGGGAGGAACAAATACTGGGGAACAACAGATACTGGGGGAGCAACAGATGCTGGGGAACAACAGATACTGGGGTATCAACAGATACTGGGGGAACAACAGATACTGGGGGAACAACAGATACTGGGGGAACAACAGATACTGGGGGAACAAAAGATACTGGGGGAACAACAGATACTGGGGGAACAACAAATACTGGGGGGAACAACAGACACTGGGGAACAACATATACTGGGAGCAACAACATATACTGGGCGAAAAACAGATATTGGGCGAATAACAGATATGGGGAACAGCAGATACTGGGGGGAAACCAGCTACTGGGGAGACAACAGTAACTGGGGGAACAGCAGAAACTGGGGGAACAACAGGTACTGGGGGAACAACAGATACTGGGGGATCAGCAGGTACAGGGGGGAACAACAGGTACTGGGGAACAAAATATACTGGGGAACAAAAGATACTGGGGGAACAACTGATACCAGGGGAACAACAGATTGTGGGGGAACAACAGGTACTGGTGGAACAACAGATACTGTGAGAACAACAGATACTGGAGCAACAGCCGACACTGAGGAGAAAAACAGACACTGGGGGATCAACAGATACTGGGGGAACAACAGGTACTGGGGGACAAACAGACACTGGGGAACAATAGATACTGGGGAACAAAATATACTGAGGGAACCACATATACAGGGGGAACAACAGATAAAGGTCGAACAACTGATACTGGGGAACACCAGATATTGGGTGAACACCAGATACTGGGTGAACACCAGATACTGGGGGAACAACAGATACTGGGGGAACAACAGATACTGGGGGAACAACAGATACTGGGGGAACAACAGATACTGGGTGAACACCAGATACTGGGGGAACAACAGATCCATTGGAAAAAACAAATACTGGGGGAACACCAGATACTCAGGGGAACAACAGATACTGGGGGAACAACAGATACTGGGGGAACAACAGATGCTGGGGGATCAACAGATACTGGGGGATCAACAGATACTGTGGGAGGAACAAATACTGGGGAACAACAGATACTGGGTGAACAACAGATGCTGGGGAACAAGAGATACTGGGGGAACAACAGATACTGGGGAACAACAGATACTGGGGGAACAACAGATACTGGGGAACAACAGATACTGGGGTAACAACAGATACTGGGGGACAACAGATACTGGGGGGATCAACAGATACTGGGGGGATCAACAGATACTGGGGGATCAACAGATACTGTGGGATCAACAGATACTGAGGGAACAACAGTTACCGGGGGGAACAACAGACACTGGGCAATCAACAGATACTGGGGGAGGAACAAATACTGGGGAACAACAGATACTGGGGGAGCAACAGATGCTGGGGAACAACAGATACTGGGGTATCAACAGATACTGGGGGAACAACAGATACTGGGGGAACAAAAGATACTGGGGGAACAAAAGATACTGGGGGAACAAAAGATACTGGGGGAACAACAGATACTGGGGGAACAACAAATACTGGGGGGAACAACAGACACTGGGGAACAACAGATACTGGGCAAACAAAAGATACTGGGAGCAACAACATATACTGGGCGAAAAACAGATATTGGGCGAATAACAGATATGGGGAACAGCAGATACTGGGGGGAAACCAGCTACTGGGGAGACAACAGTAACTGGGGGAACAGCAGAAACTGGGGGAACAACAGGTACTGGGGGAACAACAGATACTGGGGGATCAGCAGGTACAGGGGGGAACAACAGGTACTGGGGAACAAAATATACTGGGAAACAAAAGATACTGGGGGAACAACTGATACCAGGGGAACAACAGATTGTGGGGGAACAACAGGTACTGGTGGAACAACAGATACTGTGGGAACAACAGATACTGGAGCAACAGCCGACACTGAGGAGAAAAACAGACACTGGGGGATCAACAGATACTGGGGGAACAACAGGTACTGGGGGACAAACAGACACTGGGGAACAATAGATACTGGGGAACAAAATATACTGAGGGAACCACATATACAGGGGGAACAACAGATAAAGGTCGAACAACTGATACTGGGGAACACCAGATATTGGGTGAACACCAGATACTGGGTGAACACCAGATACTGGGGGAACAACAGATACTGGGGGAACAACAGATACTGGGTGAACACCAGATACTGGGTGAACACCAGATACTGGGGGAACAACAGATCCATTGGAAAAAACAAATACTGGGGGAACACCAGATACTCAGGGGAACAACAGATACTGGGGGAACAACAGATACTGGGGGAACAACAGATACTGGGGGAACAACAGATACTGGGGGAACAACAGATGCTGGGGGATCAACAGATACTGGGGGATCAACAGATACTGGGGGATCAACAGATACTGGGCAATCAACAGATACTGTGGGAGGAACAAATACTGGGGAACAACAGATACTGGGTGAACAACAGATGCTGGGGAACAAGAGATACTGGGGGAACAACAGATACTGGGGAACAACAGATACTGGGGGAACAACAGATACTGGGGAACAACAGATACTGGGGTAACAACAGATACTGGGGGACAACAGATACTGGGGGGATCAACAGATACTGGGGGATCAACAGATACTGGTGGATCAACAGATACTGGGGGATCAACAGATACTGGGGGATCAACAGATACTGGGGGATCAACAGATACTGGGGGAACAACAGATACTGGGGGAACAAAAGATACTGGGGGAACAACAGATACTGGGGACAACAGATTCTGGGGGATCAACAGATACTGGGGGATCAACAGATACTGGGGGATCAACAGATACTGGGGGATGAACAGATACTGGGCAATCAACAGGTACTGGGGAAGTAACAAATACTGGGGAGCAACAGATACTGGGGGAACAACAGATACTGGGGAACAACAGATACTGGGGGAACAACAGATACTGGGGGAACAACAGATACTGGGGAATAACAGATACTGGGGGAACAACAGATACTGGGAAACAACATATACTGGGGGAACAACAAATACTGGGGGGAAAAACAGTCACTGGGGAACAACAGATACTGGGCAAACAAAAGATACTGGGAGCAACAACATATACTGGGCGAACAACAGATACGGGGGAACAACATATACTGGGGGAACAACAAATACTGGGGGGAACAACAGACACTGGGGAACAACAGATACTAGGGAACAACAGATACTGGGGGCAACAACATACACTGGGGGGAACAACAGACACTGGGGGGACAACAGATTCTGGGCGAACACCAGGTACTGGGGTGAACAACAGTTTCTGGGGGAACAACAGATTGAACAAAAGATACTTGGGAAGAAAAGGTACTGGTGAACAAAAGATACTGGTGAACAACAGATACTGGGCAAGCAGGATATACTGGGGCAACTACAGACACTGGCAAACAACAGATATTGGGGTAATAACAGATAATGGGGTACAGCAGATACTGGGGGGTCAACAGGTACTGGGCGAACAGGAGATAATGGGGGTAACAACAGTTACGGGGGAACAACAGATACTGGGGAAGAAAAGGTACAGGTGAGCAAAAGATACTGGGGAACAACAGATACTGGGCAAGCAGGATATACTGCGGCGACAACAGACACTGGGGAAAACCAGATATTGGGGGAATAACAGTTACTGGGGAACAGCAGATAATGGGGGGACAACAGATACTGGGTGAACACCAGATACTGGGGGGCAACAGTTACTGGGGGAACAACAGATACTGGGGAAGAAATGGTACTGGTGAACAAAAGATACTGGGGAAAAAACAAATTCTTGGGGATCAACATATACTGGAGAAACAACAGTTACTGAGGGAAAAACAGACACTGAGGAGAACAAAAGACACTGGGGGATCAACAGATACTGAGGGATCAACAGAAAATGGGGGAACAGATACTTAAGGAACAACAGATACTGGGGAAACAACGGATACAGGGGAACAGCTGATACTGTGGGAAGCAAAAGATACTGGGTGAGTAACAGATGATGGGGGAACAACAGACACTGGGGAAACAACAAATGCTGGGGGATCAAAAGAAAATGGGGACACAACAGATACTGGGCGAACAAGAGATACTGGGGTACAACAGACACTGTGGGGAGGAACAGATACTGGGGGAGTAACAGATGCTGGGTGAACAACAGACACTGGGGGATCAACAGATACTGGGGGATCAACAGAATCTGGGGGAAAAACATATACTGGGGGAACAACAGATTCTGGGGGAACAACAGATACTGGGGAGCAACAGAAACTGGGGGAGCAACAGATACTGGGGGAACAACAGATACTGGGGGAACAACAGTTACTGGGTGAACAACAGGAATTGGGTAACAACAGACACTGGGGGTCAACAGATACTGCGGGATCAACAGAAACTGGTGGAACAACAGATACTGGGGGAACAACAGACACTGGGGAAAAACAGATACTGGGAACAAAAGATATTGGGTAACAACAGATATTGGGGAACCGCAGATTCTGGGGGAACAACTAATACTGGGGGAACAACAGACACTGGGGAACAACAGATACTGGGCAAACAAAAGATACTGGGGCAACAACAGATACTGAGGAAACAACAGATACGGGGGGATCAGCAGGTAATGGGGGAACAGCAGATATTGGAGAAACAACAGTTACTGAGAGAACAACAGATTCTGGGGGGAGCAAAAGACACTGGGGAAAACTATACTGGGGAACAAAAGATACTGGGGAACAGCAGAAACTGGGAGAACAACAGATCCTGTGGAATAAACAAATACTGGGGGAACAACAGCTACTGGGGAAACAACAGCTACTGTGGAAACAACAAATACTGGAGGATGAACAGATATTGGGGAAACAACAGATATTGGGCGTACAACAGATACTGAGGTAAAACAGATACAGGGGAATCAACAGAAACTGGGGGTACAGATACTGGGGGAACAAAAGATACAGGGGAAACAACGGATACTGGGGAACAGCTGATAATGTTGCAATCAACAGATACTGGGGGAGTGACAGATGCTGGTGGAAGAACAGACACTGGGGGATCAGCAGATACTGGGGGAACAAGAGGTAATGGGGCTCATAAGATACTGGGAGCAACAGATACGGGGCAAAAATAGATACAGGGGAACAACAGATACAGGAAGAACAACAGATACTGTGGGGCAACAGGTACTGGTGTAACAACAGATAATGGGGGAAAACAGATACTGGGGACCAACAGATACTGGGGAACATCAGATCCGGGGGAACAACAGATACTCGGGAACAACAGGTACTGGGGAAACAAAAGATACAGGGGGAAAACAGATAGTGGGGAACAACAGATACTGGAAAGCAACAGATACTGGGGAACAGCAGATTCTGGGGGAACAGATACTGGGGGGAACAGCAGACACTCGGGGGACAACAGATACTGGGTGAACACCAGATACTGGGTGGAACAACAGCTACTGGGGGAACAACAGACACTGGGGAAGAAAAGGTACTTGTGAACAAAAGATACTGGGGAACAACAGATACTGGGCAAGCAGAATATACTGGGGCAACAACAGACACTGAGGAACAATTGATATTGGGGGAATAACAGATACTGGGGAAGAGCAGATACTGGGGGGACAACAGATCATGGGTGAAAACCAGATACTGGGGGGAAGAACTTTTACTGTGCGAACAACAGATACTGGGGAAGAAAAGGTACTGGTGAACAGAAGATACAGGGGAACAGCAGATACTGAGGTAACAATAGATACTGGGGGAACAACAGATACTGGGGAAACAGATACTGGGGGAACAACAGATACTGGGGAATCAATAGATACTGAGGTATCAATAGAAGCAAGGGGAACAACAGATACAGGGGGAACAACAGCTACTGGGGGGAACAACAGATACTGGGGGATCAACAGACACTGAGGGAACAACAGAAACTGGTGGAACAACAGTTACTGAGTAAACAGCTGTTACTGAGGGAACAACAGATACTGGGGGAACAAAAGATACTGGAGCCTCAGCAGATACTGGCGGACAACAGATACTGGGGGACAACAGATACTGGGTAAACAGTGAGACTAGGGAATAACAGATACTGGGGGAACACAAGTAACTGGGAGAACAACAGAAAGTGTGTAACAACAGACACTGGAGGATCAACAGATACTGCGGGATCAACAGAAACTGGTGGAACAACAGATACTGGGGGATCAACAGACACTGGGGAAAAACAGATACTGGGAACAAAAGATACTGGGTAACAACAGATATTGGGGAACCGCAGATTCTGGGGGAACAACTAATACTGGGGGAACAACAGACACTGGGGAACAACAGATACTGGGCAAACAAAAGATACTGGGGCAACAACAGATACTGAGGAAACAACAGATACGGGGGGATCAGCAGGTAATGGGGGAACAGCAGATATTGGAGAAACAACAGTTACTGAGAGAACAGCAGATTCTGGGGGGAGCAAAAGACACTGGGGAAAACTATACTGGGGAAAAAAAGATACTGGGGAACAGCAGAAACTGGGGGAACACCAGCTACAGGGTGAACAACAGATACTGGGAGAACAACAGATCCTGTGGAATAAACAAATACTGGGGGAACAACAGCTACTGGGGAAACAACAGCTACTGTGGAAACAACAAATACTGGAGGATGAACAGATACTGGGGAAACAACAGATACTGGGCGTACAACAGATACTGAGGTAAAACAGATACAGGGGAATCAACAGAAACTGGGGGTACAGATACTGGGGGAACAAAAGATACATTGGAAACAACGGATACTGGGGAACAGCTGATAATGTTGCGATCAACAGATACTGGGGGAGTGACAGATGCTGGTGGAAGAACAGACACTGGGGGATCAGCAGATACTGGGGGAACAAGAGGTAATGGGAGTCATAAGATACTGGGAGCAACAGATACGGGGCAAAAATAGATACAGGGGAACAACAGATACAGGAAGAACAACAGATACTGTGGAGCAACAGGTACTGGTGTAACAACAGATAATGGGGGAAAACAGATACTGGGGACCAACAGATACTGGGGAACATCAGATCCGGGGGAACAACAGATACTCGGGAACAACAGGTACTGGGGAAACAAAAGATACAGGGGGAAGAACAGATAGTGGGGAACAACAGATACTGGAAAGCAACAGATACTGGGGAACAGCAGATTCTGGGGGAACAACAGATACTGGGGGGAACAGCAGACACTCGGGGGACAACAGATACTGGGTGAACACCAGATACTGGGGGGAACAACAGCTACTGGGGGAACAACAGATACTGTGTGGAACAACAGACACTGGGGAAGAAAAGGTACTTGTGAACAAAAGATACTGGGGAACAACAGATACTGGGCAAGCAGAATATACTGGGGCAACAACAGACACTGAGGAACAATTGATATTGGGGGAATAACAGATACTGGGGAAGAGCAGATACTGGGGGTACAACAGATCATGGGTGAAAACCAGATACTGGGGGGAAGAACTTTTACTGTGCGAACAATAGATACTGGGGAAGAAAAGGTACTGGTGAACACAAGATACAAGGGAACAGCAGATACTGAGGTAACAATAGATACTGGGGAAACAGATACTGGGGGAACAACAGATACTGGGGAATCAATAGATACTGAGGGATCAATAGAAGCAAGGGGAACAACAGATACTGGGGGAACAACAGCTACTGGGGGGAACAACAGATACTGGGGGATCAACAGACACTGAGGGAACAACAGAAACTGGTGGAACAACAGTTACTGAGTAAACAGCTGTTACTGAGGGAACAACAGATACTGGGGGAACAAAAGATACTGGGGCCTCAGCAGATACTGGCGGACAACAGATACTGGGGGACAACAGATACTGGGTAAACAGTGAGACTAGGGAATAACAGATACTGGGGGAACACAAGAAACTGGGAGAACAACAGAAAGTGTGTAACAACAGACACTGGAGGATCAAAAGATACTGCGGGATCAACAGAAACTAGGGGAACAACAGATACTGGGGGAACACAAGAAACTGGGAGAACAACAGAAAGTGTGTAACAACAGACACTGGAGGATCAAAAGATACTGCGGGATCAACAGAAACTAGGGGAACAACAGATACTGGGGGAACAACAGACACTGGGGAAAAACTGATACTGGAGAACAAATGATACTGGGGAACAACAGATATTGGGGAACAGCAGATACTGGGCAAACAAAAGATACTGGGGGCAACAAGAGATACTGGGCGAGCAACAGCTATTGGAGGTATAACAGATCCTGGGGAAGAGCAGATGCGGGGGAAACACCAGATACTGGGTGGACAACAGTTACTGGGCGAACACCAGATACTGGGGGGAACAACAGTTACTGGGTGAACAACTAATACTGGGGGGGAACAACAGATACTGGGTGAACAACAGATACTGGGCAAAAAATAGATTCTGGGGGCAGCAAGAGATACTGGGCGAACAACAGATATTGAGGGTATAACAGATACTGGGGAACAGCAGATACTGGGGGAACACCAGATACAGGGTGGACAAAAGTTACTGGGCGAACACCAGATACTGGGGGGAACAACAGTTACTGGGGGAACAATAGATACTGGGGGGAACAACAGATACTGGGGGGAACAACAGATACTGGGGAACAAAAGATATTGGGGGAGCAACAGCTACTGAGGAAACAATAGATACTGGGGGATCAGCAGATACAGGGGGAACAACAGATACTGGGTGAACAACAGATCCTGTGGAATAAACAAATACTGGGGGAACACCAAGTACTCGGGGGAACACCAGATACTAGGGGATCACCAGATACTGGGGGAAAACCAGATACCGAAGGAAAAACAGATACTGGGGGGCAGCAGATTCAGCGGGAAAAACAGATATTGGGGGAACAACAGATACTGGGGAGCAACAGATAATGCGGATACACCAGATACTGGGGGAACAAAAGATTCTGGGGGAACAAAAGATACTTGGGGAACACCAGATACTGGGGGAACAACAGATACTGGGGGAACAACAGATACTGGGGAATCAACAGATACAGGGGGAGGAACAAATACTGAGGAAAAACAGACACTGGGGGAACAAAAGATACTGGGGGATCAACAGATACTGGGGATCAACAGATACTAGGGGAACAACAGATACTAGGGGAACAACAGATACTAGGGGAACAACAGATACTGGGGGGAACAACAGATACTGGGGAATCAACAGACACTGGGGGAACAACAGAAACTGCTGGAATAACTGTTACTGAGAAAACAGCAGTTACTGAGGGAACAAAAGATACTGGGGGAACAACAGATACTGTGGGCTCAACAGGTACTGGGGGCAACAATACTGGGGGACAACATATACTGGGGAAAAAGAAGAGACTTGGGAATAACAGATACTGGGGGAACAACAGATACTGGGTGAACAACAGCAGTTGGGTAACAACAGACACTGGGGGATCAACAGATACTGCGGGAACAGCAGAAACTGTTGGAACAACAGGTACTGGGGGAACAACAGACACTGGGGAAAAACAGACACTGGGGAAAAACAGACACTGGGGAACAAATGATACTGGGGAACAAAAGATACTGGGGAACAAAAGATTCTGGGGAACAACAGATATTGGGTGTATAACAGATACTGGGGAGCAGCAGATACTGGGGGAACACCAGATACTGGGGGCACAACAGTTACTGGGCGAACACCAGATACTGGGGGGAACAACAGATACTGAGGGATCAACAGATATGGGGAAACAACAGATACTGAGGGAACAACAGTTACCGGGGGTACAACAGATACTGGGGGGAAGAACAGATAATAAGGAGACAAAAGATACTGGGGGAACAACAGGCACTTGGGGAAAAACAGGTGCTGGAGGAACAACTGATAATCGTGGAGCAACATATACGGGGAATCAACAGATACTGGGGGAGGAACAAATACTGGGGAACAACAGATACTGGGGGAACAACAGATACTGGGGGATCAGCAGGTACTGGGGGAACAACATAATCTGTGGGGAGCAAAAGATACTGGGGAACAACAGATACTGGGGAAGCAACAGATACAGGTGAAGCAACAGATACAGGTGAACATCGGAAACTGGGGGAACACCAGATACTGGGTGAACACCAGATACTGGGGGAACACCAGGTACAGGGGGAACACCAGGTACAGGGGGAACACCAGGTACAGGGGGAACACCAGGTACTGGGGGAACACCAGAGACTGGGGGGACAAAAGATCCTGTGGAATAAACAAATGCTGGGGGAACACCACATACTGGGGAAACAACAGATACTGGGGGATCAGCAGGTACTGGGGGAACAACAGATAATGGGGGAACAACAGACACTGGGGCTCCAACAGATACTGGGGGTACAACAGATACTGGGGATCATAAGATACTGGGAGCAACAGATACGGGGCAAAATAAGATACAGGGGAACAACAGATACAAAAGAACAACAGAAACTGTGGAACAACAGATGCTGGTGTAACAACAGATAATGGGGGGAAAACATACTGGGGAACAACAGGTAGTGGGGAACATCAGATCCTGGGGAACAACAGATAATGGGAACAACAGATACTCTGGAACAACAGATACTGGGGAAGCAAAAGATACAGAGGGAACAACATATAATGGGGGAACAACAGACACTGGGGTACAACAGATACTGGGCGAACACCACATACTGGGGGGAACAACAGTTGGTGGGGGAACAATATATACTGTGGCAAACAGCAGATACTGGGGAGGAAAAGGTACTGGTAAACAAAAGATACTGGGGAACAACAGATACTGGGCAAGCAGAATACACTGGGGCAGCAACAGACACTGGGGAACAACCGATATTGGGAGAACAACAGATACTGGGGGATCAACAGATACTGGGAAAAACAGATACTGGGGCAACAAAGGATACTGGGGAACAACAGATACACGAAGAACAACAGATACTGGGAACTTACATATACTAGGGGGATCAACAGATACGGGGAGGTACAACAGAATCTGGGGAACAACAGATACTGGGGAACAACAGATGCCGGAGAGCAAAAGATACTGGGGAACAACAAACAGTGGTGCAACAACAGATACTGCGGGAACAAAGAATACATGGAAACAACAGATACTGGGTAATAATATATACAGGGGGGAACAAAAGATACTTGAGGAAAAACAGATACTGGGGACCAACAGATACTGGTGCAAAACAGATACTGAAGGAACAAAGTATACGAGGAAACAACAGATAATGGCTAATAACAGGCACTGGGGGATACAACAGTTACTGGGGGAACAACAGATTCTGGGGAACAACAGATACTGGGGGAACAACAGAAATTGGGGAACAACAGATGCTGGGGAACATCGGATACTGGGGAACTACAGGTACTGGGAACATCAGATACTAGGTAACAACAGATAATGGGGAAACAGCAGATACTCTGGAACAACGGATAATGGGGAACAACAGATACTGGGGAACAAATGATACTGGGGAACAAAAGATAATTGGGAACTGGAGATGCTGGGGTAGCAACAGCTACTGGGGGATTAACAGATACTGGGGATCAACAGATACTAGGGGTACAACAGATACTGGGGGAACAACAGATACTGGAAAAAGAAGAGATACAGGGGGAGCGTTAGATAGTGGAGGGAACAACAGATATTGGGGGAACAACAGATACAGGGGGCTCAAAACATACTGGGGAATCAACAGATACAGGGGGAACAACAGATACTGGGGAACAACAGATACTGGGGAAACAACAGATACTGGGGGAACACCAGACACTGGGGGAACAACAGATACTGGGGGAACAACAGATACTGGGGGGAACAACAGATACTGGGGAAACAACAGATACAGGGGAAACAACAGATACTGGTGGGCAACAGATACTGGGGAAACAACAGATACTGGGGGAACACCAGACACTGGGGGAACAACAGATACTGGGGGGATCAACAGTTCCTGGGAGTGCAACAGATACTGGGAGAACAACAGATAATGGAGAACAACGGATACTGGGGAAAAAACAGATACCGGGGGATCAAAAGATATTTGGGGAACAAAAGATACTGAGGGAACAACAGTTACTGGGGGAAGAACAAATACTGGGGGAACAACAGATACTGGGGAAATAACAGATACTGGGGGATCAAAAGGTACTGGGGATCAACAGAAACTGGGGGAACAACAGATACTGGGGGAACAACAGATACTCAGGAAACAACAGATACTGGGGAACAACAGATACTGGGGGGAGAACAGATACTGGGTGAACAACAGATACTGGGGGAATAACAGATACTGGGGGATCAGCAGATACTTAGGAAACAACAGATACTGGGGGATCAACAGGTACTGGGGGAACAACAGATACTGGGGGAACAACAGATACTGGGGGAACAACCGATACCTGGGGAACAACAGATACTGGGGTAACAACAGATACAGGGGGAACCACTGATACTGGGGTAACAACAGATACTAGGGGACAGCAGGTACTGGGGGAACAACCGATACTGGGGGACAACAGATACTGGGGGAACAACCGATACTGGAGGAACAACAGATACTGGGGTAACAACAGATACTGGGGGATCAAGAGATACTGGTGATCAACAGATACTGAGGGAACAACAGATACAGAGGGATCAACAGATACTGGGAACAACAGATACTGGGGCAAAAATAGATACTGGGTTACAGCAGGTAAAGGAAGAACAACAGATACTGGGAACTAACATATACTAGGGGTAACAACAGATATTGGGGGGGAAACAGATTCTCGTGAACAACAGACACTGGGAAGCACAGATACTGTGGAACAACAGATACTGTGGAAACAACAGATATTGGGGGATCAACAGATACAGGGGAAACAACAGATTCAGGGGAAACAACGGATACTGGGGAAACAACAGTTACTGAGATAACAACAGATACTGAGGAGAACAACAGAAACTGGGGGAACAACAGAAACTGGGGGAACAACAGATACTGGGGGGAACAACTGATACTGGTGATACAATGGATGCTGGGGAACAACAGATACAGGTGGGAAAAGCAGATACTTGGGGAACAACAGAAAGTGGGGGGAACAACAGACACTGCGGGATCAACAGTTACTCGGGGAACAAAGGATACTGGGGGAAAAAAACATAATGGGTATTTTGATTAAATAACTGTGTTCAGGCATTTGTATTGTCTGTTGTTGTTTTACTTGTTAATGTCTTGATTGTTCTATAGGTGTAACCACTAATGCTCCTCCCTAGCCCCGCCCATCTGGATCCTCCGGATTGGTATGAGTCTTACTCATAAGGGCTGGGTCAGTGATGATTGATGGTTGCCCTGTGTTAATTTGATGCCATGTTCTTACTTAATAAAGCCTTTAGTTTTAAGCTTTAGCTTTTTGGATTCAGACCGTTATTTGGCACAGCAATTTTATTGAGTAACAACTTTTGGAAGATGGATCGAGTTTTGAAACCAGAGCGTCTGAATTTCAATCCCCATTTTGCAGATGCGTTGAAGAAATTTATGCATTGGCTTCGATGTTTTGAACACTTCATCGCATCATTCGATCCGACGGTTAACAAGTTGGGTCTTCTAACCAACTAGGTAAGTCATCAAACTTAATATATAATTGAAGATATTACTACATATGAAGAGGCCCTCACAGCCCTTAAGGCCCAGTACCTTAAGTCGGTTAACGAAGTATATGCCAGGTATCTTTTGTCCACTCACAGGCAATTACCCGAGGAAACCCTGGACGATTTCCTGCAGGACCTTAAGGCTTTGGCTAAGGATTGCAACTACAAGGCTGTCTCTGCCATATTGTATCAGGAAGAAGCCATCCGCGATTCTTTCATATCTGGCCTCCGATATTAGAGAGAGACTCCTCGAGAATGACTCGTTAGTTTTAAATAGAGTCGTCGCTACTGCTCGATCGTTAGATGTAGCCCAGAAGAATTTGGAACAGTATGCATCAGCCCATGCGTCTTTTACAGCCTTGTGTGTTCCAATTATGGAGGCATCCATAACACAAATGGAGCATCCACTTAATCCTATTGTTGCAGCTGTACCCCATGGGTTTAAGTGTTATTTTTGCAGCAAATCTAAACACCCCAGGCAAAGATGCCCAGCCAGAGAGGCTACCTGTTTTAAATGGAAGAAACGGGGACATTTTAGTAAAGTGTGTAAGGGTAATCCTGTACCCGATGTCTTTTCTGCTGCCACCTATCACAGAATCACAGAATCACAGAAACCCCACAGTGCAGATAGAGGCCATTTTGGCCCATCAAGCCTGCACCGACACATGTCCCACCCGATCCCCGTAACCCCTATACCAACACATAGCCCACCCTATCCCCGTAACCCCACGTGTTTAATCCCCCCTAACACTAAGGGTCAATTTATCATAGCCAATCAACCTAACCCGCACATCTTTGGACTGTGGGAGGAAACCGGAGCACCCGGAGGAAACCCACGCAAACACGGGGAGAATGTGCAAACTCCACACAGACAGTCACCCGAGGCCGGATTTGAACCCGGGTCCCTGGCGCTGTGAGGCAACAGTGCTAACCACTATGCCATCGTTCTACTCTAGCCTCGGCTACGATTGACCAGACCATACCGTGTTCCTTGACAAAATCTATGACTGACATCAAGATTAATGGTCGTCCTACTGGGTTTTTGATAGACTGTGGCAGTACTGAAAGTTTTATACACCCCAACCTTGTTAATTCCTGTTCATTGAAGGTGTATCCTACTCGAAGCGAAATCATGATAGCGTCCAAGTCTCTTACTTTGGAGGTAACTGGATATTGTAAAGTCAAATTGACCGTGAAGGATACGGAGTATAAGGACTTTAAACTCCACATATTACCTCAGTTGTGTGTGAACTTAATTTTAGGCTTGGATTTCCAGTGTCAGCATGAGAGTGTTAGCCTTAAGTATGGTGGATCACAGCCTCCGCTCACAGTCTGCGGCCTTTCTA
This sequence comes from Somniosus microcephalus, assembly GCF_052327205.1. Classification (NCBI taxonomy): domain Eukaryota; kingdom Metazoa; phylum Chordata; class Chondrichthyes; order Squaliformes; family Somniosidae; genus Somniosus; species Somniosus microcephalus. Next base: position 108,053,105 of record NC_140994.1, read on the forward strand.
CTTTAAAATTAAGTCCGCCTTCTTTGTTCGTGAACCTTGCTCCTAATTGTAGACCTATAGTGACTAAGAGTCAATGGTATATTTCAGAAGATAAAACATTTATAAAAGAGGAAATGGAAAGGCTTCAACGGGAGGGAATCATCAAACACAGTAATAGCCCGTGGCGTGCCCAGGTGGTGATGGTTAAAACTAATGAAAGGAAAAGACTTGTGGTTGATTATAGCCAGACTATAAACTTGTATACCCAATTAGATGCCTATCCTTTGCCTCGTATTTCTGAGATGGAGAACCAGATAGCTCAGTACCGCGTGTTCTCCACCATTGATTTAAAGTCTGCCTTTCATGAACTCCCCATTAAAATAGAAGACCGACCTTATACAGCCTTCGAAGCTAATGGGCATCTGTACCAATTCCTTAGGGTGCCCTTTGGAGTGACGAATGGGGTATCCGTCTTCCAATGGGAGATGGATCATATGCTGGATGAATACACATTGGAAGCAACATTCCTGTACCTGGACAATGTTACTATCTGTGGGCGCGACCAACGGGAGCATGATCAAAATCTCGCGAAGTTCCTAGAGACTGCAAAGAGGTTAAATCTGACCTACAATGAAAACAAGTGTACCTTCAATACAACACATTTGTGTATTCTTGGTTGCGTTGTGGAGAATGGGGTAATCGGGCCAGATCCTGAAAGATTACACCCGCTTAAGGAATTAGCTTTACCTCACACTGTAAAAGCTTTAAGAAGGTGTCTGGGATTCTTCTCGTACTATGCCCAGTGGATGGCTAGCTACTCAGATAAAGCCCGACCTCTTATTAAGTCGATGTCTTTTCTGCTATCGGCGGAAGTTCAGGAGGCTTTCTTTAATATCAAACGGGACATTGAGAAGGCAGTGGTATGTACCATGGACGAGAAGATCCCTTTTCAAGTGGAAAGTGATGCATCTGATTTTGCGTTGGCAGCAACTCTTAATCAAGCTGGTAGACCAGTAGCTTTTTTCTCTCGTACATTGCAAGGACCAGAAGTTCGACATTCTTCAGTGGAAAAGGAGGCACAGGCGAATATCGAAGCAGTCAGGTATTGTAGTCATTATCTCGCTGGCCAACGTTTTACGCTCATTACTGACCAGCGATCTGTGGCCTTTATGTTTAATACTAAGCAGAGAGACAAGATCAAAAATGATAAATGGTATGATTTTAAGATGGCGAATAGAACTGTCAACATATGACCTTGATATTCAGTACAGGTCTGGAGTATTCAATGAGCCATCAGATGCTTTGTCATGAGGAGTATGTGCTAGTCTAGGTATAGATAAGCTTCAAAGTCTCCACAACGCACTCTCCCACCCTGGGGTTACCAGAATGAACCATTTCATTAAGTCCCACAATCTACCCTACTCTAGTGAGGAGGTCCGGACAATAACCAGAACCTGTCATGTTTGTGCTGAATGCAAACCCCGCTTCTATAAGCCGTCTGAGCCAGCTCATCTTATTAAAGCAACTCGACCATTTGAGCATTTGAGTCTCGATTTTAATGGTCCCCTTCCATCAAGTGACCGTAATGTCTATTTTCTTAATATTATAGATGAGTACTCTCGGTTCCCTTTTGTTATCCCCTGTCTGGATGTGACTAGTGCTGTTGTAATTAAATGCCTCTGCCAACTGTTTTCCTTGTTTGGCATGCCTAACTATATACATAGTGATAGGGGTTCTTCCTTTATGAGCGAAGAATTGTGACAGTTTTTGCTATCGAAAGGGATTGCAATGAGTAGAACTACCAGCTATAACCCTCGTGCTAATGGGCAGGTCGAGAAAGAAAATGCGACAGTGTGGAAGGCTATTCTACTGTCTCTGAAGTTGCGAGGCCTGCCGACCTCTCGCTGGCAGGATGTCCTGCCAGATGTGTTGCATTCCATAAGGTCTCTTTTGTGTACAGCGACGAATGCCACCCCTCATGAACGGATGTTTAGTTTTCCGATTAAAGCTACCAATGGAGTATTGTTACCCACATGGTTGACGACCACGGGCCCTGTGCTTTTGCGCAAACATGTGAGAGGCCACAAAACTGATCCACTGGTGGAGGAAGTACAGCTCCTCCATGCTAATCCCCAGTATGCTTACATTCAATATCCGGAATTGTTGTGTATGTACCTTTAAGACAGAACTGTTTTACTGCTCCTGTACACTGTACTACCGGCAGTGACCACACCTGTATATAAAGCCGGAGCAGGCTTCTGTACTACAGCCTTGAGACTACTCTACTCCAGTAATTACCTGTTGATTGTTAAGCTACAGCATCTGTGTAGTTCTTGGGGAAACATCGTATTTAAAGAATCACGGCTCTAACATTGGCGACGAGTGTCGATTCAAATCTACCTGCAACTCTGCATTTCCGTTCGAGGATTCGCTCCGGGAGGGCGGTGGAAGAAAGTCGAGGCCAGAAACACGGGCGTCGACAACGTGCAACCGCCCAGCCGTCCGGCTGAGAGTGAACATCGCAGGGGAGGCTGTGGAGAGCTGGGCTTGGTTCCCCAGCCATGGCGATCAGCAACAGACTGACGACAGGTACAGCGCAGACCCTTCCCGGACAGCGGCGGCTGGAGCCAACCAATGGCAGAGAAAAGGCCGAGCAGCGTTAACGGGGTAAGATAGAGGGCGAAGCGCACAGGGCGCAGCCGGGGGTTGAAAACCGAGCGGCGTCGAGGAATAACAAAACAGAGAGAGAGAGGGTAAAGCAGCATACGGGTTCAGGACCGAGCGGCGGAAACGGGAAAGGCGCACAGAAAAAAAAAATGCGCAGAGCACAGCCAGGGCTCAAGGGCTGAACAGTGTCCGCGGGGAGAAGAAGGGAGAGCACGGGAGATGCCATTGAGCTGCGGAGAAGAAGGAAGAGCGCGGGAGACACCATTTTTAAAAGCCACAGCGGAGAAGAAGGGCGAGCGCGGGAAGAAAGGAAAGCGTGGGAGATGCTATTTTGTGCCAGCGGAGAAGAAGGGAAAGCGCGGGAGATGCCATTTTTGACAGTTAAATCACACCCAGGGATGCCGAAGAGTGGCAGTAACTCTACGTTCGACAATGAAGTCGAAGATTGGGCGACATATGTGGAACGTATTGAGGTGTACTGCAGGGCGAATGAAGTGCCAGATGCTAGGAAAGCACTGGTTTTGTTAAATTCCATGGGTGCAAAAACTTATGGGTTACTGCGAAACCTAATAACCCCAGAGAAGCCTGTGAATAAGAATTTCGAAAGCATAGTAGAAATCCTACAGGGCCACTTAAAACCCACACCGCTGCTGATAGCAGAACGATTTAAGTTCCGTAAAAGGAACCAACACAAAGATGAAAGCAATGCTGAGTACTTAACGGAACTGCGCAAGCTATCGAAACACTGCCAGTTTGGAGTGCGACTAGCAGATACGTTAAGGGACAAGTTTGTGTGTGGGCTTCAAAGTGAAGGAACCCAGAAATGGTTCCTATCAGAATAGGATCTTACGCTGGACAAGGCTTTCAGTATGGCAGTATCACACGAAGCAGCCACAAGGGGCGCTGCAGAGATACAATGGAGACCGCAAGAATATGGCACCAATGAAATGTCCTATGGAACAGGGAAGTGTTATCGCTGGGCCAGAACAACACACGACCAGAAGGATTGTTGGTTCAAGGACCAAGTGTGCAGACAGTGTAGAAAAGCAGGACACATAGCAAGAGTCTGCAGGTGTGGGAAGAAAACCAATTGCCTGAAATCTCCACAGGAGAAGTACAAAAAGGTACACAAGGTGATGGGCAGTAGTTCAGACGAACAGAAAAGTGACACAGACTCCGGAAGCAAGGAGCTGGGTTGTCTGAAACTACATAAGGTAACCAAAATGGAGGATCACCAGACTATCTCAGTTACACTCAAGATAGATGGAGTCCAAGTGAAAATGGAATTGGACACAGGATCAGCCCTAACAGTTATAAACCAATGGGACTACAAGCGGCTATTTTCACATATACCCTTGAAAGCTACAGAGATTGTCTTGAAGACGTACACGGGGCAAAAAGTCTACCCCAAAGGAAAAATAAGGGTGAAAGTGATATACAAAGGCCTGGAAATACCTAAAATGGACTTGTATGTTTTGCCAGATGGAGGACCACCACTGCTAGGACGTGAATGGGTCCAGAAGATACAATTAGATTGGCATTCCATACAGGCACTGAAGGTTGAGGCCAAAAAGGATGACAACGTCACACCTGGACGACTGTCAAAAATGCTAACTGACGCAAAAGAAGTGTTCCAGGAGGGACTTGGAACACTAAAAGTCATAAAAGCAACGATTAAAATAGAGGAAAATGCAAGCCCAAAGTTTCTTAAGGCCAGACCAGTGCCTTATGCGATCAGACCAGCCGTCGAAGCAGAGCTGGAAGGGTTGGAACATTCAGGAGTACTGTCCAAAGTAGACTGGAGTAAGTGGACTACACCCATCGTTCCTGTAAGGAAGAGGCCATTGAGTAATACGCCTGGGGAAACAAAGAAGCTCCGCATCTGTGGGGATTTTAAGGTGACAGTGAACCCAGTCCTTCACACGGTACAATATCCGCTTCCACGAATTGAGGATTTTTCGCCTCGCTGTCTGGAGGTAAACACTTCACGAAAATTGACCTAGCCCAGTCGTACTTGCAAATGGAGGTAGAAGAAGTCTCGAAACAATACCTCACAATAAACACTCATAAACGTCTCTATCAATACAACCGGCTGGTGTTCGGGGTAGCATCGGCTCTGGCTATTTGGCAAAGGGCGATGGATCAAGTCCTGCAAGGGATTCCAGGGACCCAGTGTTATTTGGATGACATCCTGGTCACGGGCGAAAATGGCAGTGATCACCTTGCCAACTTGGAGAAGGTGCTCACCAGATTAAAGGAATATGGGCTACGAGCTAATCGCCACAAGTGTGAGATTTTCCAGAAGCAGATCTTGTATTGTGGCCACGTCATCGATAAAGAGGGATTACATAAGTCACCTGAAAAGATTGAGGCAGTAGTCAAGGCTCCAGCACCGGAAAATGTGTCACAACTGAGGTCGTTCCTCGGGCTGGTAAACTACTACCATAAGTTCTTACCAAATTTGTCCACGGTATTAGACCCACTGAACACCCTACTGCAAACAGGGGTGCCAAGGAAGTGGAATGACGAACGTAGATGAGCTTTGCAAAAGTGTAAAGAATTGATCACATCAAAAGAGGTGTTGGCCCATTTCAACCCAGCACTACCAATTCGTTTGGCATGTGATGCATCACCCTATGGCATTGGAGCGGTGCGGTCGCACAAATTCCCAGACGGGTTGGAGTAGCCTTTGTGTCTCAGTCACTAACCTCAGCCGAGCGTAACTATGCCCAGATTGACAGGGAGGCCATCAGCCTAGTGTGGGGAGTGAAAAAGTACAATCACTATCTGCACGGGCAGAAGTTCACCTTGCTGACTGACCACCAGCCACTTGTCTCCATCTTTAATCCTAAGAAGGGCCTTCCAGTGATGACTGCACAATGGTTACAAAGATGGTCCCTGTTTCTAGGGGCGAATCAATATGAAATAGAATATAAAGGCACGAAACAGCATGGAAACGCTGATGGGCTATCACACCTGCCGCTGCCTACTGTGGAGGAAGCACCAGCAGTGGACCCTATCGAGATATTTTATTCGTCAATAATTGAACGATTGCCAGTAACGAACGCGGATATAGAGATGGAGACCCGCAATGATCCGACACTTTCTCGGGTATATGATTTGACGGTGAGGGGATGGCCAACACATGGCGACTCACTGTTGCCAGCATTCTCATCCAGAAGAGAACAGCTGTCAGTACGCCAGGGGACAGTGATGTGTGGATCCCGAGTGGTGATTCCACCCAAGTTAAGGGAGAGAGTGCTAAATGAGCTTCATGAAGGCCATCTGGGAGGGGTGAAAATGAAAAGCCTTGCTAGGGCTTATGTGTGGTGGCCGGGGATCGATCAACAAATCGAGGACCTAACCAAGAGCTGCTCAGAATGCCAGAAGGTCCAAAATGCACCACCACATGCCCCTCTACACCCATGGGAGTGGCCCTCCTCTCCATGGCAACGTGTGCATATTGATTTTGCTTGTCCATTCATGGACTCAATGTTCTTAATAGCAGTGGATGCTCACTCGAAATGGCCTGAGGTGATAAAAATGTTCTCAACCACTACAGAGAAAATGATTGCAGTCCTACAGACCATATTTGCCAGGAACGGCTTGCCAGAGCAGATTTGCTCTGATAATGGACCACAGTTTGTGTCCGAAGAGTTTCGAAAATTTATGAGAAGGAATGGGGTAAGGCATTACACATCCACCCTGTATCATCCAGCCACAAATGGATTGGCTGAAACGTTCGTACAAACCTTTAAAAAGGCGATAAAGGCCATGTGCGATGATGAAATTCCATTACAGCATAAGGTGGACAATTTCCTATTAGCCGACATAAATGCGACACATGCAGTTACCAACCAGACCCTGGCCATGATGTTCTTTAACCGAAGGTTGAGATCTCGTCTGGATTTGCTCAGACCCAATGTGCGATGAAATGTTGAGGATAAACAATTCCAGCACATCAATGAGAATCCGACAAGGAGCTTCAATGTAGGACAACCAGTCTTGGCCCGTGACTACCGAACTGAGAAATGGCTACACGGAACGATATGCACAAGGCAGGGGCCATTAATGTACACAGTGGATGTTGGGGAGAACATTGTGAGATGCCACGTCGATCAGACCTTAGCATCACAGGAATGAGTCAACCCCATGTCTCGAGTACCTGGGGATGAACCCGACATACTGGTAGCATCTACCTCCGAACCAGTAGCAGTGGAAACCATTGAACTAACCGACGAAAAGGGCCCAGAATTGCCTCCGCACCAAGAACAAGAACCGCAGTAAAGGCGCTATCCCGAAAGGATCAGGAAGCCGCCCCAAAGACTGAATCTATAAATGGACTATTTTCAGTTAATGTTGCATGTTAAAAATGTTAATTGTTTAATGAATGTTATGGTACTGTTAATCTAAAAGGGGAGGAATTGTTGTGTATGTACCTTTAAGAGAGTACTGTTTTACAGCTCCTGTATACTGTAGTACCGGCAGTGACCACACCTGTATATAAAGCCAGAGCAGGCTTCTGAACTTCAGTCTTGAGACTACTCTACTCCAGTAAATACCTGTTGATTGTTAAGTTACAGCATCAGTGTAGTTGTTGGGGAAATACCCTATTTAAAGAATCACGGCTCTAACAGGATGGGTGAGAGGATACGGTCTCTATTAAAGATCTTGCACCTGCTGGAGCTCGAAAAGAGATTGACTCTGAGAGTAGAGTTCTCAATCGTGGTATTGGACCTTCAGAGACACAAACCCTCAGTGTGGAAAACACTGATGATTCTGGGAATTCGAATGAGCTGGAGTTAATACTCCAGGAGGAGCCTCAGCAAGAGTTACGTCGTTCCCAGAGGACTATCAGACCTCCTGACAGACTAAATCTATAGCAGGGGGTGAATGTGATGAAATAACTCTATGTTCTGGCTTTTGTATTGTCTGTTGTTGTTGTACTTGTTAATGTCTGGAATGTTCTACAGGTGTAACCATTAATGCTCCACCCTAGCCCCGCCCCTCGGGCTCCTCCGGATTGGTGTGCGTCTTACTTAAAAGAGCTGGGTCTTACACATAAGGGCTGGGTCGGTGATGAATGATGGTTGCCCTGTGTTAACTTGATGCCATGTTCTTAATTAATAAAAGCCTTTAGTTTTAAGCTTTAACCTCTTGGATTGAGGCCGTTATTAGGCACATCAAGGATCAACAGATACTGTGGGACCAACAGATACCGTGGGAACAACAGATGCTGGGGAACAACAGATACTGGGGGGACCAACAGATTCTGGGGGATCAACATATACTGGGAATAACAGATACTGGGGCAACAATAGACACTGGGGAACAAAAGATACACGAAGAACAACAGATACTGGGAACTAACATACACTATGGGGATCAACAGATACCGAGGGGAACAACAGAATCTGGGGAACAACAGATACTGGGAACAACAGATACTGGGGAACAACAGATATGGGGGAAACAACAGACATTGTGGGGAAGAACAGATACTGTGAAACAACAGATACTGGGGGAACAACAGATACTGAGGGTACAACAGTTATTGGGGGGGACAACAGACACTGTGGGATAAACAGATACTAGAGAAACAACAGATACTGGGGGGAAGAACAGATACTGGTGGAACAACAGATACTGGGGAAACAACAGATACTGAGGGATCAACAGATACTGGGGAAAACAGATACTGGGGGATGAACAGATGCTGGAGAAACAACAGATACTGGGGGAAGATCAGGTAGTGGGGAGACATCAGATACTGGGGGTACAACAGTTGCTCGGGAAAAACAGATACTGGTGGAACAACAAATACTGAGAGGACAACAGTTATTGGGGGCACAACAGATATGGGGGATCAACAGATACTGTGGATCAACAGTTACTGGGGGAACAACAGATACTGGGGAAACAACAGATAATGGGGGAATAACAGATACAGGTTGAACAACAGGTACTGGGGGAACAACAGACATTCGGGGATCAACAGATACTGGGGGATCAACAGATACTGAGGGAAAAAGAGATACAGGGGATCAACAGATACTGGGAACAACAGAATCTGGGGCAACAATAGATATTGGGGAACAACAGATAAAGGAAGAACAACAGATACTGGGAACTAACATATACTAGGGGTAACAACAGATATTGGTGGAAACACAGATTCTGTGAAACAACAGATTCTGGGAACCACAAATACTGTGGAACATAAGATACTGAGGAGAACAAACGACACTGGGGATCAACAGATACTGGAGGATCAACATAAACTGGGGGAACAACAGATACTGGAGGATCAATAGATAATGGGAACAACAGATACTGGGGCAACAATAGATACTGCGGAACGAAAGATACAGGATGAACAACAGATACTGGGAACTACCATATACTAAGGGGAACAACAAATATGGGGAGCAACAGGTAATGGGGAACAACAGAAACGGGGGAGCAACAGCTACTCTGCAACAACAGATACTGGGGGGAACAACAGATACTGGAGAACCACAGACACTGGTGCAACAACAGATACTGGGGGAACAACATATTCTGTGGGGAACATCAGATATTGGAGAACAACAGATACTGGGAACAACAGGTACTGGAGAAAAACAGGTACTGGAGGAACACCAAACACAGGGGGATCAACAGATACTGGGGGATCAACAGATACTTAGGAAATAACATATACTCAGGGACAACAGATAGTGGGGGAACAACAGCTACTGGGGGAAACAACAGATACTGGGGTAACAACAGCTACTGGGGGATCAACAGATACTGGGGATCAACAGATACTGAGGGAAAAACAGACACAGGGGGATCAACAGATACTGGAAACAACAGATACCGGGGAACAACAGATAAAGGAAGAACAACAGATACTGTGAACTAACATATACTAGGGGTAACAACAGATATTGGGGGATAAACAGATTCTTGGGAACAACAGATACTGGGAACCACAGATACTGTGGAACAACAGATACTGGGGAAACAACAGATATTGGGGAAACAATGTGTGCTGGGGAACAACAGATACAGGCAGGAAAAGCAGATACTGGGGGTACAAAAGATTCTGGGGGAACCAAACAGACTGGTGGACCAACAGATAATGCGGGATCAACAGGTACAGGATGAACAACAGATGCTGGGGAACAACAGATACTGGGGGAACAACAGATACTGGGGGATCAACAGACACTGGGAAAAACAGATACTGGGGCAACAATGGATACTGGGGAACAAAGAATACTGGAGGAACAACAGATACTGGGGACCAACAGATACTGGTGCAACAACAGATACTGGGGGAACAACAGATACTGGTGCAACAACAGATACTGAAGGAACAAAGAATACGAGGAAACAACAGATACAGGCTAATAACAGGCACTGGGGGAACAACAGATTCTGGGGAACAACAGATACTGGGGGAACAACAGAAACTGGGGAACAACAGATACTGGGGAACATCGGATGCTGGGGAACTAGAGGTACTGGGAACAACATATACTAGGTAACCTCAGATAATGGGGAAACAACAGATATTCTGGAACAATGGGTAATGGGGAACAACTGATACTGGGGAAGAAATGATACTGGGGAACAAAAGATAATTGGGAACAGGAGATAACTGGGTAACAACAGATACTGGGGGAATAACAGACACTGGGGATGAACAGACACTGGGGTTCAACAGATACTGGGGGAACAACAGATGCTGGAAAAACAACAGATACAGGGGGAGCACTGGATAATGGAGGGAACAAAAGATACTGGCGGAACAACAGATACTGGGGGGATCAAAAGATACTGGGGAATCAGCAGATACAGGGGGAACAACAGACACTGGGGAACAACAGATACTGGGAAACAACACATACTGGGGGAACACCAGACACTGGGGAAACAACAGATACTGGGGAAACAACAGATACTGGTGGGCAACAGATACTGGGGGGATCAACAGATCCTGGGAGCGCAACAGGTACTGGGAGAACAACAGATAATAGAGAACCACAGATACTGGGGAAAAAACAGATACCGGGGGATCAAATGATATTTGGGGAACAAAAGATACTGAGGGAACAACAGTTACTGGGGCGAACAACAGACACTTGGGGATCAATAGATACTGGGGAAACAACGGATACTCTGAGAAAAACTCATACTGGAGGAACAAAAGATACTGGGGGAAGAACAAATACTGGGGTAACAACAGATACTGGGTTAATAACAGATACTGGGGGATCAAAAGGTACTGGGAATCAACACATACAGGGGGAACAACAGTTAATGGGGGAACAACAGATACTGAGGGGGGCAACAGACACTGGTGGATCAACAGGTACTGGGGTGAACAACAGATACTGGGGGCACAAGAGATGCTGGGGGATTAACAGAAACTGGGGGAACAACAGATACTGGAGGAACAACAGAAACTCAGGAAACAACATATACTGGGGAGCAACAGATACTGGGGGGAAAACAGATCCTGGGTGAACATACAGACACTGGGGGATCAACAGATACTGGGGGAACAAAGAATACAAGGAAAAACAGATACTGGGCAATAAAATATACTGGGGGGAACAACAGATACTGGAGGAACAACAGAAACTAGAGACCAACAGATACTGGTGCAACAACAGATACTGAAGGAACAAAGAATATGAGGAAACAACAGATACTGGCTAATAACAGGCACTGGGGGGAACAACTGTTACTGGGGGAACAACAGATTCTGGGGAACAATAGCTACTGGGGGAACAGAAAAAACTGGGGCAGAACAGATACTGGGGAACATCGGACACTGGTGAACTAGAGGTACTGGGAACAACAGATACTAGGTAACAACAGACACTGAGGAAACAACAGATACTCCGAAACAATGGATAATGGGGAACAACCGATACTGGGGAACAAATGATACTGGGGAACAAAAGATAATTGGGAACAGGGGATACTGGGTAACAACAGATACTGGGGGTACAACAGGTACTGGGGGAACAACAGATACTGGAAAAGCAACAGATACAGGGGGCACACTATATACTGGAGGGAACAAAAGATACTGGCGGAACAACAGATACTGGGGGGATCAAAAGATACTGGGGAATCTGCAGATACAGGGGGAACAACAGATACTGGGGAACAACAGATACTGGGGAAACAACAGATACTGGGAGAACAACAGATACTGGGGGGAACAACAGATACTGGGGAAACAACAGATACCGGTGGGCAACAGATACTGGGGGGATCAACAGATCCTGGGAGCGCAACAGATACTGGGAGAACAACAGATAATGGAGTTCAACAGATACTGGGGAAAAAACAGATACCGGGGGATCAAAGGGTACTTGGGGAACAAAAGATACTGAGGGAACAACAGTTACTGGGGCGAACAACAGACAGTGGGGGATCAATAGATACTGGGGAAACAACGGATACTCTGAGAAAAACTGATACTGGAGGAACAATAGATACTGGGGGAGGGACAAATACTGGGGGAACAACAGGTACTGGGGTAATAACAGATACTGGGGGATCAAAAGTTCCTGGGGATCAACAGATACAGGGGGAACAACAGATAATGGGGGAACAACAGAGACTGGGGGGAGCAACAGACACCGGCGGAGCAACAGATACTTGGGGAACAACAGATACTGGGGGCACAAGAGAAGCTGGGGGATCAACTGAAACTGGGGGAATAACAGATACTGGAGGAACAACAGATACTCAGGAAACAACAGATACTGGGGAACAACAGATACTGGGGGGAAAACAGATCCTGGGTGAACAACAGATACTGGGGTAAAAACAGACACTAGGGGATCAACAGATACTGGGGGAACAACAGATACTGGGGAAACAACAGATACTGGGGAACAACAGATACTGGGGGGAAGAACAGATACTGGGGGAACAACAGATACTGCGGCAACAACAGATACTGGGGATCAACAGATATTTGAAACAACAGCTACTGGGGGAACAACAGGTACTGGGGGAACAACGGATACTGGGGGAACTACAGATACTGGGGGAACAACCGATCCTCGGGGAACAACCGATACTGGGGGAACAACAGATACTGGCTTAAAAACTGATACTGGGGAAACTACACATACTGGGGGAACAACAGATACAGGGGGACAACAGATACTGGGGGAACAACCGATACTGGGGGACAACAGATACTGGGGGAACAACCGATACTGGGGGAACAACTGATACTGGGGCAAAAACAGATACTGGGGGTTCAAGAGATACTGGTGATCAACAGATGCTGAGGGAACAACAGATACAGAGGGATCAACAGATCCTGGGAACAACAGATACTGGGGCAACAAAAATACAGGGGATCAACAGATAAAGGAAGAACAACAGATACTGGGAACTAACATATACTAGGGGTAACAACAGATATTGGAGGGAAGCAGATTCTCACGAACAACAGACACTGGGAACCACAGATATTGTGGAACAACAGATACTGGGGAAACAACAGATATTGGGGGGTCAACAGATGCAGGGGATACAACGGATACTAGGGAAACAACAGTTACTGAGGGAACAACAGATACTGAGGAGAACAACAGAAACTGGGGGAACAACAGTTACTGAGGGAACAACAGATAATGGGGAAACAACAGTTAATGTGGAATCAACAGAAGCTGGGGAACAACAGATACTTGGGGAACAACTGATACTGGGGAAACAATGGATGCTGGGTAACAACAGATACAGGTGGGAAAAGCAGATACTTGGGGAACAACAGATACTGGGGAAACAACAGACACTGTGGGATCAACAGTTACGGGGGAACAAAAGATACTGGGGTAACCAAACATACTGGGGATTGTGATGAAATAACTCTGTGTTCTGGCATTTGTATTGTCTGTTGTTGTTGCACTTGTTAATGTCTGGAATGTTCTATAGGTGTAACCACTAATGCTCCACCCTAGCCCCGCCCCTCTGGATCCTCCGGATTGGTGTGAGTCTTACTCATAAGGGCTGGGTCGGTGATGAATGATGGCTGCCCTGTGTTAACTTGATGCCATGCTTTTACTTAATAAAGCCTTTAGTTTTAAGCTTTAACCTCTTGGATTCAGGCCATTATTTGGCACATCAATTTTATTAAGCAACAACTTTTGGAAGATGGATTGATTTTGCAAACCACAGCATCTGGATATCGATCCCCATTTGGCAGATGCGTCGAAGAAATTTATGCATTGGCTTCGATGTTTTGAACACTTCATCACATCGTTCCATCCGACGGTTAACAAGTTGGGTCTTCTAACCAACTAGGTAAGTCATCAAACTTACTCTATAATTGAAGATATTACTACATATGAAGAGGCCCTCACAGCCCTTAAGGCTCAGTACCTTAAGTCGGTTAACGAAGTATATGCCAGGTATCTTTTATCTACTCGCAGGCAATTACCCGAGGAATCCCTGGACGATTTCCTGCAGGACCTTAAGGCTTTGGCTAAGGATTGCAACTACAAGGCTGTCTCTGCCATATTGCATCAGGAAGAAGCCATCCACAATACTTTCATATCTGGCCTCTGATATTAGAGAGAGACTCCTCAAGAATGACTCGTTAGTTTTAAAAACAGTCGTCGCTACTGTTCGATCTTTAGAGGTAGCCCAGAAGAATTTAGAAGTGTATGCATCAGCCCATGCATCTTTTTCAGCCTTGTGTGTTCCGAGTATGGAGGCATCCATAACACAAATGGAGCCTCCACTTAATCCTATTGTTGCGGCTGTACCCCATGGGTTTAAGTGTTATTTTTGTGGCCAATCTAAACACCCCAGGCAAAGATGCCCAGCCAGAGAGGCTACCTGTTTTAAATGTAAGAAACGGGGATATTTCAGTAAAGTGTGTAAGGGCAATCCTGTACCCGATGTCTTTTCTGCTGCTGCCTATCGTTCTACTCTAGCCTCGGCTACGATAGACCAGACCATACCATGTTCCTTGTCGAAATCTATGATTGACATCAAGATTAATGTTCGTCCTATTGGGTGTTTGATAGACTGTGGCAGTACTGAAAGTTTTATACACCCCAACCTTATTAACTCCTGTTCATTGAAGGTGTATCCTACTCGAAGTGAAATCATGATGGCGTCCAAGTCTCTTACTTCGGAGGTGACTGGATATTGTAAAGTCACATTGACCATTAAGGATACGGAGTATAAGGACTTTAAACTCCTCATATTACCTCAGTTGTGTATGAACTTAATTTTAGGCATGGATTTCCAGTGTCAGCATGAGAGCGTTACCCTTAAGTATGGTGGATCTCAGCCTCCGCTCACAGTCTGTGGCCTTTCTAATTTAAAAGCAAGTCCGCCTTCTTTGTTCGTGAACCTTGCTCCTAATTGTAGACCTATAGCGACTAAGAGTCAATGGTATAGTTCAGAAGATAAAACATTTATAAAAGAGGAAGTGGAAAGGCTTCAACGGGAGGGAATCATCGAACAAAGTAATAGCCCGTGGCGTGCCCAGTTGTTGATGGTTATAACTAATGAAAAGAAAAGACTTGTGGTCGATTATAGCCAGACTATAAACTTGTATACCCAATTAGGCGCCTATCCTTTGCCTCGTATTTCTGAGATGGTGAACCAGATAGCTCAGTACCGCGTGTTCTCCACCATTGATTTAAAGTCTGCCTATCATCAACTCCCCATTAAAATAGAAGACCGACCTTATACAGCCTTCAAAGCTAATGGGCACCTGTACCAATTCCTTAGGGTGCCCTTTGGAGTGACGAATGGGGTATCCGTCTTCCAACGGGAGATGGATTGTATGCTGGATGAATACGCGTTGGAAGCAACATTCCCATACCTGGACAATGTTACTATCTGTGGGCGCGACCAACGGGAGCATGATCAAAATCTCGTGAAGTTCCTAGAGACTGCAAAGAGGTTTAACCTGGCCTACAATGAAAACAAGTGTACCTCCAATACTACACGTTTGTGTATTCTTGATTGCATTCTGGAGAATGGGGTAATCGGGCCAGATCCTGAAAGATTATGCCCGCTTAAGGAATTACCTTTACCTCACACTGTAAAAGCTTTAAGAAGGTGTCTGGGATTCTTCTCGTACTATGCCCAGTGGATGTCTAGCTACTCAGATAAAGTCCGACCTCTTATTAAGTCGACGTCTTTTCTGCTATCGGCGGAAGTTCAGGAGGCTTTCTTTAATATCAAACAGGACATTGAGAAGGCAGTGGTATGTGCCATGGATGAGAAGATCCCTTTTCAAGTGGAAAGTGATGCATCTGATTTTGCGTTGGCAGCAACTCTTAATCAAGCTGGTAGACCAGCAGCTTTTCTCTCTTGTACATTGCAATGGCCAGAAGTTCGACATTCTTCAGTGGAAAAGGAGGCACAGGCGATTATCGAAGCAGTCAGGTATTGGAGTCATTATCTCGCTTTCCAACGTTTTACGCGCATTACAGACCAGCGATCTGTGGCCTTTATGTTTAATACTAAGCCGAGAGGCAAAATCAAAAATGATAAGATTTTAAGATGGCGAATAGAACTGTCAACATATGACTATGATATTCAGTACAAGTCTGGAGCATTCAATGAGCCATCGGATGCTTTGTCATGAGGAGTATGTGCTAGTCTAGGTATAGATTAGCTTCAAAGTCTCCACAACGCACTCTGCCACCCTGGGGTTACCAGAATGAACCATTTCATTAAGTCCCACAATCTACCCTACTCTATTGAGGAGGTCCGGACAATGACCAGAACCTGTCGTGTTTGTGCTGAATGCAAACCCCGCTTCTATTAGCCATCTGAGCCAGCTCATCTTATTAAAGCAACTCGAACATTTGTGCTTTGGAGTCTCGATTTTAATGGTCCCCTTCCATCGAGCGACCGTAATGTCTATTTTCTTAATATTATAGACGAGTACTCTCGGTTCCATTTTTTTATCCCCTGTCCGGATTTGACTAGTGCTGTTGTAATTAAATGCCTCTGCCAACTGTTTTCCTTGTTTGACATGCCTAACTCTATACATAGTGATAGGGGTTCTTCCATATGAGCCAAGAATTGCGATAGTTTTTGCTATCGAAAGGCATTGCAATGAGTAGAACTACCAGCTATAACCCTCGTGGTAATGGGCAGGTCGAGAAAGAAAATGCGACATTGTGGAAAGCTATCGTACTGTCTCTGAAGTTGCAAAACCTGCCGACCTCTCGCTGGCAGGATGTCCTGCCAGACGTGTTGCATTCCATAACGTCCCTTTTGTGTACAGCGACGAATTCCACCCCTCATGAAAGGATGTTTATTTTCCAAGAAAAGCTACTAATGGAGTATTGTTAGCCACATGGTTGACGACCACGGACCCTGTGCTTTTGTGCAAACATGTGAGAAGCCACAAAACTAATCCACTGGTGGAGGAAGTACAACTCCTCCATGCTAATCCCCAGTATGCGTACATTCAATATCCGGATGGGTGAGAGGATACGGCCTCTATTAAAGATCTTGCACCTGCTGGAGCTCGAAAAGAGTTCGACTCTGAGAGTAGAGTTTTCAATCGTCATATTGGACCTTCAGAGACACAAACCCTCAGTGTGGAAAACACTGATGATTCTGGGAATTCGAATGAGCTGGAGTTAGTACTCCAGGAGGAGCCTCAGCAAGAGTTACGTCATTCCCATAGGACTATCAGACCTCCTGACAGACTGAATCTATAGCAGGGGGTGAATGTGATGAAATAACTCTATGTTCTGGCTTTTTTATTGTCTGTTGTTGTTGTACTTGTTAATGTCTGGAATGTTCTTCAGGTGTAACCATTAATGCTCCTCCCTAGCCTCGCCCCTCTGGCTCCTCTGGATTGTTGTGAGTCTTACTTATAAGAGCTGGGTCTTACACATAAGGGCTGGGTCGGTGATGAATGATGGTTGCCCTGTGTTAACTTGATGCCATGTTCTTACTTAATAAAAACCTTTAGTTTTAAGCTTTAACTTTTTGGATTCAGGCCATTATTAGGCACATCAGGGATCAACACATAATGTGGGACCAACAGATACAGTGGGAACAACAGATGCTGGGGAACAACAGATACTGGGGGGAACAACATATACTGGGGGATCAACAGATACTGGGAAAACAGATACTGGGGCAACAATAGACACTGGGGAGCAAAAGATACATGAAGAACAACAGATACTGGGAACTAACATATACTATGGGGATCAACAGATACCGGGGGGAACAACAGGATCTGGGGAACAACAGATAATGTGAACAGCAGATACTGGGGAACAACAGATGCGGGGAGCAAAAGATACTGGGGAACAACAAACACTGGTGCAACAACAGATACTGGGGGAACAACAGATACTGGTTAATAACTGATACTGGGGGGAACAACAGATACTGGAGGAACAACAGATACTGGGGAACAACAGATACTGGTTAATAACAGATACTGGGGGGAACAACAGATACTGGGGAATAACAGATACTGGTGCAACACAGATACTGAGGGAATGAAGAATACGAGGAAACAACAGATACTGGTTAATTACAGACACTGGGGGGAACAACAGTAACTGGGGGAACAACAGATTGTGGTGAGAAACAGATACTGGGGGAACAACAGAAACTGGGGAGCAACAGATACTGGGGAACAGCAAATACTGGGGAAACAACATATACTCTGGAACAATAGATAATGGGGAACAACAGATATTGGGGAAGAACAGATACTGGGGGAACAACAGATACTGGGGAAGAACAGATACTGGGGGTACAACAGATACTGGGGGAACAACAGATACTGGGGGAACAACAGATACTGGGGAAACAACAGATACTGGGGGAACACTAGATACTGTGGGGAACATCAGATACTGATGGAACACCAGATACTGGGGGAAAAACATATACTTGCAGAACAACAGATACTGGGGAATTAACAGATACTGGGGGAACACCAGACACTGGGGGAACAACAGATACTTGGGGAAAAACAGAAGCTGTGGAAAAACAGATACAGGGGGAACCACTGATACTGGGGAAACAATGGATGCTGGGGAACAAGAGATACTGTGGGAAAAACAGATACTTGGGGAACAACAGATACTGGGGGAACAACAGATACTGGGGGAACAACAGATACTGGGGAAGAACAGATACTGGGGGAACAACAGATACTGGGGAAACAACAGGTACTGGGGGATCAACAGATACAGGGGGATCAACATAAACAGAGGGGACAACAGATACTGGGGGAACAATAGATACTGGGGGAACAACAGACACTGCGGGATCAACTGGTACTGAGTGATCATCAGATACTGGGATAAACAGATACTGGGACAACAGTAGATACTGGGGAAAAACAGATACACGAAGAACAACAGATACTGGGAACTAACATATACCATGGGGATCAACAGATACCGAGGGGAACAACAGAATCTGGGGAACAACAGATACTGGGAACAGCAGATACTGGGGAACAACAGATACGGGGGAGCAAAAGACACTGGGGAACAACAAACACTGGTGCAACAACAGATACTGGGGACAAAGAATACCAGCAAACAACAGATACTGGTTAATAAAAGATACTGGGGTGAACAACAGATACTGGAGGAACAACAGATACTGGGAACAACAGATACTAGTGCTACAACAGACACTGGGGGAACAAAGAATATGAGGAAACAACAGATACTGGGTAATAACAGACACTGGGGGGAGCAACAGTTGCTGGGGGAACAACACATTCTGGGGAACAACAGATACCGGGGGAAAAACAGAAACTGGGGAACAACAGATACTGGGGAACATCGGATACTGGGGAACTAGAGGTACAGGGAAGAAAAGACTCTAGGTAACAACAGATACTGGGGAAACAACAGATAATCTGGAACAACAGATAAAGGGGTACAACAGATACTGGGGAACAAAAGATAGTGGGGAACAACAGATAATTGGGAACAGGAGATACTGGCTTACAACAGGCAATGGGTTAACAACAGATACTGGGGAAGAACAGATACTGGGGGAACAAAAGATACTGGGGAAGAACAGATACTGGGGAATTAACAGATACTGGGGGAACAGCAGACACTGGGGGAACAACAGATGCTGGGGGAACATCAGATCCTGGGGAGAACAACAGATACTGGGAAACAACAGATACTGAGAAACAACAGATAATGGGGGGGGGCATCAGACACTGGGCAGAGCAACAGATCCTGGGAGCACAACAGATACTGTGAGAAAAACCGATAATGGAGAACAACAGATACTGGGGAAGAAACAGATACCGGGGGATCAAAGATCCTGGGGAACAACAGATACTGAGGAGAACAACAAAAACTGGGGGCTCAACAGGTACTGGGGGATCAAAATAAACTGGTGGAACAACAGGTACTGGGGGAACAACTGATACTAGGGAAAACAATGGATGCCGGGGAAAGACAGATACAGGTGGGAAATGCAGATACTTGGGGAACAACAGATACTGGGTGATCAACAGATACTGGGGCAGCATTAGTTACTGGGGAACAACAGATACACGAAGAACAACAGATATTGGGAACTATCATATACTATGGGGATCAACAGATACCGGGGGCAACAACAGAATCTGGGCAACAACAGATACTGGGAACAACAGATACTGGGGAACAACGGCTACGGGGGAGCAAAAGATACTGGGGAACAACAAACACTGGTGCAACAACAGATACTGGGGGAACAAAGAATACTAGGAAACAACAGATACTGGTTAATAACAGATACTGGGGGAACAACAGATACAGGGGAGCAAAAGATACTGGGGAACAACAAACACTGGTGCAACAACAGACACTGGGGGAACAAAGAATACTAGGAAACAACAGATACTGATTAATAACAGTTACTGGGGCAACAACACATTCTGGGAAACAACAGAAACTGGGGGAACAACAGAAACTGGGGAACAACAGATACTAGGGTACACCGGATACTGGGGAAATAGAGGTACTGGGAACAACAGATACTAGTTAACAACAGATACTGGGGAAACAACAGATATTCTGGAACAACAGATAATGGTGAACAACAGATACTGTGGAAAAATGACACTGGGGAACAACAGAAAATTGGGAACAGGTCATACTGGGTTACAACAGATACTGGGGTAACAACAGATACTGGGGAAGAACAGATACTTGGGGATCAAAAGGTACTGGGGACGAACAAATAATGGGAGTAAAACAGATACTGGGGGAACAACAGATACTGGGGAAACAACAGATACTGGGGAAACAAAAGATACTGGGGAAAAAATACATACTGTGGTGATCAACAGATACTGGGGGGAAAACCGATATTGGGGGATCAACAGATACATGGGAAACATACGATACTGGGGAAACAACAGTTAATGAGGAGAACAACAAATACTGGGGGATCAACAGAAACTGGGGGATCAACATATACTGAGGTAACAACAGATACTGGGGGTACAACAGGTACTGGGGAACCAAACATACTGGGGGATCAACAGATACTGCGGGACCAATTCATGCAGGGGGAACAACAGATGCTGGGGAACAATAGGTACTGGTGGGAACAACAGATACTGGGTGAACAACAGATACTGGGAAAAACAGATACTGGGGCAGCAACAGATACTGGGGGAACAACAGATACTGGGGAAACAACAGATACTGGGGAAACAACAGATACTGGGGGAACAACAGATACTGGGGGAAAACTAGATACTGTAGTGATCAACAGATACTGGGGGAACAACCGATATTGGGGGATCAACAGATACAGGGGAAACAACGGATACTGGGGAAACAACAGTTACTGAGGAAACAACAGATACTGAGGAGAATAACAAATACTGGGGGATCAACAGATACTGGGGGATCAACATATACTGAGGTAACAACAGATACTGGGGGAACAACAGATACTGGTGGAACCAAACATACTGGGGTATCAACAGATACTGCGGGACCAATAGATACAGAGGGAACAACAGATGCTGGGGAACAATAGGTACTGGGGGGAACAACAGATACTGTGTGATCAACAGATACTGGGAAAAACAGATACTGGGGCAACAATAGATACTGGGGAACAACAGATACAAGAAGAACAACAGATATTGGGAACTAACATATACTATGGGGATCAACAGATACCGGGGGTAAAACAGAATCTGGGCAACAACAGATACTAGGAACAACAGATACTGGGGAACAACAGATACGGGGGAGCAAAAGATTCTGGGGAACAACAAACACTGGTGCAACAACAGATACTGGGGGAACAAAGAATACTAGGAAACAACAGATACTGGTTAATAACAGATACTGGGGGAACAACAGATACAGGGGAGCAAAAGATACTGGGGAACAACAAACACTGGTGCAACAACAGACACTGGGGGAACAAAGAATACTAGGAAACAACAGATACTGATTAATAAAAGTTACTGGGGCAACAACACATTCTGGGAAACAACAGAAACTGGGGGAACAACAGAAACTGGGGAACAACAGATACTAGGGTACACCGGATACTGGGGAAATAGAGGTACTGGGAACAACAGATACTAGTTAACAACAGATACTGGGGAAACAACAGATATTCTGGAACAACAGATAATGGTGAACAACAGATACTGTGGAAAAATGACACTGGGGAACAACAGATAATTGGGAACAGGAGATACTGGGTTACAACAGATACTGGGGTAACAACAGATACTGGGGAAGAACAGATACTGGGGGAACAACAGGTACTGGGGATGAACAGATACTGGGGGTACAACAGATACTGGGGGAACAACCGATATTGGTGGATCAACAGATACAGGGGAAACAATGGATACTAGGGAGACAACAGTTACTGAGGGAACAACAGATACTGAGGAGAATAACAAATATTGGGGGATCAACAGATACTGGGGGATCAACATATACAGAGGTAAGAACAGATACTGGGGGAACAACAGATACTGGTGGAACCAAACATACTGGGGGATCAACAGGTACTGCGGGACCAATAGATACAGGGGGAACAACAGATGCTGGGGTACAATAGGTACTGGGGGGAACAA
Organism: Somniosus microcephalus; assembly: GCF_052327205.1. Classification (NCBI taxonomy): domain Eukaryota; kingdom Metazoa; phylum Chordata; class Chondrichthyes; order Squaliformes; family Somniosidae; genus Somniosus; species Somniosus microcephalus. The sequence continues at coordinate 108,075,864 of NC_140994.1, forward strand.
CAGATACTGGGTGATCAACAGATACTGGGAAAAACAGATACTGGGTTAACAATAGATACTGGGGAACAACAGATACACGAAGAACAGCAGATACTGGGAACTAACATATACGATGGAGATCAACAGATACCGGGCGGAACAACAGAATCTGGGGAACAACAGATACTGGGAACAACAGATACTGGGGAACAACAGATACGGGGGAGCAAAAGACACTGAGGAACAACAAACACTGGTGCAACAACAGATTCTGGGGGAACAAAGAATACTAGCAAACAACAGATACTGGTTAATAAAAGAAACTGGTGGGAACAACAGATACTGGAGGAACAACAGATACTGGGAACAACAGATCCTAGTGCAACAACAGATACTGGGGGAACTAAGAATACGAGGAAACAACAGGTACTGGGTAATAACAGACACTGGGGGGAGCAACACTTGCTGGGGCAACAACACATTCTGGGAAACAACAGAAACTGGGGGAACAACAGAAACTGGGGAACAACAGATACTAGGGTACACCGGATACTGGGGAAATAGAGGTACTGGGAACAACAGATACTAGTTAACAACAGATACTGGGGAAACAACAGATATTCTGGAACAACAGATAATGGTGAACAACAGATACTGTGGAAAAATGACACTGGGGAACAACAGATAATTGGGAACAGGAGATACTGGGTTACAACAGATACTGGGGTAACAACAGATACTGGGGAAGAACAGATACTTGGGGATCAAAAGGTACTGGGGACGAACAAATAATGGGAGTAAAACAGATACTGGGGGAACAACAGATACTGGGGGAACAACAGATACTGGGGAAACAACAGATACTGGGGAAACAAAAGATACTGGGGAAAAAATACATACTGTGGTGATCAACAGATACTGGGGGGAAAACCGATATTGGGGGATCAACAGATACATGGGAAACATACGATACTGGGGAAACAACAGTTAATGAGGAAAACAACAAATACTGGGGGATCAACAGAAACTGGGGGATCAACATATACTGAGGTAACAACAGATACTGGGGGAACAACAGGTACTGCGGAACCAAACATACTGGGGGATCAACAGATACTGCGGGACCAATTCATGCAGGGGGAACAACAGATGCTGGGGAACAATAGGTACTGGTGGGAACAACAGATACTGGGTGAACAACAGATACTGGGAAAAACAGATACTGGGGCAGCAACAGATACTGGGGGAACAACAGATACTGGGGAAACAACAGATACTGGGGAAACAACAGATACTGGGGGAACAACAGATACTGGGGGAAAACTAGATACTGTAGTGATCAACAGATACTGGGGGAACAACCGATATTGGGGGATCAACAGATACAGGGGAAACAACGGATACTGGGGAAACAACAGTTACTGAGGAAACAACAGATACTGAGGAGAATAACAAATACTGGGGGATCAACAGATACTGGGGGATCAACATATACTGAGGTAACAACAGATACTGGGGGAACAACAGATACTGGTGGAACCAAACATACTGGGGTATCAACAGATACTGCGGGACCAATAGATACAGAGGGAACAACAGATGCTGGGGAACAATAGGTACTGGGGGGAACAACAGATACTGTGTGATCAACAGATACTGGGAAAAACAGATACTGGGGCAACAATAGATACTGGGGAACAACAGATACAAGAAGAACAACAGATATTGGGAACTAACATATACTATGGGGATCAACAGATACCGGGGGTAAAACAGAATCTGGGCAACAACAGATACTAGGAACAACAGATACTGGGGAACAACAGATACGGGGGAGCAAAAGATTCTGGGGAACAACAAACACTGGTGCAACAACAGATACTGGGGGAACAAAGAATACTAGGAAACAACAGATACTGGTTAATAACAGATACTGGGGGAACAACAGATACAGGGGAGCAAAAGATACTGGGGAACAACAAACACTGGTGCAACAACAGACACTGGGGGAACAAAGAATACTAGGAAACAACAGATACTGATTAATAAAAGTTACTGGGGCAACAACACATTCTGGGAAACAACAGAAACTGGGGGAACAACAGAAACTGGGGAACAACAGATACTAGGGTACACCGGATACTGGGGAAATAGAGGTACTGGGAACAACAGATACTAGTTAACAACAGATACTGGGGAAACAACAGATATTCTGGAACAACAGATAATGGTGAACAACAGATACTGTGGAAAAATGACACTGGGGAACAACAGATAATTGGGAACAGGAGATACTGGGTTACAACAGATACTGGGGTAACAACAGATACTGGGGAAGAACAGATACTGGGGGAACAACAGGTACTGGGGATGAACAGATACTGGGGGTACAACAGATACTGGGGGAACAACCGATATTGGTGGATCAACAGATACAGGGGAAACAATGGATACTAGGGAGACAACAGTTACTGAGGGAACAACAGATACTGAGGAGAATAACAAATATTGGGGGATCAACAGATACTGGGGGATCAACATATACAGAGGTAAGAACAGATACTGGGGGAACAACAGATACTGGTGGAACCAAACATACTGGGGGATCAACAGGTACTGCGGGACCAATAGATACAGGGGGAACAACAGATGCTGGGGTACAATAGGTACTGGGGGGAACAACAGATACTGGGTGATCAACAGATACTGGGAAAAACAGATACTGGGTTAACAATAGATACTGGGGAACAACAGATACACGAAGAACAGCAGATACTGGGAACTAACATATACGATGGAGATCAACAGATACCGGGCGGAACAACAGAATCTGGGGAACAACAGATACTGGGAACAACAGATACTGGGGAACAACAGATACGGGGGAGCAAAAGACACTGAGGAACAACAAACACTGGTGCAACAACAGATTCTGGGGGAACAAAGAATACTAGCAAACAACAGATACTGGTTAATAAAAGAAACTGGTGGGAACAACAGATACTGGAGGAACAACAGATACTGGGAACAACAGATCCTAGTGCAACAACAGATACTGGGGGAACTAAGAATACGAGGAAACAACAGGTACTGGGTAATAACAGACACTGGGGGGAGCAACACTTGCTGGGGCAACAACACATTCTGGGAAACAACAGAAACTGGGGGAACAACAGAAACTGGGGAACAACAGATACTAGGGTACACCGGATACTGGGGAAATAGAGGTACTGGGAACAACAGATACTAGTTAACAACAGATACTGGGGAAACAACAGATATTCTGGAACAACAGATAATGGTGAACAACAGATACTGTGGAAAAATGACACTGGGGAACAACAGATAATTGGGAACAGGAGATACTGGGTTACAACAGATACTGGGGTAACAACAGATACTGGGGAAGAACAGATACTTGGGGATCAAAAGGTACTGGGGACGAACAAATAATGGGAGTAAAACAGATACTGGGGGAACAACAGATACTGGGGGAACAACAGATACTGGGGAAACAACAGATACTGGGGAAACAAAAGATACTGGGGAAAAAATACATACTGTGGTGATCAACAGATACTGGGGGGAAAACCGATATTGGGGGATCAACAGATACATGGGAAACATACGATACTGGGGAAACAACAGTTAATGAGGAAAACAACAAATACTGGGGGATCAACAGAAACTGGGGGATCAACATATACTGAGGTAACAACAGATACTGGGGGAACAACAGGTACTGCGGAACCAAACATACTGGGGGATCAACAGATACTGCGGGACCAATTCATGCAGGGGGAACAACAGATGCTGGGGAACAATAGGTACTGGTGGGAACAACAGATACTGGGTGAACAACAGATACTGGGAAAAACAGATACTGGGGCAACAACAGATACTGGGGGAACAACAGATACTGGGGAAACAACAGATACTGGGGGAACAACAGATACTGGGGGAAAACTAGATACTGTAGTGATCAACAGATACTGGGGGAACAACCGATATTGGGGGATCAACAGATACAGGGGAAACAACGGATACTGGGGAAACAACAGTTACTGAGGAAACAACAGATACTGAGGAGAATAACAAATACTGGGGGATCAACAGATACTGGGGGATCAACATATACTGAGGTAACAACAGATACTGGGGGAACAACAGATACTGGTGGAACCAAACATACTGGGGTATCAACAGATACTGCGGGACCAATAGATACAGAGGGAACAACAGATGCTGGGGAACAATAGGTACTGGGGGGAACAACAGATACTGTGTGATCAACAGATACTGGGAAAAACAGATACTGGGGCAACAATAGATACTGGGGAACAACAGATACAAGAAGAACAACAGATATTGGGAACTAACATATACTATGGGGATCAACAGATACCGGGGGTAAAACAGAATCTGGGCAACAACAGATACTAGGAACAACAGATACTGGGGAACAATAGATACGGGGGAGCAAAAAATACTGGGGAACAACAAACACTGGTGCAACAACAGATACTGGGGGAACAAAGAATACTAGGAAACAACAGATACTGGTTAATAACAGATACTGGGGGAACAACAGATACAGGGGAGCAAAAGATACTGGGGAACAACAAACACTGGTGCAACAACAGACACTGGGGGAACAAAGAATACTAGGAAACAACAGATACTGATTAATAAAAGTTACTGGGGCAACAACACATTCTGGGAAACAACAGAAACTGGGGGAACAACAGAAACTGGGGAACAACAGATACTAGGGTACACCGGATACTGGGGAAATAGAGGTACTGGGAACAACAGATACTAGTTAACAACAGATACTGGGGAAACAACAGATATTCTGGAACAACAGATAATGGTGAACAACAGATACTGTGGAAAAATGACACTGGGGAACAACAGATAATTGGGAACAGGAGATACTGGGTTACAACAGATACTGGGGTAACAACAGATACTGGGGAAGAACAGATACTGGGGGAACAACAGATACTGGGGATGAACAGATACTGGGGGTACAACAGATACTGGGGGAACAACCGATATTGGTGGATCAACAGATACAGGGGAAACAATGGATACTAGGGAGACAACAGTTACTGAGGGAACAACAGATACTGAGGAGAATAACAAATACTGGGGGATCAACAGATACTGGGGGATCATCATATACAGAGGTAAGAACAGATACTGGGGGAACAACAGATACTGGTGGAACCAAACATACTGGGGGATCAACAGGTACTGCGGGACCAATAGATACAGGGGGAACAACAGATGCTGGGGTACAATAGGTACTGGGGGGAACAACAGATACTGGGTGATCAACAGATACTGGGAAAAACAGATACTGGGTTAACAATAGATACTGGGGAACAACAGATACACGAAGAACAGCAGATACTGGGAACTAACATATACGATGGAGATCAACAGATACCGGGCGGAACAACAGAATCTGGGGAACAACAGATACTGGGAACAACAGATACTGGGGAACAACAGATACGGGGGAGCAAAAGACACTGAGGAACAACAAACACTGGTGCAACAACAGATTCTGGGGGAACAAAGAATACTAGCAAACAACAGATACTGGTTAATAAAAGAAACTGGTGGGAACAACAGATACTGGAGGAACAACAGATACTGGGAACAACAGATACTAGTGCAACAACAGATACTGGGGGAACTAAGAATACGAGGAAACAACAGGTACTGGGTAATAACAGACACTGGGGGGAGCAACACTTGCTGGGGCAACAACACATTCTGGGAAACAACAGAAACTGGGGGAACAACAGAAACTGGGGAACAACAGATACTAGGGTACACCGGATACTGGGGAAATAGAGGTACTGGGAACAACAGATACTAGTTAACAACAGATACTGGGGAAACAACAGATATTCTGGAACAACAGATAATGGTGAACAACAGATACTGTGGAAAAATGACACTGGGGAACAACAGATAATTGGGAACAGGAGATACTGGGTTACAACAGATACTGGGGTAACAACAGATACTGGGGAAGAACAGATACTGGGGGATCAAAAGGTACTGGGGACGAACAAATAATGGGAGTAAAACAGATACTGGGGGAACAACAGATACTGGGGAAACAACAGATACTGGGGAAACAAAAGATACTGGGGAAAAAATAGATACTGTGGTGATCAACAGATACTGGGGGAAAAACCGAGATTGGGTGATCAACAGATACAGGGGAAACATAGGATACTGGGGAAACAACAGTTAATGAGGAGAACAACAAATACTGGGGGATCAACAGAAACTGGGGGATCAACATATACTGAGGTAACAACAGATACTGGGGGAACAACAGGTACTGGGGATCCAAACATACTGGGGGATCAACAGATACTGCAGGACCAATTCATGCAGGGGGAACAACAGATGCTGGGGAACAATAGGTACTGGGGGCAACAACAGATACTGTGGGAACAACAGATACTGGGGAAACAACAGATACTGGGGAAACAACAGATACTGGGGGAAAACTAGATACTGTAGTGATCAACAGATACTGGGGGAACAACCGATATTGGGGGATCAACAGATACAGGGGAAACAACGGATACTGGGGAAACAACAGTTACTGAGGAAACAACAGATACTGAGGAGAATAACAAATACTGGGGGATCAACAGATACTGGGGGATCAACATATACTGAGGTAACAACAGATACTGGGGGAACAACAGATACTGGTGGAACCAAACATACTGGGATATCAACAGATACTGCGGGACCAATAGATACAGAGGGAACAACAGATGCTGGGGAACAATAGGTACTGGGGGGAACAACAGATACTGGGTGATCAACAGATACTGGAAAAAACAGATACTGGGGCAACAATAGATACTGGGGAACAACAGATACAAGAAGAACAACAGATATTGGGAACTAACATATACTATGGGGATCAACAGATACCGGGGGTAAAACAGAATCTGGGCAACAACAGATACTAGGAACAACAGATACTGGGGAACAATAGATACGGGGGAGCAAAAGATACTGGGGAACAACAAACACTGGTGCAACAACAGATACTGGGGAACAACAGATACGGGGGAGCAAAAGATTCTGGGGAACAACAAACACTGGTGCAACAACAGATACTGGGGGAACAAAGAATACTAGGAAACAACAGATACTGGTTAATAACAGATACTGGGGGAACAACAGATACAGGGGAGCAAAAGATACTGGGGAACAACAAACACTGGTGCAACAACAGACACTGGGGGAACAAAGAATACTAGGAAACAACAGATACGGATTAATAATAGTTACTGGGGCAACAACACATTCTGGGAAACAACAGAAACTGGGGGAACAACAGAAACTGGGGAACAACAGATACTAGGGTACACCGGACACTGGGGAAATAGAGGTACTGGGAACAACAGATACTAGTTAACAACAGATACTGGGGAAACAACAGATATTCTGGAACAACAGATAATGGTGAACAACAGATACTGTGGAAAAATGACACTGGGGAACAACAGATAATTGGGAACAGGAGATACTGGGTTACAACAGATACTGGGGTAACAACAGATACTGGGGAAGAACAGATACTGGGGGAACAACAGGTACTGCGGATGAACAGATACTGGGGGCACAACAGATACTGGGGGAACAACCGATATTGGTGGATCAACAGATACAGGGGAAACAATGGATACTAGGGAGACAACAGTTACTGAGGGAACAACAGATACTGAGGAGAATAACAAATACTGGGGGATCAACAGATACTGGGGGATCAACATATACAGAGGTAAGAACAGATACTGGGGGAACAACAGATACTGGTGGAACCAAACATACTGGGGGATCAACAGGTACTGCGGGACCAATAGATACAGGGGGAACAACAGATGCTGGGGTACAATAGGTACTGGGGGGAACAACAGATACTGGGTGATCAACAGATACTGGGAAAAACAGATACTGGGTTAATAATAGATACTGGGGAACAACAGATACACGAAGAACAGCAGATACTGGGAACTAACATATACGATGGAGATCAACAGATACCGGGCGGAACAACAGAATCTGGGGAACAACAGATACTGGGAACAACAGATACTGGGGAACAACAGATACTGGGAACAACAGACACTGAGGAACAACAAACACTGGTGCAACAACAGATTCTGGGGGAACAAAGAATACTAGCAAACAACAGATGCTGGTTAACAAAAGAAACTGGTGGGAACAACAGATACTGGAGGAACAACAGATACTGGGAACAACAGATACTAGTGCAACAACAGATACTGGGGGAACTAAGAATACGAGGAAACAACAGGTACTGGGTAATAACAGACACTGGGGGGAGCAACACTTGCTGGGGGAACAACACATTCTGGGGAACAACAGATACTGGGCGAACAACAGAAATTGGGGAACAACAGATACTGGGGAACATCGGATACTGGGGAACTTGAGTTACAGGGAAGAAAAGACACTAGGTAACAACAGATACTGGGGAAACAACAGATACTCTGGAACAACAGATACTGGGGTACAACAGATACTGGGGAACAAAAGATACTGGGGAACAACAGATAATTGGGAACAGGAGATACTGGGTTACAACAGATACGGGGGTAACAACAGATACTGGGGAAGAACAGATACTGGGGGAACAACAGATACTGGGGAAGAACAGATACTTGGGGTACAACAGATTCTGGGGGAACAACAGATACTGGGGAAATAACAGATACTGGGGAAACACCAGACACTTGGGGAACAACAGATACTAGGAGAACAACAGACCCTGGGGGGAACATCCGATACTGGGAAACAACCGTTACTGAGAAACAACAGATAATGGGGGGGCAACAGGGACTGGGCAGAGCAACAGATCCTGGGAGCACAACAGATACTGGGAGAAAAACCGATAATGGAGAACAACAGTTACTGGGGAAGAAACAGATACCGGGGGATCACGATACTGGGGAACAACAGATACTGAGGAGAACAACAAACACTGGGGGATCAACAGATACTGAGGAGAACAACAAACACTGGGGGCTCAACAGATACTGGGGGATCAACATAAACTGGCGGAACAACAGGTACTGGGGGAACAACTGAGACAAGGGAAAACAATGGATGCTGGGGAAATACAGATACAGGTGGGAAAAGCAGATATTGGGGAACAACAGATACTGGGTGATCAACAGATACTGGGGCAACAATAGATACTGGGGAACAACAGATACACGAAGAACAACAGATATTGGGAACTAACATATAATATAGGGATCAAGAGATACCGGGGGCAACAACAGAATCTGGGCAACAACAGATACTGGGAACAACAGATACTGGGGAACAACAGGTACGGGGGAGCAAAAGATACTTGGGAACAACAAACACTTGTGCAACAACAGGTACTGGGGGAACAAAGAATACAAGGAAACAACAGATACTGGTTAATAACAGATACTGGGGGAACAACAGATACGGGGGAGCAAAAGATACTGGGGAACAACAAACACTGGTGCAATAACAGATACTGTGGGAACAAAGAAAACTAGGAAACAACAGATACTGGTTAATAACAGTTACTGGGGGAACAACACATTCTGGGGAACAACAGATACTGGGGGAACAACAGAAACTGGGGAACAACAGATACTGGGGAACATCGGATACTGGGGAAATAGAGGTACTTGGAACAACAGATACTAGGTAACAACAGATACTGGGGAAGCAACAGATATTCTGGAACAACAGATAATGGGGAACAACAGATACTGTGGAACAAAAGATACTGGGGAACGACAGATAATTGGGAACAGGAGATATTGGGTTCCAACAGATACTGGGGTAACTACAGATACTGGGGAAGAACAGATACTGGGGGAACAACTGGTGCTGGGGACGAAAAGATACTGGGGGTACAACAGATACTGGGGGAACAACAGATACAGGGGAAACAACAGATACTGGGGAAACAACAGATACTGGGGGAAAACTAGATACGGTGGCGATCAACAGATACTGGGGGAAAAAACAATATTGGGGGATCAACAGATACAGGGGAAACAAAGTATACTGGGGAAACAACAGTTACTGAGGAGAACAAGAAATACTGGGGGATCAACATATACTGAGGTAACAACAGATACTGGGGAATCAAACATACTGGGGGATCAACAGATACTGCGGGACCAATTGATGCAGGGGGAACAACAGATGCTGGGGAACAATAGGTACTGGGGGGAACAACAGATACTGTGTGAACAACAGATACTGGGAAAAACAGATACTGGGGTAACAATAGATACTGGGGAACAACAGATACACGAAGAACAACAGATACTGGGAACTAACATATACTATGGGGATCAACAGATACCGGGGGAACAACAGAATTCGGGGAACAACAGATACTGGGAACAACAGAATCTGGGGAACAACAGATACAGGAGAGCAAAAGACACTGGGGAACAACAAACACTGGTGCAACAACAGATACTGGGGGCACAAAGAATACGAGCAAACAACAGACACTGGTTAATAAAAGAAACTGGGGGGAACAACAGATACTGGAGGAACAACAGATACTGGGAACAACAGATACTAGTGCAACAACAGATACTGGGGGAACAAAGAATACGAGGAAACAACAGATACTGGGTAATAACAGACACTGTGGGGAGCAACAGTTGCTGGTGGAACAACACATTCTGGGGAACAACAGATACTGGAGGAACAACAGAAACTGGGGAGCAACATATACTGGGGAACATCAGATACTGGGGAACATCAGATACTGGGGAACTAGAGGTACAGGAAAAAAAAGACACTAGGTAACAACAGATACTGGGGAAACAACAGATACTCTGGAACAACAGATAATGGGGTACAACAGATACTGGGGAACAAAAGATACTGGGGAACAACAGATAATTGGGAGCAGGAGATATTGGGTTACAACAGGCACTGGGGTAACAACAGATACTGGGGAAGAACAGATACTGGGGGAACAACAGATACTGTGGTAGAACAGATACTAGGGGTACAACAGATACTGGGGGAACAACAGATACTGGGGAAATAACAGATGCTGGGGGAACACCAGAAACTGGGGAAACAACAGATACTAGGGGAACAACAGATACTGGGGGAACAAAGAATACGAGGAAGCAACAGTTACTGGGTAATAACAGACACGAGGGGGAGCAACACTTGCTGGGGGAACAACACATTCTGGGGAACAACAGATACTGGGGGAACAACAGAAACTGGGGAACAACTGATACTGAGAAACAACAGAAAATGGGGGGGCAACAGACACTGGGCAGAGCAACAGATCCTGGGAGCTAAACAGATACTGGGAGATAAACCGATAATGGAGAGCAACAGATACTGGGGAAGAAACAGATACCAGGGGATCAAACATACTGGGGATCAACAGATACTGAGGAGAACAACAAACACTGGGGGCGCAACAGATACTGGGGGATCAACATAAACTGGCGGAACAACAGGTACTGGGGGAACAACTGATACTAGGGGAAACAATGGATGCTGGGGAAAAACAAATACAGGCAGGAAAAGCAGATACTTGGGGAACAACAGATACTGGGGTAACAATAGATACTGGGGAACAACAGATACACGAAGAACAACAGATATTGGGAACTAACATATACTATGGGGATCATCAGATACCAGGGGCAAAACAGAATCTGGGCAACAACAGATACTGGGAACAAGAGATACTGGGGAACAACAGATACGGGGGAGCAAAAGATACTGGGGAACAACTGTGGTGTATGTGCCTTTAAGAGCAATTGTGGTCTATGTGCCTTTAAGAGCCCCAGGTGTGCATAATGCCGGTAATTGCCACTTGGTGCTATATAAGCCTGTGTATTGTGTATATCCTTTAGAACCACCCCCCCAGACTTGCTTAGTAAATACCTATGAACCAACTCCTGTCTTCAGTGTTTTTATCTACACACGGACACCACAGTGGCGACGAAGTGGAAACGGACTTACCTGCAATTCGGCAGCACCTCAAGGACATCGATTCCTCCAGCGTCCAGAAGACTCAAGGAAGTAATAGAAACTGTGGTTTTACCAGCTGGCCAAGCTGGTGGCAGGTACTGTGCTAATCCATCCTGGGCATCAGGCTGGGGCTCCAGCGGTGGGCTCTACAGCTGAGACAGGCAGCGAAATCGGAGGCAAGCAATAATGGACTGGGAGGGTGCACTCGGGAGATGGCTGGCGCGGCAAGCAGGTCAGCGTTTAGACCTCCGTCGGGAACGAGTCTCCAACAGTGAATAAACGGAAACCACAGTAAAACAGCGTTGTTATCGGTAGCAGCGGCGGGAAAGCGCAGGAAGCGCCATATCGTTGCTACAGAGAGAAAAAAAAACGCGGGAAGCGCCATATCTTTTTTGAAATGCCTTAGTCTGGCAATATTGATGCTTTTGATAACGAAACAGAGCCTAACTTTGGCAATATTGATGTTTTTGATAACAAGATAGAGGATTGGACCACATATGTAGAAAGAGTGGAGGTGTTTTGCACCGCAAATGGAATAGAAGATGAAAAAAAAGCTTCAGTGCTTCTGGATCTAATGGGTGCAGAAACATACAAGCTGTTACGCAACTTAATCACTCCAGCCAAACCGATGGACAAGAATTTTGAGGAGATTGTTGATACCCTAGACTGCCAATTCGAGGCAGGACTGGCAGATTCTCTGCAAGACAAATTCATCTGCGATCCCCTAAGTGTAGAAACACAAAAAAAAAGGTATCTTCTGGAAAAGATTTAACACTGGACAAGGCTTTCAGTGCAATAGGAGCGGCAAAGATACAGCAAAGGCCACAGGACTTCGGCACCCATGAAATGACACGGGGTTTCGAGAGATGTTATCGCTGCGGCAGATCCAACCATGACCAGAGGGATTGTTGGTTCAAAGAAAAAGCATGCAGGCGATGCGGAAAGATGGGACACATTCCACGTGTATGCCGATCTGAAAATAAAATATCCACTAATGGGAAAAGAATCAATAAGGAAAAGCACAGAAAGGTACAAATGATGACGGACAGTAGCTCCAAAGACCAGAAGAGCGATAGCGACTCCGGGAACAAGAGACTAAGCTCTCTCAAATTACATAATGTAATTGCCAATGAAGATTACCAGACCATTTGGGTTACCCTCATAATAGCAGGGTCCCCAGTTAAAATGGAGCTAGATACAGGATCAGCTCTAACCGTAATAAATCGACGAGATTACGAGAGGCTATTTTCGCATATACCTCTAAAAGACACATCCATTATCTTAAAAACATATACGGGGCAGAAAGTATACCCCAAAGGAAAAATAAAGGTGCCTGTGGTATACAACGGCAAAGAAATACAAAAGTTGTATTTATACATTCTACAAGATGGTGGTCCACCGTTGTTGGGACGTGAATGGATAAGGAAGATACGTTTAGACTGGCACTCCATTCAGGCACTGACGGTGACCAGTAAGGGAAAAAACAATGATGACATCATACCTGAACGATTAAAAGACATCTTGGCCAATGCCAAAGAAGTGTTTCAAGAGAAACTAGGAACCTTGAAAGGCATCACCGCCTCAATAAAAGTGGAAGATGCAGCAATTCCAAAAAATTTTAAGGCAAGACCGGTGCCATACGCAATACGTCCGGCAGTCGAGGCAGAGCTGGAGAATTTGGAAAAGGTCGGCGTATTATCCAAAATAGATTGGAGCGAATGGGCAACACCCATCGTTCCAGTCATGAAAAAAGCATTGAAAAATAACTCTGAGGAACAGAGAAAAATTCGCATCTGTGGGGACTTTAAGGTGACTGTAAACCTGGTCCTTCACACGGTACAGTATCCTCTTCTGAGGATAGAAGATATTTTCGCCTCACTATCCGGAGGAAAACGTTTCACAAAAATTGACTTGGCACAGGCATATCTACAGATGGAGGTTGAGGAGACCTCTAAAAAGTATCTCACAATAAACACACACAAAGGCCTGTACCAGTACAATCGACTGGTTTTTGGAGTAGCATCAGCTCCAGCTATCTGGCAAAGAGCTATGGAGCAAGTCCTGCAAGGGATTCCGGGGACTCAATGCTACCTAGACGACATCCTTATAACAGGAGAAAACGACAACGAGCACCTTGCCAATTTGGAGCAGGTGCTCACTAGGCTGAAAGAACGGGGCCTACGAGCATATCGCCCCAAGTGCGAATTTTTCCAAAATCAGATATCATATTGTGGCCACATAATTAATAAGGAAGGGTTGCATAAGTCACCTGAAAAAATTGAAGCAGTTGTAAAAGCCCCAGCACCTGAAAATGTTTCACAATTGAGGTCATTCCTGGGATTAATAAATTACTATCGTAAATTTTTACCGAACTTATCAAATATTCTACACCCTCTTAATGATCTTCTACACACAGGAGTGATTTGGAAATGTAACGAAGACTGTAAACGTGCCTTCCATAAATGTAAAGACTTAATCACATCCGAGAAAGTTTTGGCTCATTACAACCCATCACTACCACTCAGACTGGCGTGCGATGCATCCCCTTACAGCATAGGAGCGGTATTGTCCCATAGATTCCCTGATGGCTCGGAACGGCCGATAGCTTTTGCGTCACGCTCATTGAACTCAACTGAGCGTAACTATTCCCAGATAGACAGGGAAGCACTCAGCCTGGTATGGGGAGTGAAGAAATTCAACCATTACCTACACGGACAAAAATTTACCTTGCTGACTGACCATCAACCCCTCATCTCCATGTTCAACCCTAAGAAAGGTGTCCCCATTATGACGGCACAAAGACTACAGAGGTGGTCCCTTTTTCTAGGGGCACACCAATACAACATTGAATACAAAGGGTCAAAACAGCATGGGAATGCTGACGGTTTATCGCGCCTGCCATTGCCAATGATAGAAGAGGCACCTACAGTAGACCCAGTAGAGATATTCCACTCTACCATAGTGGAATGTCTACCGGTGACAAATTCTGCCATTGAAAGGGAGACCAGAAATGACCCTACTCTCTCACGGGTCTACGATTTAGCAATGAAGGGATGGCCAGCACATGGCAAACCACTATTGCCAGCATTCTCACAAAGAAGAGAACAGCTGTCAGTGTGCCGAGGAACCTTGATGTGTGGATCCAGAGTGGTGATTCCACCCAAACTCCAGGATAAAGTGCTAAAGGAGCTTCACGAGGGGCATCTGGGTGGAGTGAAAATGAAGAACCTAGCTAGGGCGTTTGTATGGTGGCCAGGTATCAATGGAGACATCGAGGACATGACCAAGAGCTGCCTAGGATGCCAGAAGGTCCAAAATGCTCCGCCACAGGCCCCTCTACATCCATGGGAGTGGCCCTCATCTCCCTGGCAAAGGGTGCACATCGACTTTGCTGGTCCATTTATGGACTCAATGTTCTTAATCGCAGTTGATGCACACTCCAAGTGGCCGGAGGTAATAAAGATGCCCTCCACCAGCACGGAAAAAACCATCACAGAATTAAGGACCATATTTGCCAGGAATGGGCTGCCGGAACAGATATGTTCTGATAATGGACCGCAATTTGTGTCCGAAGAATTCAGAAAGTTCTTAAAGAACAATGGGTTAAAGCACTACACGTCCGCCCCATACCATCCCGCCACCAATGGATTGGCTGAAAGGTTTGTCCAGACCTTTAAGAAGGCCATAAAGGCCATGGGTAATGAAGACATAAAACTTCAGCACAAGGTGGATAACTTCTTATTTGCATATAGGAATGCAACACATATGGTTACAAACCAAACTCCCGCCATGATGTTCTACAATAGAAACCTAAGATGCCGGCTGGATTTGGTCAAGCCCAACATCCGA
This sequence comes from Somniosus microcephalus, assembly GCF_052327205.1. Lineage (NCBI taxonomy): Eukaryota > Metazoa > Chordata > Chondrichthyes > Squaliformes > Somniosidae > Somniosus > Somniosus microcephalus. Next base: position 108,091,782 of record NC_140994.1, read on the forward strand.
AGGGACGTGGAGAACCGACAGTTTCAGGGCATGAATGAAAGGCCAACTAGGGCCTTCCAGATAGGCCAACCGGTTTTGGCCCGGGATTACCGTACCGAGAAATGGCAGCCTGGAACTATCTGCACACGACTAGGAACACTGATGTATACCGTGGACATCGGAGAAAGCATAATAAGGCGCCATGCTGACCAAATCATCAATTCATCAGAAAAGGGACAACCTACACTACCACGCTATACATCTAACGATGAAGTAGAGATACCCATATCTACCTCCGATCCGGTGATACTGGAACCCGATGAACCCGTCACTGGCCTTCAAGCCGAATCAGCCTTGCCAGAAGAACCTACTACACCAGCAGAAACTACTACGCCCCTGAGGCGTTATCCGGACCGAGTCAGGAAGCCTCCTGAGGGACTAACTTATAATTAATTAATACAGCAATGTATATTATTTTGCATATAACATGTAATTAATAATTACTTAAAATATGATGTACTAGTTAGCTAGAAGGGGAGGAATTGTGGTGTATGTGCCTTTAAGAGCAATTGTGGTGCATGTGCCTTTAAGAGCCCCAGGTGTGCGTAATGCAGGTAATTGCCACTTGGGCTATATAAGCCTGTGTATTGTGTATATCCTTTAGAACCCCCCCCGCCTCCAGACTTGCTTAGTAAATACCTATGAACCAACTCCTGTTTTCAGTGTCTTTATCTACACACGGACGCCACACAAACACTGGTGCAACAACAGATACTGGGGGAACAAAGAATACTAGGAAACAACAGATACTGGTTAATAACAGTTACTGGGGCAACAACACATTCTGGGGAACAACAGATACTGGGGGAACAACAGAATCTGGGCAACAACAGATACTGGGAACAACAGATACTGGGGAACAACAAACACTGCTGCAACAACAGATACTGGGGGAACAAAGAATACTAGGAAACAACAGATACTGGGGCAACAACACATTCTGGGGAACAACAGATACTGGGGGAACAGAAACTGGGGAACATCGGATACTGGGGAAATAGAGGTACTGGGAACAACAGATACTGGGAAACAACAGATATTCTGGAACAACAGATAATGGGGAACAACAGATACTGTGGAAAAAAAGACACTGGGGAGCAACAGATAATTGGGAACAGGAGATATTGGGCTACAACAGATATCACAGAAACACAAAAATCACACAGTGCAGATAGAGGCCATTTCGGCCCATCGAGCCTGCACCGACACATGTCCCACCCAATCCCCATAACCCCTACACCAACACATATCCCACCCTATCCCCGTAACACCACGTATTTAATCCCCCCTAACACTAAGTGTCAATTTATCATAGCCAATCAAACTAACCCGCACATCTTTGGACTGTGGGAGGAAACCGGAGCACCCGGAGGAAACTCACGCAAACACGTGGAGAATGTGCAAACTCCACACAGACAGTCACCCGAGGCTGGATTCAGACCCGGGTCCCTGGCGCTGTGAGGCAACAGTGCTAACCACTATGCAACCGTACTGGGGTAACAACAGATACTGGGGAAGAATAGATACTGGGGGAACAACAGGTACTGGGGACGAGCAGATACTGGGGGTACAACAGATACTGGGGGAACAACAGGTACTGGGGAAACAACAGATACTGGGGGAAAACTAGATAATGTAGTGATCAACAGATACTGGGGGAACAATCGATATTGGGGAATCAACAGATACAGGGGAAACAACGGATACTGGGGAAAATACATTTACTGAGGGAACAACAGATACTGAGGAGAATAACAAATACTGGGGGATCAACAGATACTGGGGGATCAGCATATACTGAGGTAACAACAGATACTGGGGGAACAAGAGATACTGGTGGAACCAAACATATTGGGTGATCAACAGATACTGCGGGACCAATAGATACAGGGGGAACAACAGATGCTGGGGAACAATAGGTACTGGGGGGAACACAAGATACTGGGAGATCAACAGATACTGGGGGTAAAACAGAATATGGGCAAAAACAGATACTGGGAACAACAGATACTGGGGAACAGCAGATACGGGGGAGCAAAAGATACTGGGGAACAACAAACACTGGTGCAACAACAGATGCTGGGGGAACAAAGAATACTAGGAAACAACAGATACTGGTTAATAACAGATACTGGGGGAATAGCAGATACGGGGGAGCAAAAGATACTGGGGAACAACAAACACTGGTGCAACAACAGATACTGGGGGAACAAAGAATACTAGGAAACAGCAGATACTGGTTAATAACAGTTACTGGGGCAACAACACATTCTGGGGAACAACAGATACTGGGGGAACAACAGAAACTGGGGAACAACAGATACTGGGGAACATCAGATACTGGGGAAATAGAGGTACTGGGAACAACAGATACTAGGTAACAACAGATACTGGGGAAACAACAGATATTCTGAAACAACAGATAAAGGTGAACAACAGATACTGTGGAAGAAAAGACACTGGGGAACAACAGATAATTCGGAACAGGAGATATTGGGTTACAACAGATACTGGGGTAACAACAGATACTGGGGAAGAATAGATACTGGGGGAACAACAGGTATTGAGGATGAACAGATACTGGGGGTACAACAGATACTTGGGGATCAACCGATATTGGGGGATCAACAGATACAGGGGAAACAACGGATACTAGGGAAACAACAGTTACTGAGGGAACAACAGATACTGAGGAGAATAACAAATACTGGGGGATCAACAGATACTGGGGGATCAGCATATACTGAGGGAACAACAGATACTGGTGGAACCAAACATACTGGGGGATCAACAGGAACTGCGGGACCAATAGATACAGGGGGAACAACAGATGCTGGGGAACAATAGGTACTGGGGGAACAACAGATACTGGGTGATCAACAGATACTGGGAAAAACAGATACTGGGGTAACAATACATAATGGGGAACAACAGATACACGAAGAACAGCAGATACTGGGAACTAACATATACTATGGGGATCAACAGATACCGGGGGGAACAACAGAATCTGGGGAAGAACAGATACTGGGAACAACAGATACTGGGGAACAACAGATACGGGGGAGCAAAAGACACTGGGGAATAACAAACACTGGTGCAACAACAGGTACTGGGGGATCAAAGAATACTAGCAAACAACAGATACTGGTTAATAAAAGAAACTGGGGGGAACAAGAGATACTGGAGGAACAACAGATACTGGGAACAAGAGATACTAGTGCAACAACAGATACTGGGGGAAAAAAGAATACGAGGAAACAACAGATACTGGTTAATAACAAACACTGGGGGGAGCAACAGTTGCTGGGGAACAACACATTCTGGGGAACAACAGATACTGGGGGAACAACAGAAACTGGGGAACAACAGATACTGGGGAACATCGGATACTGGGGAACTAGAGGTACAGCGAAGAAAAGACACTAGGTAACAACAGATACTAGGGAAACAACAGATACTCTGGAACAACAGATAATGGGGTACAACAGATACTGGGGAACAAAGATACTGGGGAACAACAGATAATTGGGAAAAGGAGAAACTGGGTTAGAACAGATACTGGGGTAACAACAGATACTGGGGAAGAACAGATACTGGGGGTACAACAGATTCTGGAGGAACAACAGATACTGGGGAAATAACAGATACTGGGGGAACACCAGACACTGGGGGTACAACAGATACTGGGAAACAACAGATACTGAGAAACAACAGATAATGGGGGGGCAACAGACACTGGGCAGAGCAACAGATCCTGGGAGCACAACAGATACTGGGAGAAAAACCGATAATGGAGAACAACCGATACTGGGGAAGAAACAGATACCGGGGGATCAAAGATACTGGGGAACAACAGATACTGAGGAGAACAACAAACACTGGGGGATCAACAGGTACTGAGGAGAACAACAAACACTGGGGGCTCAACAGATACTGGGGGATCAACATAAACTGGCGGAACAACAGGTACTGGGGGAACAACTGATAGAAAGGAAAACAATGGATGCTGGGGAATAACAGATACAGGCGGGAAAAGCAGATATTGGGGAACAACAGATACTGGGTGATCAACAGTTACTGGGGCAACAATAGATACTGGGGAACAACAGATACACGAAGAACAACAGATATTGGGAACTAACATATACTATGGGGATCAACAGATACCGGGGGCAACAACAGAATCTGGGCAACAACAGATACTGGGAGCAAAAGACACTGGGGAACAACAAACACTGGTGAATCAACAGATACTGGGGGAACATGGAATACTAGGAAACAACAGATACTGGTTAATAACAGATACTGGGGGAACAACAGATACGGGGGAGCAAAAGATACTGGGGAACAACAAACACTGGTACAACAACAGATACTGGGGGAACAAATAATACTAGGAAACAACAGGTACTGGTTAATAACAGCTACTCGGGCAACAACACATTCTGGGGAACAACAGATACTGGGGGAACAACAGAAACTGGGGAACAACAGATACTGGGGAACATCGGATACTGGGGAAATAGTGGTACTGGGAACAACAGATGCTAGGTAACAACAGATACTGGGGAAACAACAGATATTCTGGAACAACAGATAATGGGGAACAACAGATACTGTGGAACAAAAGATACTGGGGAACAACAGATAATTGGGAACAGGAGATATTGGGTTACAACAGATACTGGGGTAACAGCAGATACTGGGGAAGAACAGATACTGGGGGAAAAACTGGTACTGGGGATGAACAGATACTGGGGGTACAACAGATACTGGGGGAACAACAGATACAGGGGAAACAACAGATACTGGGGAAAACTAGATACTGTGGCGATCAACAGATACTGGGGGAACAACAGATATTGGGGGATCAACAGATACAGGTGAAACAACGGATACTGGGGAAACAACAGTTACTGAGGGAACAACAGATACTGAGGAGAACAACAAATACTGGGGGATCAACAGATACTGGGGGAACAACATATACTGAGGTAACAACAGATACTGGGGGAACCAAACTTACTGGGGGATCAACAGATACTGTGGGACCAATAGATACAGGGCGAACAACAGATGCTCGGGAACAATAGGTACTGGGGGAACAACAAATAATTGGTGATGAACAGATACAGGGATAAACAGATACTGGGGCAACAATAGATACTGGGGAACAGATACAAGAAGAACAACAGATACTGGGAACTAACATATACTATGGGGATCAACAGATACCGGGGCGAACAACAGAATCTGGGGAACAACAGATACTGGGAACAACAGATACTGGGGAACAACAGATACGGGGGAGCAAAAGACACTGGGGAACAACAAACACTGGTGCAACAACAGATACTGGGGGAACAAAGAATACTAGCAAACAACAGATACTGGTTAATAAAAGATACTGGGGGGAACAACAGATACTGGAGGAACAAAAGATACTGGGAACAACAGATACTAGTGCAACAACAGATACTGGGGGAACAAAGAATACGAGGAAACAACAGATACTGGGTAATAACAGACACTGGGGGGAGCAACAGTTGCTGGGGGAACAACACATTCTGGGAACAACAGATACTGGGGGAACAACAGAAACTGGGGAGCAACAGATACTGGGGAACATCGGATACTGGGGAACTAGAGTTACAGGGAAGAAAAGACATTAGGTAACAACAGATACTGGGGAAACAACAGATACTCTGGAACAACAGATAATGGGGGAACAACAGGTACTGGGGAAACAACAGATACTGGAGGAACACTAGATACTGTGGGGAGCAACAGATACTGGAGAGCAACTGATACTGGGGGGGTCAACAGATACTGGGGAATAAACAGATATGGGGGAACAACAGATACTGGTGATCAACAGATACTGGAGGAACAACAGATAATGAGGAAACAACAGATACTGGGGGGAACAACAGATTCTGCGAGGTACAATTGATACTGGAACAACAGATACTGGGGGAACAACATAGACTGTGGAACAGCAGCTACTGGAGAACAGCAGACACTGGGGGAACACCAGATACTGGGGGAACAACAGATACTGGTGGAACAACAGATACTGGGGAAATAACAGATACTGGGGGAACACCAGACACTGGTGGAACAATAGATACTGGGGGGAACAACAGATACTGGGAAACAACAGATACTGTGAAACAACAGATACTGGGGGCAACAGATACTGCGGGGAGCAACAGATCCTGGGAGCGCAACGGATACTGGGAGAACAACAGATAATGGAGAACAACAGATACTGGGGAAAAAACAGACGCCAGGGAATCAAAGACACTGGTGAACAACAGATACTGGTTAATAACAGACACTCTGGAACAACAGATGCTGGCGAACAACAGTTACTGGGTAATAACAGATAATGCAGAACAACAGCTGATAGGGAATAACAGATACTCTGGAACCACAGATGCTGGAGGATCAACAGACCCTGGGGATCAACTGATACTGGGGAACAACAGACATATCTGAACAACAGATATTGGGGAACAACTGATACTGGGCTACAACAGATACTTGTGCAACAACAAATACTGGGGAGCATCAGACACTGGGGGAACAACAGATGCTGTGGAATAACAGATACTGCAGAACAACAGATACTGGGTTAACAAGAGATACTGGGGGAACAACAGATACTGGAGAACAACAGATACTGGGGGAACAACTGACATTGGGGATCAAAAGATAATGGGGAACAACAGATAATGAGGAACAGCAGATACTGTGGCACAACAGATTCTGGGGAACAACAGATGCTGTGGGAACAGCAGATACTGGGGAACAACCCTCCTTCTTAGGCAGTCCCTCGGAACCGAGAATAACTTGCTTCCACAATAAAAATGAGTTCGCAGGTGACTGATTAATCCAATGCGGGACCTACAGTCTCTGTCACAGGTGAGGCAGACAATGGTTGAACGGGCGGGTGGGTGGGGTGCTTACGTTGACATGCGCTCCTTGTGCTGCCTGTGCTTGGCTCCCGCTTGCTCCCGGCGAAGAGACTCGAGGTGTTCGGCGCCTTCCTGAATGCTTCTCCATCACTTTATGCGGTCTTGGGCCAGGGATTCCCAGGTGTCGGTGGGGATGTTACACATTTTCAAGGAGGCTTTGACGGTGTCCATGACGCTTTTCCTCTGCCCAGCTGGGGCTCCCTTGCTGTGCTGGAGCTCCGAGTAGAGCGCTTGTTTTGGGAGTCTCGTATCGGGCAAACGGACATTGTGACCCGTCCATCGGAGCTGATTGAGCGTGGTCAAAACTTCGATGCTGGGGATGTTGGCCTGAGCAAGAACATTGTCATTGGTGCGCCTATTCTGCCAATGGATTTGCAGGATCTTGCGGAGGCAGAATTGGCGGTACCTCTCCAGTGCTTTGAGGAGCCTCCTGTACATTATCCATGTCTCTGAGGCATACAGCATGGTGGGTACCACTGCTGCCCTGTAGACCATGAGCTTAGTGCTGCGTTTGAGTTCCTGGTCCTCAAACACTCTCTTCCTCACAGATACTGGGGGAATAACAGATACTGGGAGAATGACAGATACTGGGGAAACAACAGATATTGGGAGAACAACAGTTTTTGGGAGAACAACAGATACTGGGGAACAACAGATACTGCGGAACAACTGATACAGGGGGGAAAAGAGATACTGTAGAGCAACATATACTAGGGGGAACAACAGATACGGGGGGGAACAACAGATAGTGGGGAACAATCAATATTGGGGAACAGCAGCTATGGGTATGAACAACAGAAACTGGGGGAACAAAAGACACTGGGGAACAACAGACACTGGGGAACAACTGACATGGGGGAACAACAGATACTGGAGAACAGCAGATACTGGGGAACAACAGATATTGGGGGAACAACAGACACTGCAGAACAACAGACACTGGGGATCAACAGATACTGGGGAACAACAGATACTGGGGGGAACAACAGATACCGGGGAACAACAGATACTGGGGAAAAACAGACACTGGGGGAACAAGAGATACTGGGGGAAACAGATACTGAGGAACAACAGATACTGGTGAGCAACAGACACTGCGGGATCAACAGGTACTGGGGGAACAAAAGATACTGGGGTAACCAACAGACACTGCGGGATCAACAGGTACTGGGGGAACAAAAGATACTGGGGTAACCAACAGATACTGCGGGACCAACAGATACAGGGGGAACAACAGATACTGTGGAACAACAGGTTGTGGGGGGAACAACAGATGCTGGGAACAACAGATAATGGTGATCAACAGAAGCTGGGGAACAACAGATACAGGGGGAACAACTGAAACTGGGGAAACAATGGGTGCTGGGGCACAACAGGTACAGGCGGGAAAAGCAGATACTGGGTGAACAACAGATACTGGGGGAACAACAGACACTGCAGGATCAACATGTACTGGGGGAACAAAAGATACTGGGGGAACCAAACATACAGGGGGATCAACAGATATGCGGGACCAACAGATACAAGGGGAACAACAGATGCTGGGGAACAACAGATACTGGGGAAACAACAGATACTGGTGATCAACAGAGAGTGGGGAGCAACAGATAATGAGGGAACAACAGATACTGGGGGGAACAACAGATTCTGCGAGGTTCAATTGATACTGGGGGAACACCAGACACTGGGGGAACAACAGATACTAGGGGCACAACAGATACTGGGGGAACAACACATGCTGGGAAACAACAAATGCTGAGAAACAACAGATACTGGGGGGCAACAAATACTGGGGGCAGCAACAGATCCTGGGAGCGCAAAAGATACTGGGAGAACAACAGATAATGGGAAAAACAGATTCTGGGGCAACAATAGATGCTGGGGAACAACCGATACACGAAGAACAACAGATACTGGGAACTAACATATACTATGGGATCAACAGATACCGGGGGGAACAACGGAATCTGGGGAACAACAGATACTGGAACAACAGATACTGGGGAACAACAGATACGGGGCAGCAGAATATACTGGGGAACAACAAACACTGATGCAACAATAGATACTGGGGGAACAAAGAATACGAGGAAACAACAGATACTGGTTAATAACAGATACTAGGGGGAACAACAGATACTGGGGAACAACAGATACTGGGGAACAACAGATACTATGCAACAACATATACTGGGGGAACAAAGAATACGAGGAAACAACAGATACTGGTTAATAACAGACACTGGAGGGAACAACAGTTACTGGGGGAACAACACATTCTGGGGAACAACACATACTGGGGAACATCGGATACTGGGGAACTAGTGGTGCTGGGAAGAACAGATAGTAGGTAAGAACAGATACTGGGGAAACAACAGATACTTTGGAACAACAGATAATGGGGTACAACAGATACTGGGGAACAAAAGATACTGTGGAACAACAGATACTGGGGGAACAACAGATACTGGGGAAACAACAGATACTGGGGAAACAACAGATACTGGGGGAACACTTGATACTGTGGGGAGTAACAGTTACTGGGTAACAACAGTTACTGGGGGGATCAACAGATACTGGGGAATCAACAGATATGGGGGAGCAACAGATACTGGGTAACAACAGATACTGAGGAAACAACAGATACTGGTGATCAACAGATACTAGGGGAACAACAGATAATGAGGGAACAACAGATACTGGGGAAACAACAGATTCTGTGAGGTACAATTGATGCTGGGAACAACAGACACTGGGGGAACAACATAGACTGGGGAACAGCAGGCACTGGGGGAACACCAGATTCTGGAGGAACAACAGATACTGATGGAACAACAGATACTGGGGAAATAACAGATACTGGGGGAAAACCAGACACTGGGGGAACAGCAGATACTAGGGGAACAACAGATACTGGGGGGAACAACAGATACTGGGAAACCACAGATACTGAGAAGCAACAGATAATGGGGGGGCAACAGATACTGGGGGGGGCAACATATCCTGGGAGGGCAACAGATACTGTGAGAACAACAGATAATGGAGAACAACAAATACTGGGGGAAAAACAGATACCGGAGGATCAAAGAAACTGGGGAACAACAGATACTGAGGAGAAAAACAGACATTGGGGGATCAACAGATACTAGGGGATCAACATAAACTGGGGGAACAACAGATACTGGGGGAACAACAGATACTGGGGAAACAACAGATAATGGGGGATCAACAGAAGCTGGGGAACAACAGATACTGGGGGAACAACTGATACTGGGGAAACAATGGATGCTGGGGAAAAACAGATACAGGTGGGAAAAGCAGATACTTGGGGAACAACAGATACTGGGAAAAACATATACTGGGGCAACAATAGATACTGTGGAACAACAGATACACGAAGAACAACAGGTACTGGGAACTAACATATACTATGGGGATCAACAGATACTGGGGGAACATCAGAATCTGGGGAACAACAGATACTGTGAGCAACAGATACTGGGGAACAACAGATACGGGGGAGCAAAAGATACTGGGGAACAACAAACACTGGTGCAACAACAGATACTGGGGGATCAAAGAATACTAGGAAACAACAGATACTGGTTAATAACAGATACTGGGGGGTACAACAGATGCTAGAGAAACAACAGATACTGGGGACCAACAGATACTGGTGCAACAACAGATACTGGGGGAACAAGGAATACGAGGAAACAACAGAAACTGGGCAATAACAGGCACTGGGGGGAACAACAGTTACTGGGGGAACAACACATTCTGGGGAACAACAAATACTGGGGGAACAACAGAAACTGGGGAACAGCAGATAATGGGGAACAACAGATACTAGGTAACAACAGATACTGGGGAAACAACAGGTTTTCTGGAACAACAGATAATGGGGAACTACAGATACTGGGGAACAACAGATATTGTGGAATAGGAGATACTGGGTGAACAACAGGTAGTGGGGAAACAACAGATACTGGGGGAAAACTAGATACTGTGGGGATCAACAGATACTGGGCGAAAACAGATATTGGGGGATCAACAGATACAGGGGAAACAACGGATACTGGAGAAACAACAGTTACTGAGGGAACAACAAATACTGAGGAGAACAACAAATACTTGGGGATCAACAGAAGCTGGGGAACAACAGATACAGGGGGGACAATGGATGCTGGGGAAACAATGGATGCTGGGGAAACAATGGATGCTGGGGCACAACAGATACAGGTGGGAAAAGCAGATACTGGGGGAACAACAGGTACTTGGGGAACAACAGATACTTGGGGAACCAAACATACTGGGGGATCAACAGATACTGCGGGACCAATAGATACAGGGGGAATAACAGATGCTGGGTAACAACAGGTACTGGGGGGAAAAATAGATACTGGATGATCAACAGATACTGTGAACAATAGATACTGGGGAACAACAGATACACGAAGAACAACAGAAACTGGGTGATGCGCTATCGATTCTAATAAAAGGCTGAGTAGAGTTCAGAACAACAGGCTTTTATTAACTACTGAATGCAACTACAAACAGATCAGGACTATGCCTCTAGTGGACGACCGAATGGCAGAGAGCTGCCGTGCAGCCATCCTTATACCAGGTAGCCAAGGGCGGAGTCAGCTGAGGCATAGTCAGGTATAACAGTGAAACAAGAGTGAACGACAACAGTGAACACCATGAACGACAGTGGTTTACCACATTCACCCCTCGTTTAAAATTGAGTCCGACGGGGTGAAGTTTATCAAAAGTTCGAGTAGGTGAGTCTGTCGGGCGGCCTCGTTTGCCGTCGAGATCTTCGTGGCGACGGTTGAGATGGTACAGCTTCCAACGATGCGTCTTGAACGGGATCGTGCACCGGCGTATCATCCCCTTTGGTGTTGGGTGGGCGAGTGGACTCCGGCGGGTCCTGGGGTCGCGGCATGCCGTCTACTGGGGTGGAATGGACAGGGGTGAGAATTGGGTCTACTGAATTTTGGGCCGTGTCGAAGGGGGTCGTGGTGGAGGGCAATGGTGATGGGTCAGTGGACCCCGAGGGTGCCAGATCTCTAATGGAGACTGTATCCTCCCGCCCGTCTGAGCATGCCACGTAGGCGTACTGGGGGTTGGCATGGAGGAGGTGAACCTTCTCTACCAGGGGAGCCGTTTTGTGGGACCTTACATGCTTCCGCAGCAGGACGGGCCCTGGGGACGTCAGCCAGTGTGGTAGTAAGGTACCAGATGTGGACCTCCGGGGAAAAATGAACATTCGCTCATGGGGGGTGGCGTTGGTGGCAGTACACAGCAGTGACTGGATGGAGTGGAGCGCATCAGGTAGGACATCCTGCCAACGGGAGGTCGGATGGCCCCTAGATATTACGTTCTCTCTTTCAACCTGTCCTTTCCCCCAGGGGTTGTAGCTGATGGTCCGGCTGGAGGCAATACCTCTCATGAGCAGGTACTGACGGAGTTCGTCGCTCATGAAGGACGAGCCCCGGTCGCTATGAACATAGCTGGGAAAACCGAACAAGGCAAAGAGGTTGTGCAGGCATTTAATGACCGTAGCGGTGGTCATGTCCGGGCAGGGGATGGCGAAAGGGAAATGGGAGTACTCATCAACTATGTTGAGGAAGTACACATTACGGTCAGAGGAGGGGAGGGGCCCTTTAAAGTCAACACTCAGGCGCTCAAAGGGGCAGGTGGCCTTGATCAGGTTTGCTCTGTCAGGCATATAGAAGCGCGGCTTGCACTCTGCACAGACTGGGCAGCTCCTGGTCGTGGTCCTGACCTCCTCGATGGAGTAAGGCAGGTTGCGGGCCTTGATGAAGTGGAAGAACCTGGTGACCCCCGGGTGGCAGAGGTCGTTGTGGATGCCCCGTAGTCTATCGATCTGCGCGTTGGCGCATGTGCCTTGCGATAGAGCATCTGAGGGTTCATTGAGTTTCCCGGGCCGGTACAAGATGTCGTAATTGTAGGTGGAAAGTTCAATTCTCCACCTCAAAATCTTGTCATTTTTGATTTTGCCCCTCTGCTTATTATTGAACATAAAAGCAACTGAACGCTGGTCAGTAAGCAGGTGAAATCGTTTTCCAGCCAGGTAGTGCCGCCAGTGGCGCACCGCCTCCACAATGGCCTGGGCCTCCTTTTCCACAGAGGAGTGTCTGAGTTCGGAGCCCTGGAGGGTTCGTGAAAAAAATGCCACGGGTCTTCCCGCCTGGTTAAGGGTAGCAGCCAGGGCAAAGTCGGATGCATCGCTCTCCACCTGGAAGGGGATGGACTCATCCACCGAGTGCATGGTGGCCTTGGCAATGTCATATTTTATACGGTGAAAGGCTGAGCGGGCCTCCGCCATCAGGGGAAAGGAAGTGGACTTGATAAGTGGACGGGCTAGGTCCGCATAATGAGGGACCCACTGGGCGTAATAGGAAAAGAAGCCCAGGCACCTTTTGAGGGCCTTGAGATAGTGGGGCAGGGGAAGATCCATCAGAGGGCGCATCCAGTCAGGGTCAGGACCGATGACTCCTTGTTCCACCACGCAGCCAAGGATACCGAGGCGGGTTGTGCGGAATATGCACTTTTCCTTGTTGTACGTGAGGTTTAGGAGTTGGGCCGTGCGAAGGAACTTATCAAGGTTGGCGTCATGGTCCTGCAGGTCATGGCCGCAGATGGTCACGTTGTCCAGGTAGGGAAACGTGGCCTGTAACGCATTCTCGTCGACCATCTGGTCCATCTCCCTCTGGAAGATGGAGACACCTTTGGTGACGCCGAAAGGAACACTGAGGAAGTGAAAAAGACGGCCGTTTGCCTCGAAAGCTGTGTACTGGCGGTTCTCAGGGCGGATAGGGATTTGGTGGTATGCTGCCTTGAGGTCAATGGTCGAGAAAACGTGATATTGGAGAACAACAGATACTGGGGGAACAACTGATACTGGGGGAACAACTGATACTGGGGGAACAACTGATACTGGGGAAAAAATGGATGCTGGGGAAAAACAGATACAGGCGGGAAAAGCAGATCCTTGGGGAACAACAGATACTGGGGGAACAACAGATACTGGATGATCAACAGATACTGGGAAAAACATATACTGGGGCAGCAATAGATACTGGGGAACAACAGATACACAAAGAACAACATATACTGTGAACAAACATATACTATGGTGATCAACAGATACCGGGCGGAACATCAGAATCTGGGGAACAACAGATACTGGGAAAAACAGATACTGGGGAACAACAGGTGCGGGGGAGCAAAGGATACTGGGGAACAACAAACACTGGTGCAACAACAGATAATGGGGGAACAAAGAATACTAGGAAACAACAGTTGATGGGGGCAACAACAGATACTGGAGGAACAACAGATACTGGGGGAACAACAGATACTGGATGATCAACACATACTGGGAAAAACAGATACTGGTGCAACAACAGATACTGGGGGAACAAATAATACGAGGAAACAACAGATACTGGGTAATAACAGACACTAGGGGGAACAACAGTTACTGGGGGAACAACACATTCTGGGGAACAACAGATACTGGGGGAACAACAGATATTGGGGGATCAACATATACAGGGGAAACAACGGGTACTGGGGATACAACAGTTACTGACTGAACAACAGATACTGAGGAGAACAACAAATACTGGGGATCAACAGATATTGGGGGATCAACATAAACTGAGGGAACAACAGGTACTGGGGGAACAACAGATACTGGGGAAAAAACAGATAATGGGGATCAACAGAAGCTGGGGAACAACAGATACAGGGGGAACAACTGATGGGGAAACAATGGATGCTGAGGCACAACAGATACAGGCGGGAAAAGCAGATACTGGGGGAACAACAGATACTTGGGGAACAAAAGATACTGGGGGAACCAAACATACTGGGGGATCAACAGATACTGTGGGACCAATAGATACAGGGGGAACAACAGATGCTGGGGAACAACAGGTACTGGGGGGAACAACAAACACTGGGTGATCAACAGATACTGGAAAAACAGATACTGGGGCAACAATAGATACTGGGGAATAACAGATACACGAAGAACAACAGATACTGGGAACTAACATATACTATTTGGATCAACAGATACTGGGGGGAACAACAGAATCTGGGGAAAACAGATACTGGGAACAACAGACACTGGGAACAACATATACGGGGGAGCAAATGATACTGGGGAACAACAAACACTGGCGCAACAACAGATATTGGGGAACAAAGAATACGAGGAAACAACAGATACTGGGTAATAACAGACACTGGGGGGAACAACAGTTACTGGGGGAACAACAAATTCTGGGGAACAACAGATACTGGGGGAACAAGAGAAACTGGGGAACAACAGATCCTGGGGAACATCGGAAAATGGGGAACTAGAGGTACAGGGAAGAACTGAAACTAGGTAACAGCAGATACTGGGGAAAAAACAGATACACTGGAACAACAGATAATGGGTTACAACAGATACTAGGGAACAAAAGATACTGGAGGAACAACTGATAATTGGGAACAGGAGATACTGGGTTACATCAGATACTGGGGTAAAAACAGATACTGGGGAAGAACAGATACTGGGGGAACAACAGATACTGGGGAAGAACAGATACTGGGGGTACAACAGATACTGGGGGAACAACAGATACTGGGGGAACAATAGATACTGGGAAACAACAGATACTGGGGGAACACTAGATACTGTGAAGAGCAACAGATACTGGGGAACAACAGATACTGGGGAACAACAGATACTGGGGAAACAATAGATACTGTTGATCAACAGATAATAGGGGAACAACAGACAATGAGGGAACAACAGATACTGGGGGGAACAACAGATTCTGCGAGGTACAATTTATACTGGGAACAACAGATACTGGGGGTTCAACATAGACTGGTGAACAGCAGCTACTGGGGAACAGCAGACACTGAAGGAACACCAGATACTGGGGGAACAACAGATACTGGCGGAACAACAGATACTGGGGAAATAACAGATACTGGGGGAACACCAGACACTGGGGGAACAACAGATACTAGGGGCACAACAGATACTGCGGGGAATAACAGGTACTGGGAAACACAGATACTGAGAAGCAATAGATACTGGGGGGCAACCGATACTGGGGGTGCAACAGATACTGGATGCGCAACAGATACTGGGAGAACAACAGATAATGGAGAAAACAGATACTGGGGAAAAAACAGATACCGGGGGATCAAACATACTGGGGAACAACAGACACTGGGGAATAGCAGATAATGGTTTGACAACAGATAATGGAGAACAACAGATACTGGGGAAAAACAGACACTTGGGAAACAAGAGATACTGGGGGAACAGCAGATACTGGGGAACAACAGATACAGGGGAACAACAGATACTGGGGGGAAACAGATACTGGGGAACAACAGATACTGGTGAACAGCAGATACTGTGGGAAACAACAGATACTGTGGGAACAACAGACACTGCGGGATCAACAGGTACTGGGGGAACAAAAGATACTGGGGGAACCAAACATACTGGGGGATCAACAGATACAGCGGGACCAACAGATACAGGGGGAACAACAGATGCTGGGGAACAACAGGTACTGGGGGGAACAACAGATACTGGGGAAACAACAGATAATGGGGATCAACAGAAGCTGGGGAACAACAGATACAGGGGGAACAACTGATACTGGGGAAACAATGGATGCTGGGGGAACAACAGATACTGTTGGGAAAAACAGACACTGGGGGAACAACAGATACTTGGGGAACAACAGATATTGGGGAGCAACAGATACTGGGGTTACAACGGATACTGGGGGAACAACAGATACTGGGGGAACAACAGATACTGGGGGAACAACAGATACTGGGGGAACAACAGATACTGGGGGAACAACAGATACTGGGGGAACAAAAGATACTGGGGGAACAACAGACACTGCGGGATCAACAGGTACTGGGTGATCAAAAGATGCTGGGCGAACCAAACATACTGGGGGATCAACAGATACTGTGGGACCAATAGATACAGGGGGAACAACAGATGCTGGGGAACAACAGGTACTGGGGGGAACAACAGATACAGGGTGATCAACAGATACTGGGAAAAACAGATACTGGGGAACAACAGAGACGGGGGATCAAAATATACTGGGGAACAACAGATACATGAAGAACAGATACTGGGAACTAACAAATATTATGGAGATCAACAGATACCGGGGGGAACAACAGAATCTGTGGAACAACAGATACTGGTTAATAACAGATACTGGGGAGAACAACAGATACTGGGGAAGAAGAGATACTGGGGGAACAACAGATACTGGTGGAACAACATATACTGGGGAAGATCAGATACTGGGGGGATCAACAGATACTGAGGGGAACAACAGATACTGAAGAATCAACAGATACAGGGGGAACAACAGATACTGGGGGATCAACAGATACTGAGGAATCAACAGATACAGGGGGAAGAACAGATAGTGGGGAGATCAACAGATACTGAGGAATCAACAGATACAGGGGGGACAACAGATACTGGGGAAACAATAGATACTGGGGATCAACAGGTACTAGGGGAACAACAGATAATGAGGGAACAATAGATACTGGGGGGAACAACAGATTCTGCGGGGTACAATTGATACTGGGGAACAACAGGTACTGGGGGAACAACATAGACTGGGGAACAGCAGCTACTGGGGAACAGCAGACACTTTGGGAAGACCAGATACTGGTCGAACAACAGATACTGGTGGATCAACAGATAGTGGGAAAATAACAGATACTGGGGGAACACCTAACAGTGGGGGAACAACAGATACTAGGGGAACAACAGATACTGGGGGGAATAACAGATACTGGGAAACAACAAATACTGAGAAACAACAGATACTGGGGGGGCAACAGACACTGGGGGGAGCAACAGATCCTGGAAGCACAACAGATACTGGGAGAACAACAGATAATGGAGAACAACAGATACTGGGGAAAAAACAGATACCGGGTGATCAAAGATACTGGGGAACAACAGATACTGAGGGAACAACAGTTACCGGGGAGAACAACAGACACTGGAGGATCAACAGATACTGGGGTAAAACAGATACTGGGGGCAGAACAGATACTGGGGAAACAACGGATGCTGGGGGAACAACAGATACTCGGGGAAAAACAGATACTGGAGGAACAACAGATACTGGAGGAACAACAGATACTGGGGAAACAAGAGATACTGGAGAACAACAGACACTGGGGGGGGGGAAGAACAAATACTGGGGGAACAACAGATACTGGGGTAAGAACAGATACTGGGGGATCAACAGGTACTGGGATCAACAGATACTGGGGGAACTACAGATAATGTGGGAATAATAGATACTGGGGGGAGGAACAGATACTGGGGGATCAACAGGTACTGGGGGAACAACAGACACTGAGGGAACAAGAAATGCTGGGGGATCAACAGAAACTGGTGGAACAACAGATACTGGGGGAACAACAGATACTGGGGGGAACAGCAGATTCTGGGGGAACAACAGATACTGGGGGAACGAAGAATACTAGCAAACAACAGATACTGATTAATAACAGATACTGGGGGAACAACAGATCCTGGAGGAACAACAGATACTGGGTAACATCCGATACTAGTGCAACAACAGAAACTGGGGGAACAACGAATACAAGGAAACAACAGATACTGGGTAATAACTGACACGGGGGGAACAACACTTACTGGGGGAACAACACATTCTGGGGAACAACAGATACTGGGGGAACAACAGATACTGTGGAACATCGGATACTGGGGAACTCGAGATACTGGGAACAACAGATACAAGGTAACAACAGATACTGGGGAAACAACAGACACTCTAGAACAACAGATAATGGGGTACAGCAGATACTGTGGAACAAAAGATACTGGGGAACAACTGCTAATTGGGAACAGGAGATACTGGGTTACAACAGATACTGTGGTAAAACAGATACTGGGGATGAACAGATACTGGGAGAACAACAGATACTGGGGAAGAACAGATACTGGGGGTACAACAGATACTGGGGGAACAACAGATACTGGGGAAACAACAGACACTGGGGGAACAACAGATACTGGGAAACAACAGATACTGAGAAACAACAAATACTGGGAGCGCAACAGATACTGGGGAACAACAGATACTGGGGGTATCAACAGATACTGGGGAATCAACAGATATGGGGTAACAACAGATACTGTCGAACAACAGATATTGGGGAAACAACAGATACTGGTGATCAACTGCTACTGGGGAACAACAGATAATGAGGGAACAACTGATACTGGGGGGAACAACAGATTCTGCGATATACAATTGATACTGGGAACAACAGATACTGGGGGAACAACATAGACTGGGGAACAGCAGCTACTGGGGAACAACAGACTCTGGGGGAACACCAGATTCTGGGGGAACAACAGATACTGGCGGAACAACAGATACTGGGGAAATAACAGATACTGGGGGAACACCAGAAACTGGGGGAACAACAGATACTGGGAAACAACAGATACTGAGAAACAACAAATACTGGGAGCGCAACAGATACTGGGAGAACAACAGATAATGGAGTACAACAGATACTGGGGAAAAAACAGATACCGGGGATCAAAGATACTGGGGAACAACAGATACTGAGGAGAACAGCAGACACCGGGGGATCAACAGATACTGGGGGATCAACATATACTGGGGGAACAACAGATACTGGGGGAACAACAGATACTGGGGGAACAACAGATACTGGGGGAACAACAGATACTGGGGGAACAACAGATACTGGGGGAACAACAGATACTGGGGGAACAACAGATACTGGGGGAACAACAGATACTGGGAGAACAACAGATACTGGGGGAACAACAGATACTGGGGGAACAACAGATACTGGGGAAACAACAGATTATGGGGGATCAATAGAAGCTGGGGAACAACAGATACTGGGGGAACAACTAATACTGGGGAAGCAATGGATGCTGGGGGAATACAGATGCAGGCGGGAAGAGCAGATGCTTGGGGAACAACAGATACTGGGGGAACAACAGACACTGGTGGTCAACAGAAACTGGGGGAACAAAAGGTACTGGTGGAACCAAACATACTGGGTGATCAACAGATACTGCGGGATCAACAGATACAGTGGGAACAACAGATGCTGGGGAAAAACAGATACTGGGGGGAACAACAGATAATGGGGGATCAACAGATACCAGCAAAAACAGATACTGGGGCAACAATAGACACTGGGGAACAACAGATACACGAAGAACAACAGATACTGGGAACTAACTTAAACTATGGGGATCAACAGATCACAGAATCACAGAAACCCCACCGTGCAGATAGAGGCCATTTCGGCCCATTGAGCCTGCACCGACACATATCCCACCCGATCCCCGTAACCCCTACACCAACACATATCCCACCCTATCCCCGTATTTAATCCCACTAACACTAAGGGTCAATTTATCATAGCCAATCAACATAACCCGCACGTCTTTGGACTGTGGGAGGAAACCGGAGCACCCGGAGGAAACCCACGCAAACACGGGGAGAATGTGCAAACTCCACACAGACAGTCACCCGAGGCCGGATTCGAACCCGGGTCCCTGGCGCTGTGAGGCAACAGTGCTAACCACTATGCCACCGTGGGTAACAAGAGAATCTGGGGAACAACAGATACTGGGAACAACAAATATGAGGGTGCAAAAGGTAGTGGGGAACAACATACACTGGGGGAACAACAGATACTGGGGGAACAAAGAATACTAGGAAACAACAGATACTGGTTGATAACAGATACTGGGGGAACAACAGATACTGGAGGAACAACAGATACTGGGAAACAACAGATACTGTGGGCAACAACAGATACTGGGGGAACAAAGAATACAAGGAAACAACAGGTACTGGGTAATGACAGACACTGGGAGGAACAACAGTTACTGGGGGAATAACAGATTCTGGGGAACAACAGATGCTGGGGGAACAACAGAAACTGGGGAACAACAGATACTGGGGAACATCGGATACTGGGGAACTAGAGGTACTGGGAACAACAGATACTGAGTAACAAAAGATACTTGGGCAACAAAAGATAATTGGGAACAAGAGATACTGGGTTACAACAGATACTGGGGTAACAGTTACTGGGGAAGAACAGATACTGGGGGAACAACAGGTACTGGGGGAACAACAGATACTGGTGGAACAATAGATACTGGGGACATAATGGATACTGGGGGAACACCAGATACTGGGGGAACAACAGATACTGGGAATCAACAGATACTGAGAAACAACAGATACTGGGGGGCAACAGATACTGGGGGGAGCATAAGATCCTGGGAGCGCAACAGTTATTGGGAGAACAACAGATAATGGAGAACAACAGATACTTGCCAAAAAACAGATACCGGGGGAACAAAGATACTGGGGAACAATAGATACTGAGAATAACAACAGACACTGGGGGCTCAACAGATACTGGGGGATCAACATAAACTGGTGGAACAAAAGATACTGGGGGAACAACAGATACTGGGGAAACAACAGATTATGGGGGATCAACAGAAGCTGGGGAACAACAGATACTGGGAACAACTCAAACTGGGGAAGTAGTGGATGCTGGGGAAAAACAGATACAGTTGGGAAAAGCAGATACTTGGGGAACAACAGATACTGGGGGAACAACAGACACTGGGGGTCAACAGATACTGGGGGAACAAAAGATACTGGTGGAACCAAACATACTGGGGGATCAACAGATACTGCGGGACCAACAAATACAATGGAAACAACAGATGCTGGGGAACAACAGATACTGGGGGGAACAGCAGATACTGGGGCAACAACTGATACTGGGGGAACAAAGAATATGAGGAAACAACAGATACTGTGTAATGACAGACACTGGGTGGAACAAGTTACTGGGCGAACAGCAGATTCTAGGGAACAACAGATACTGGGGGAACAACAGAAAATGGGGAACAACAGATACTGGGGAACATCAGATACTGGGGAACTAGAGGTACTGGGAACAACAGATACCTGATAACAACATATACTGGGAAACAACAGATATTCTGGAACAACAGATAATGGGGAACAACAGATAATGGGGAACAACAGATACTGGGGAACAAAAGTTAATTGGGAACAGGGGATACTGGGTTGAAACAGATACTGGGGTAACAGTTACTGGGGAAGAACAGATACTGGGGAAACAAGAGGTACTGGGGAAGATCAGATACTGGGGGTACAACAGATACTGGGGAACAGCAGATACTGGGGAAACAACAGATACTGGGGGAACACTAGATACTGCGGGGGTCAACAGATACTGGGGGAACAACAGATATTGGGGAATCAACAGATAAAGTGGAAACAATGGATACTGGGGAAACAACAGTTACTGAGGCACAACAGATACTGAGGAGAACAATAGATACTGGGGGATCAACAGGTACAGGGGGATCAACATAAACTGGGGGAACAACAGATACTGGGGGAACAACAGATACAGGGGATCAACAGATGCTGGGGAACAACAGCTAATGGAGCAACAATAGATATTGGGGAACAAAAGATACATGAAGAACAACAGATACTGGTAACTAACATATACTATGGGTGTCAACAGATACCGGTGGGAACAACAGAATCTGGGGAACAACAGATAATGGGAACAACAGATACTGGGGAACAACAGATACGGGGAGCAAAAGATACTGGGAAACAACAAACACTGGTGTAACAACAGATACTGGGGAAACAAAGAATACTATCAAGCAACAGATACTGGTTAATAACAGATACTGGGGGGATCAACAGACACTAAAGGAAAACAAATACTGGGGAACAACAGAAACTGGGGCAACAACAGATACTGTGGGAACAAAGAAACCGAGGAAACAACACATACTGGGTAATAACAGACAGAGGGGGAACAACAGTTACTGGGGGAACAACAGATTCTGGGGAACAACGGATACTGGGGGAACAACAGAAAATGGGGAACAACAGATACTGGGGAACATCGGATACTGGGAAACTAGAGGTACTGGGAACAACAGATACTTGGGAAACAACAGATACTCTGGAACAACAGATAATGGGGAACAACAGATACTGGGGAACAAAAGATACTGGGGAACAACAGATAATTGGGAACAGGAGATACTGGGTTACAACAGATACTGGGGTAACAACAGATACTGTGTGCAATGAAATCTGTTTGTCTTGATCCTGTATTCGTTTTGCACTCATGTATATTACCCTCCCCCACTGTGTATAGTTTCACTTCCTCTTTCCCGACTAACCTGGGAGGTTCCAGGTCTTGGCTCTTGGCTCCGCCCCTGACTTCTCTTACATAAAGTTCCCAGGATCTGTATGACTCATTCCTGTGAACCAGTCGGCGTGTTGAGATGTTAGCTCTGATCTTAGTGATTAAAAGCCAACTTGTTTAAGTCTATAACTTCTAGTTTTGTGGTTATTGAAGGCCCATCAATTTTAATCACTAAAGAATACTAGGATGGATCGACTCCTAAAACCAGAGCGTCTGGACTTGGATCCACATTCTGCTGACGCATCAAATCAATTTGGACACTGGCTCAAATGCTTCGAACTCTTCGTGGGGGCCTCATCCGCTAGCGAGGTAGATAAACAGAGTCTACTGACTACTCGCGTAATTCATCGGATTTATTCGTTCATCCGGGACGCCACCTCTTATACGGAGGCCATCACTATCCTGAAGGCCCAATACCAGAGGCCGGTAAATGAAGTGTACACCAGACATCTGCTGGCTACACGCAGGCAGCGACCAGCGGAATCAATGGACGATTTCTTACAGGGCCTAAAGGACCTGGTCCAGGACTGAAACTGCAAGGCCGTGACGGCTAACGCGTACTCTGATGAATTGGTCCGTGATTCCTTCATCACGGGCCTCAAATCGAATTATATCCGGCAGAGACTGCTGGAGAAGGATGTCCTGGACTTAAAAAAGGAAGTGGCCACTGCGCGATCGCTGGACGTGGCCCAGAGAAACTCTGACTCTTATTCTTCTGGCCATGCGGCCCTCACCGCCTCATGCGTGCCAAGGGGGCCGCCATCTTGGAATCAGCCATCTTCCCCATCAAGGTCTCAGACCAGCTCTACGCCGCCGGAGTCCCCACACAGAAGTTCACCCAGGAGTCCTACTACAGCGGCAATGTCTCGAGGCCCGAAATGCTACTTCTGCGGCCAGGCCAAGCACCCCAGACAACGATGCCCAGCGAAGGACGCTACATGCTTCAAATGTAAGAAAAAGGGACATTTTAGCAAAGTCTGCAGGGGGAATCCGATTTCCAACTCCGTCACCGCCACGTGCGTGCTGTGCGGGCCGCCATCTTGGGATCCGCCATCTTTTCCCAACTCAACGGCCGCCCAGGGCCCAACAGTGGCTTCGATCACGGTGGATCAATCTAGGCCACACCCGTTGACAAAATCCATGATGGACATACAGGTTAAACGGGAATTTAACGAAATGTTTAATTGACTGTGGGAGTACTGAGAGTTTTATCCACCCTAGCCTGGTACGGCGGCACTCATTAACAGTAACCTCTACACAGAGCAGAATTGCTATGGCTGCTAAGCCCCACACTTCGGACATTTTGGGCTACTGTGTGGTAACACTGACTGTAAAAGGCACGGACTACAAGGATTTTAAACTCCTCGTGATGCCAGAACTCTGTGTTAATGTAATCTTGGGCCTGGACTTCCAGTGCCACCATGAAAGTGTCACACTAGCATATGGCGGGTCCCAGCCGCCACTCACAGTCTGTGGCCTATCAACCTTAAAAATCAGCCCGCCCTCTTTATTCGCTAATCTCGCTCCGAACTGTAGGCCGATAGCGACCAAAAGTAGACAGTACAGTCTGGAAGACAGACACTTTATCAAGGCGGAAGTGGACAGACTCCTGTGGGAAGGCATTATTAAAT
The DNA here is from genome assembly GCF_052327205.1 of Somniosus microcephalus. Lineage (NCBI taxonomy): Eukaryota > Metazoa > Chordata > Chondrichthyes > Squaliformes > Somniosidae > Somniosus > Somniosus microcephalus. The sequence continues at coordinate 108,116,857 of NC_140994.1, forward strand.
GCAGTACCAGCCCGTGGCGTGCCCAAGTAGTCATAGTGAAAAATAGCGAAAAGAAACGGATGGTAATTGACTACAGCCAGACTGTTAATATTTATACCCAGCTGGACGCCTACCCTTTACCCCGCATATCAGAAATGGTCAACCAGATTGCGCAATACCGAGTCTTCTCGACTATCGACCTCAAATCCGCGTATCATCAGCTCCCCAATACAATGGAGGACCGCCCATACACCGCCTTCGAGGTGAACGGGCACCTCTACCATTTTCTCAGAGTGCCCTTCGGGGTAACAAATGGGGTCTCGGTCTTCCAACGTGAGATGGACCGCATGGTTGACGAGAATAAACTACAAGCTACCCACCCCTATCTGGACAATGTCACTATCTGCGGGCACAATCAGCAAGACCACGATCTAAATCTTGCGAGATTTTTAAAAACTGCCCTAAAGATGAACCTAACCTACAACGAAGACAAATGTGTCTTCAACACAACCCGTCTCTGTATCCTCGGCTGTGTGGTGGAAGATGGGGTAATTGGACCGGACCCTGACCGATTATGCCCCCTAAAGGAACTGCCCCTGCCACACAATCCCAAAGCTTTAAAAAGGTGCCTGGGATTTTTTTCGTATTATGCCGAATGGGTGCCCAATTACTCTGATAAGGCCCGACCCCTTCCCACTATCCTTCCCACTATCAGCTGAAGCTCGGGAGGCTTTCACCAGTATTAAACAGGACATTGAAAGGGCTGCAGTGTGTGCAGTGGATGAATGCATTCCCTTTCAAGTCGAAAGCGATGCGTCAGACTTTGCCTTAGCTGTGACCCTCAATCAGGCTGGGAGACCTTTGGCCTTCTTCTCCCGAACCCTTCAGAGACCTGAAATCAGGCACTCTTCTGTCGAGAAGGAGGCACAGGCTATAGTGGAGGCAGTGTGGCACTGGAGACACTACCTAGCCGGAATACATTTCACCCTGCTCACCGACCAGCGGTCGGTGGCTTTCATGTTTAATTACAAACAAAGGGGGAAAATCAAGAATGACAAAATACTCAGGTGGAGGATCGAACTATCCACGTTCAACTATGATATTAAGTACAGGCCGGGAGCCCTTAATGAACCCCCAGACGCCCTATTGCGGGGAATGTGTGCCAGCATTCATACGGACAAATTACAGGGTCTCCACAACGACCTCTGTCACCCAGGGGTCACCCGACTGTACCATTTTATAAAGTCCCGCAATCTGCCCCACTCCATCGAGGAGGTCAGGGCAATGACCAGAGCCTGCCGCATCTGAGCAGAATGCAAGCCTCGTTTCTACAGGCCTGACCGTGCACACCTTATCAAAGCCACACGGCCATTCGAGCGCCTAAGTCTGGTCTTCAAGGGACCCCTTCCCTCTGCAAACCATAACGTATACTTCCTCAATATCATTGATGAATATTCCCGCTTCCCCTTCGCCATTCCCTGCCCAGACATGACCAGTGCCACGGTCATCAAGTGTCTCTGTAATCTATTCTGCATGTTTGGCATGCCGAACTACATACACAGCGATAGGGGGAAGCCATTCATGAGTGACGAGCTGCACCAGTTCTTGCTCTCGAAGGGGATAGCCACTAGCAGAACCATTAGCTACAACCCCCGGGGTAATGGGCAAGTGGAAAGGGGGAATGCTACTGTTTGGAAGGCTGTCACATTAGCCTTAAAGTCATTGGCCTAGAAATTCAGTTAGGGGCGCCCAGCTCGCCTGGGCGCCGGAATTACCGCTGCGCGCGGAGCCACTTGCGCCAGAGGGAAATTCAGTTTCAGTGCCCCAAGTGGAAGCCGGCTGCTAAACAAGGGTTTCGGCGCCCCACTTGGGGCGCAGAAACTGAATATCAGCGTGTAAAGTGCCGCAGCGCCACCCGCTGCGGCACGGCAGCCTGCGGTACTGCAGGCATTCCTCTCATTCTTAAGGGGGAGGTGCCTGCAACAGCATGATCCCCGCTCGCGAGTGCCGGCAAATGAGCCCGGCACCAAGGAGAAGTGCCGGGCTCTCTGGAAACAGCCGGCAATGCCACGGTGGGGGGTGTAGGAGGCCGGGGAAGGAGGTGCGGACAGGCGGCCGCCGAAAAAGCGGCCGGCCGCACCTCCACCTTAACTCGCCCCACTACCGGCATAGGTAGGCCCCGTGTACTGGTCGCTGTTAGCGGCCGGCGCGGGGGAGGCGGCAGCAACCAAATATGGCCAGCGGGGCGATAGCGGGGCGCTGCGCACACCGATGACGTCATCGGTGGCGGCACAGCGCTACTGGCTAACGCCGCCATTAGCACCCCGCTAAATATGGCGGTAGGTTGGCACAGTGGCGCAAAAGCCCTCTTATGCGCAAACTGGTGGCGCAGGCCACTGAATTTTTAGCCCAAAAGGCCTTCCGACCTCCCGCTGGCAGGAAGTCCTCCCAAACGTGCTCCACTCCATAAGGTCTCTGTTATGTACTGACACTAATGCTATCCCTCACGAAAAGATGTTCGTTTTACCCCGGAAATCCACCTCGGGCATATCTCTACCCACGTGGCTGACGTCTCCGGGGACAGTACTATTGCGGAAGCATGTGAGAGGCCATAAAACGGACCCCCTTGTGGAAAAGGTACAGCTCCTCCATGCAAACCTTCAGTACGCCTATATTGAATACTCTGACGGGCGAGAGGACACTGTTTCCATAAAAGACCTCACTCCCTCGGGGAGCGGAGAGGACGATGGGAGATTACCCGATGAAGACCTACACTACAAAGAGACAGGACGCCCAGAGGTATCAATACCCAACTTTAACACTGCAGATAACCTGGAAGACACTGCGGAGGCCCGGACAGCAGAGGAACCAGAATCCCTTCCCCTAGAGGCACCCAAACCGGCTTTGCGCCAATCACTGAGAACTGCAAAACCTCCTGACAGACTCACTTATACCAACTTTTAAGAAACATCACCCCGATGGACTAAATCTATAGAAGGCGTGAATGTAATGAAATCTGTTTGTCTTGATCCTGTATTCGTTTTGCACTCATGTATATTACACTCCCCCACTGTGTATAGTTTCACTTCCTCTTTCCCGACTAACCTGGGAGGTTCCACGTCTTGGCTCTTGGCTCTGCCCCTGACTTCTCTTACATATAGATCCCAGGATCTGTATGACTCATTCCTGTGAACCAGTCGGCGTGTTGAGATGTTAGCTCTGATCTTAGTGATTAAAAGCCAACTTGTTTAATTCTATAACTTCTAGTTTTGTGGTTATTGAAGGCCCATCGCTGGGGAAACAACTGATACTGGGGGAACACTAGATACTGTGGGGAGCAACAGATACTGGGGAACAACAGATACTGGAGGGATCAACAGATACTGGGGAAGCAATAGATATGGGGGAACAACAGTTACTGGGGACAACAGATAATGGGGAACAAAAGTTACTGGGGAACAACAGATAATTGGGAAAAGGAGATACTGGGTTACAACAGATACTGGGGTAACAACAGATACTGGGGATCAACAGATACTGGGGGAACAACAGAATCTGGGGTACAACAGATACTGGGGGAACACCAGATACTGGGGAACAACAGATACTGGGGCAACAACAGATACTGGGGGGAAAAAGAATACAAGGAAACAACACATACTGGGTAATAACAGACAGAGGGGGAACAACAGTTTCTGGGGGAACAACAGATTCTGGGGAACAACAGATACTGGGGGAATAACAGAAAATGGGGAACAACAGATACTGGGGAACATCGGATACTGTGAAACTAGGGGTACTGGGAACAACAGATACTAGGTAACAACAGATACTTGGGAAACAACAGATACTCTGGAACAACAGATAATGGGTTACAACAGATACTGGGGAACAAAAGATACTGGGGAACAACAGATAATTGGGAACAGGAGATACTGGATTACAACAGATACTGGGGTAACAACAGATACTGTGGTAACAACAGATATTGGGGAAACAAGAGATAGTGGGGGAACACTAGATACTGTGGGGAGCAACATATACTGGGGAACAACATATACTGGAGGGATCAACAGATACTGGGGAATCAACAGATATGGGGGAACAGCAGTTACTGGGGAACAACAGATACTGGGGAACAAAACATACTGGGGAACAACAGATAATTGGGAAAAGGAGATACTGGGTTACAACAGATACTGGGGTAACAACAGATGCTGGGTTACAACAGATACTGGGGAAGAACAGATACTGGGGGTACAACAGATACTGGGGAACAACAGATTCTGGGGAAACAACAGATATGGGGGAACACTAGATACTGTGGGGAGCAACAGATACTGGGGATGAACAGATACTGGTGGGATCAACAGATACTGGGAAATCAACAGATATGGGGGAACAACAGGCACTGGGGAACAACAGATACTGGGGAAACAACAGATACTGACGATCAACAGATACTAGGTGAGCAACAGATAATGAGGGAACAACAGATACTGGGGGGAACAACAGATTCTGCAAGGTACAATTGATACTGGGAACAACAGATACTGGGGAACAACAGATACTGGGAACAACAGATACTGGGGAACAACAGATACTGGGGGAACAACAGATACTGGGGGAACAACAGATACTGGGGGAACACCAGATACTGTGGGTAGCAACATATACTGGGGAACAACAGATACTGCGGGGATGAACAGATACTGGGGAATCAACAGATATGGGGGAACAACAGTAACTGGGGATTAACAGATACTGGGGAACAAAAGGTACTGGGGAACAACTGATAATTGGGAAAAGGAGATACTGGATTACAACAGATACTGGGGTAACAACAGATACTGGGGAAGAACAGATACTGGGGAAGAACAGATACTGGGGGAGCACAACAGATACTGGGGAAGAACAGATACTGGGGGTTCAACAGATACTGGGGGAACAACAGATACTGGGGAACACTAGATACTGTGCGGAGCAACAGATACTGGGGAACTACAGATACTGGGGGGATCACCAGATACTGGGGAATCAACAGATATGGGGGAACAACAGATACTGGGGAACAACAGATACTGGGGAAACAACAGATAATGGTGATCAACTGATACTAGGGGAGCAACAGATAATGAGGGAACAACAGATACTGGGGGGAACAACAGATTCCACGAGGTACAATTGATACTGGGAACAACAGATACTGGGGGCACAACATAGGCTGTGGAACAGCAGCTACTGGGGAACAACAGACACTGGGGGAACAACAGATACTGGCGGAACAACAGATACTGGGGAAGTAACAGATATTGGGGGAACACCAGACACTGGGGGATCAACAGATACTAGGGGCACAATAGATACTGGGGGGAACAACAGATACTGGGAAACAACAGATACTGAGAAACAACAGATACTGGGGGGCAACACATACTGGGGGAGCAACAGATCCTGAAAGCGCAACAGATACTGGGAGAACAACAGATAATGGAGAACAACAGATTCTGGGGAAAAAACAGATACAGGGGGATCAAAGATACTGGGGAACAACAGATACTGAGGAGAACAACAGACACTGAGGGATCAACAGATACTGGGGGATCAACATAAACTGGGGGAACAACAGATACTGGGGGAACAACAGATACTGGGGGAACAACGGATACGGTGGAATCAACAGATTATGGGGATCAAGAGAAGCTGGGGAACAACAGATGCTCGGTAAACAATTGATACTGGGGAAGCAATGGATGCTGGGGAAAAACAGATGCAGGCGGGAAAAGCAGATACTTGGGGAACAAAATATACTGGGGGAACAACAGACACTGAGGGTCAACAGATACTGGGGGAACAAAAGGTACTGGTGGAACCAAACATGCTAGGGGATCAACAGATATTGCGGGACCAACAGATACAGTGGGAACAACAGATACTGGGGGGAACAACAGATACTGAGGAGAACAACAAACTCTGGGGGATCAACAGATATTGGGGGATCAACATAAAGTGGCGGAACAACAGGTACTGGGGGAACAACAGATACTGGGTGATCAACAGATACTGGGGCAGCAATAGACACTGGGGAATAACAGATACACGAAGAACAACAGATACTGGGAACTAACATATACTATGGGGATCAACAGATACTGGGGGTAACAACAGAATCTGGGGAACAACAGATACTGGGAGCAACAGATACTGGGGAACAACAGATACGGGGGAGCAAAAGGTACAGGGGAACAACAAACACTGGTGCAACAACAGATACTGGGGGAACAAAGAATACTAGGAAACAACAGATACTGGTGAATAACAGATACAAGGGGGAACAACAGATACAGGAGGAACAACAGTTACTGGGGAACAACAGATACTGGGGGAACAAACAATACGAGGAAACAACAGATACTGGATTATGACAGACACTTGGAGGAGCAATAGTTACTGGGGGATCAACAGATTCTGGGGAACAACAGATACTGGGGGAACAACAGAAACTGGGGAACAACAGATACTGGGGAACATTGGATACTGGGGAACTAGAGGCACTGGGAACAACAGATACCAGGTAACAACAGATACTGGGGAAACAACAGCTATTCTGGAACAACAGATAATGGGGAACAACAGATACTCTTTAACAAAAGATACTGTGGTGCAAAAGATAATTGGGAGCAGGAGATACTGGTTTACAACAGATACTGGGGTAACAGTTACTGGGGAAGAACTAATACTGGTGGAACAACAGGTGCTGGGGAAGAACAGATACTGGGGGTACAACAGATACTGGGGGAACAACAGATACTGGGGAAACAACAGATACTGGGGGAACACTAGATACTGCAGGGGTCAACAGATACTGGGGGAACAACAGATATGGGGGATCAACAGATACAGGGGAAACAACGGAAACTGGGGAAACAACAGTTGCTGAGGGAACAACAGATACTGAGGAGAACAACAGATACTGGGGGATCAACAGATACTGGGGATCAACATAAACAGGGGGAGCAACAGATACTGGGGGAACAACAGATACAGGGGATCAAAAGATGCTGCGGAACAACAGATAATGGAGCAACAATAGATACTGGGGAACAACAGATACACGAAGAACAACAGATACTGGGAACTAACATATACTATAGGTTTCAACAGATACCGGGGGGAACAACAGAATCTGGGGAACAACAGATACTGGGGCAACAACAGATACTGGGGGGAACAACAGATACTGGAGGAAGAACAAATACTGCGGAACAACAGATACTCGGGCAACAACAGATACTGGGGGAACAAAGAATACGAGGAAACAACACATATTGGGTAATTACAGACACAGTGGGAACAACAATTACTGGGGGAACAACAGATTCTGGGGCACAACAGATACTGGGGGAACAACAGAAACTGGGGAACAACAGATACTGGGGAACATCGGATACTGGGAAACTAGAGGTACTGTGAACAACAGATACTAGGTAACAACAGATACTTGGGGAACAACAGATACTCTGGAACAACAGATAATGGGGAACAACAGATACTGCGGAACAAAAGATACTGGGGAACAACAGATAATTGGGAACAGGAGATACTGGGTTACAACAGATACTGGGGTACCAACAGATACTGGGGAAGAACAGATACTGTGGGAACATCAGATACTGGGGGAACAACAGGTACTGGGGAAGAACAGATACTGGGGTTACACCAGATACTGGGGGAACAACAGATACTGGGGAAACAACAGATACTGGGGAAACAACAGATACTGGGGAAACAACAGATACTGGGGAAACAACAGATACTGGGGAAACAACAGATACTGGGGGGATCAACAGATACTGAGGGGATCAACAGATACTGAGGAATCAACAGGTACAGGGGGAACAACAGATATTGGGGGGGAACAACAGATAATGAGGAATCAACAGATACAGGGGGAACAACAGATACTGGGGGGATCAACAGATACTGAGGAATCAACAGATACAGGGGGAAACAACAGATACTGGGGAACAACATATACTGGGGAAACAAAAGATACTGGGGATCAACAGATACTAGGGGAACATCAGATAATGAGGGAACAACAGATACTGGGGGAACAACAGATTCTGCGGGGTACAATTGATACTGGGGAACAACAGGTACTGGGGGAACAGCATAGACTGGGGAACAGCAGCTACAGGGGAACAGCAGACACTGTGGGGAACCAGGTACTGGTGGAACAACAGATACTGGCGGAACAACAGATACTGGGGAAATAACAGATACTGGGGGAACACCAGACACTGGGGTAACAACAGGTACTAGGGGAACAACAGGTACTTGGGGGAACAACAGATACTGGGAAACAACAGATACTGGGGGGCAACAGATCCTGGGGAGAGCAACAGATCCTGGGAGCGCAACAGATACTGGGAGAACAACAGATAATGGAGAACAACAGATATTGGGGAAGAAACAGATACCGGGGGATCAAAGATACTGGGGAGCAACAGATACTGAGGGAACAACAGTTACTGGGGGGATCAACAGACACTGGAGGATCTACAGGTACTGGGGAAACAACAGATATGGGGGGCAGAACAGATACTGGGGAAACAACAGATACTGTGGGAACAACAGATACTCGGGGGAAAACAGATACTGGAGGAAAAACAGATATTGGGGAACAACAGATTCTGAGGAAACAAGAGAAACTGGAGAACAACAGATACTGGGTGGAAGAACAAATACTGGGGGAACAACAGATACTGGGTTAACAACAGATACTGGGGGATCAACAGGTACTGGGATCAACAGATACTGGGGGAACAACAGGTAATGGGGGAACAACATATACTGGAGGGAGCAACAGGTGCTGGGGGATCAACAGGTACTGGGGGAACAACGGATACTGAGGGAACAAGAGACGCTGGGGGATCAACAGAAACTGGGGGAACAACAGATACTGGGGGAACAACTGATACTCAGGAAACAACAGATACTGGGGAACAACCGATACTGGGGAACAACAGATACTGGGTGGAACAGCAAATATTGGGGGAGCAACAGACACTGGGGGAACAACAGATACATGGAGATCAACAGATACTGGGAGGTCAACAGATACTGGGGGTTCAGCAGATTCTGGGGGAAGAACAGATAATTGGTGAAAAACAGATATTGGGGGAATGACAGATAATCTGGAACAACAGATACTGGGGGAAAACAGAGATGGGCTAAACAACAGATACTGGGGGAACAACAGATACTGGGAGAACAACAGATAATGGAGAGCAGCAGATTTTAGGGGGAACAACAGACACTGGGTAACTACAGATACTGGAGGAACAACAGATACGGGGGTACAACAAATACTGAGAAACAGCAGATACTCTGGAACAACAGATATGGGGGAACAACAGATACTGTGTAATAACAGGCACTCTGGAACAACAGATACTGGTGAACAACAGTTACTGGGTAATAACAGATAATGCAGAACAACAGCTAATGGGGAATAACAGATACTCTGGAACCACAGATGCTGGAGGATCAACAGACCCTGGGGATCAACTGATACTGGGGAACAACAGACACGTCTGAACAACAGATATTGGGGAACAACAGATACTGGGCTACAACAGATACTTGTGCAACAACAAATACTGGGGAGCATCAGATACTGGGGAAACAACAGATGCTGTGGAATAACAGATACTGCAGAACAACAGATACTGGGGTAACAAGAGATACTGGGGGAACAACAGATACTGGAGAACAAGAGATACTGGGGGAACAACTGACATTGGGGATCAAAAGATAATGGGGGAACAACAGATAATGCGGAGCAGCAGATACTGTGGTACAAAAGACACTGGGGAACAACAGATGCTGGGGGAACAGCAGATACTGGGGAACAACCCTTCTTCTTAGGCAATCCCTCGGAACCGAGAATGACTTGCTTCCACATTAAAAATGAGTTTGCAGGTGACTGATTAATCCAATGCGGGACCTACAGTCTCTGTCACAGGTGAGGCAGACGGTGGTTGAAGGGGCGGGTGGGTGGGGTGCTTACGTTGACATGCGCTCCTTGCGCTGCCTGTGCTTGGTTCCCGCATGCTCCCAGTGAAGAGACTCGAGGTGTTCGGCGCCTTCCTGAATGCTTCTCCACCAGTTTATGCGGTCTTGGGCCAGGGATTCCCAGGTGTCGGTGGGGATGTTACACATTTTCAAGGATGCTTTGAGGATGTCCTGGAAGCATTTCCTCTGCCCAGCTGGGGCTCCCTTGCCGTGCTGGAGCTCCGAGTAGAGCGCTTGTTTTGGGAGTCTCATATCGGGCAAGCGGACAATGTGACCCTTCCATCGGAGCTGATTGAGCGAGGTCAAAGCTTCGATGCTTGGGATGTTGGCCTGAGGAAGAACATTGTCATTGGTGCGCCTATCCTGCCAATGGATTTGCAGGATCTTGCGGAGGCATCATTGGTGGTACCTCTCCAGTGCTTTGAGGTGCCTGCTGTACATGATCCATGTCTCTGAGGCATACAGCAGGGTGGGTACCACTGCTGCCCTGTAGACCATGAGCTTAGTGCTGGGTTTGAGGTACTGGTCTTCAAACACTCTCTTCCTCACAGATACTGGGGGAATAACAGATAATGGGGGAAAAAAAGATACTGGGCAAACAACAGCTTTTGGGAGAACAACAGATACTGGGGAACAGCAGATACAGGGGGGGAAAAGAGATACTGGAGAACAACAGATACTAGGGGGAACAACAGATAGTGGTGAACAACCGACACTGGGGGAACTGACACTTGGGGAACAACAGATACTGGGGAACAATAAATACTGGGGAACAGCAGATACTGGGGAACATCAGATATTGGGGGAACAACAGACACTGCAGAACAAAAGACACTGGGGTACAACAGACACTAGGGGAACAACAGATACTGGGGATCAACAGATACTGGGGAACAACAGATACTGGGGGGAACAACAGATACTGGGGAACAACAGACACTGGGAAACAGCAGATAATGGGGTGACAACAGATACTGGTGAACAACAGATACTGGGGAAAAACAGATACTGGGGAACAATAGATACTGGGGGAACAGCAGGTACTGGGGAACAACAGATACTGGGGGAACAACAGATACTGGGAGAAAAACTGATACTGGGAGAGCAAAAGATACTGGGGATACAACAGATATTGGGGAACAACAGATACTGGGGAACAGATAATGCCGAACAGCAGATGCAGGGGGGACAACAGATACTGGACAACTACAGATACTAGGGGGATCAACAGATACTGTGGGAAACAACAGATGCTGTGGAACAACTGATACTGTGGAACAGCAGATACGGGGCTGAACAAGAGACACTGGAGAACAACAGATACTAGCAAACAAAAGATACAGGCAGAAAAACAGATACTGGGGAACAACAGATATTAGGGGTAACAACAGATACTAGTGAACAACAGATTCAGTGGAAAGACAGATACTGGCAACAAGAGCAACTGGGTAATAACAGATACATGGGAGCAACAGATACTGGGGATCAGCAGATACTCTGGGACAACAGATACTGGGGAACAATAGATATTGGGTAACAACAGTTCCTCTGGGACTTCAGATACTGGGGGAACAACAGATAATGGGAGAAAAACAGATACTGTGAGAACAACAGATACTGGGGTAACAACAGATACTAGGGTGGAAACAGAGACTGGGTGAACAACAGAAAATGGAGCAACAGCAGATACTGGGAGAACAACAGGTACTGGGGAACAACAGATACTTGGGGAACAACAGATGCTGGAGAACAACAGACACTAGGGGAACAACAGATACTGGGGAAATAACAGATACTCTGGAACAACAGATTCTGGGGAACAACAGATACTGGGGAACAAAAGATACTGGGGAACAACAGATAATTGGGAACAGGAGTTACTGGGTTACAACAGAAACTGGGGTAACAACAGATACTGGGGAAGAACAGATACTGGGTAATAACAGACACTCTGGAACAACAGACATTGGGCGAACAACAGATATTGGGTAACAACAGACACTGGGGAACAACAGACACTGGGGAGCAACTGATACTGGCTAATAACAGATAATCTGGAACAACAGACACTGGGGGAAAACAGATTCTGAAGAACAACAGATAAAGGGGAGCAAGAGATAATGTGGAAAACAGATATTGGGGAACAACAGATACTGGGGAACAACAGATACTGGTGAACTACAGATACTGGGGTGAACAACAGACACTCGGGAACAACAGATACTGGGGGAACAACAGATACTGGGGGAACAACAGATACTGGGGGAACAACAGATACTGGGGGAACAACAGATACTGGGGGAACAACAGATACTGGGGAGCAACAGATGCTGGGTAATAACAGATACTGTGGAACAACAGATACTGGGGATCAACAGATACTGGGGAACAACAGGTACTGGGTAATAACAGATACTCTGGAACAACCGATACTGGGGGAAAACAGATACTGGGGAACAACAGATACTGGGGAACAACAGATACTGGGGGAACAACAGTTACTGGGGGAACAACAGATACTGGGGGAACAACAGATACTGGGGAACAACAGGTACTGGGTAATAACAGATACTCTGGAACAACCGATACTGGGGGAAAACAGATACTGGGGAGCAACAGATAATGTGAACAACAGATACTGCGGAGCAACAGATACTGGGTAATAACAGATAATCTGGAACAACAGATACTGGGGAACAAAAGATACACTGGAACCACAGATAATGGGTGAACAACAGATACTGGGTAAAAACAGATACTGGGTAATAACAGATAATGGGGAATAACAGCTACTGGGGGGGGAAACAGATACTGGGGAACAACAGATAAAGGGGCAACAACAATTACTGGGCAGCAACAGATACTGGGGGAACAACAGATGCTGAGGAACAGCAGATACTGGGACAAAACCAAATACTGGGGAGCAACAGATACTGGGGGAACAACAGATGCTGGGTAACAACAGATACTGGGTAATAACAGATAATCTGGAACAACAGATACTGAGGAACAGCAGATACTGGAGAACTACAGATACTGGGGCAACAATAGATACTGTGGGAACAACAGATACTGGAGAACAACAGATACTGGGGAACAATTCATATTGGGGACCAAAAGATAATGGGGGAACAATAGATAATGAGGAACAGCAGATACTGTGGAAAAACAGATACTGGGGAACAGCAGATACTGGGGAACAGCAGGTACTGGGGAACAGCAGGTACTGGGGAACAGCAGGTACTGGGGAACAGCAGGTACTGGGGGAACAACAGATACTGGGAGAAAAACTGATACTGGGAGAAAAAAGATACTGGTGGTACTACAGATATTGCGAGAGCAACAGATACTGGGGAGCAACAGGTACTGGGGAACAACAGATACTGGGGAACAGATAATGCCGAACAGCAGATACAGGGGGGACAACAGATACTGGACAACTACAGATACTAGGGGGAACAACAGATACTGTGGGGAACAACAGATGCTGTGGAACAACTGTTACTGGGGAACAGCAGATATGGGGCTGAATACGAGACACTGGGGAACAACAGATACTGGCAAACAAAAGATACAGGCAGAAAAACAGATACTGGGGAACAACAGATACTAGGGGTAACAACAGATACTAGTGAGCAACAGATTCAGGGGAAAGACAGATACTGGCAACAAGAGCAGCTGGGTAATAACAGATTCATTGGAGCAACAGATACTGGGGATCAACAGATACTCTGGGACAACAGATACTGGGGAACAATAGATAATGGTTAATAACAGTTCCTCTGGAACATCAGATACTGGGGGAACAACAGATAATGGGAGAAAAACAAATACTGTGAGAACAACAGATACGGGGTAACAACAGATACTAGGGTGAAAACAGAGACTGGGTGAACAACAGCAAATGGGGCAACAGCAGATACTGGGAGAACAACAGATGCTGGGGATCAACAGATACTGGGAGAACAACAGATACTGGGGAGCAACAGATACTGGGGAACAACAGATACTGGGGAACAACAGATACTGGGGAACAACAGATACTGGGGAACAACAGATACTGGGTAATATCAGATACTCTGGAACAACAGGCCAGTGAGCCTAACATCAGTGGTAGGAAAATTACTGGAAAAAATCCTGAGGGACAAAATTTGTCTCCACTTGGAGAGGCAAGGATTAATCAGGGATAGTCAACATGGCTTTGTCAAGGGAAGATCATGTCTGACTAATTTGATTGAATTTTTTGAGGGGGTGACTAGGTGTGTGGATGAGGGTAACGCAGTGGATGTGGTATACATGGATTTCAGTAAGGCCTTCGATAAAGTCCCGCACAGGAGACTGGTCAAGAAGGTAAGAGCCCATGGAATCCAGGGTGCCTTGGCACATTGGATACAAAACTGGCTTAGTGGCAGAAGGCAGAGGGTGATGGTCGAAGGTTGTTTTTGTGACTGGAAACCTGTGGCCAGTGGGGTACCACAGGGATCGGTGCTGGGTCCCTTGCTGTTTGTGGTCTACATTAATGACTTGGATATGAATGTAAAGGGTATGATCAGTAAATTCGCGGATGATACTAAAATTGGTAGGGTGGTAAATAGCGAGGAGGGTAGCCTCAGTCTGCAGAACGATATAGATGGGTTGGTCAGATGGGCGGAACAGTGGCAAATGGAATTTAACCCGGAAAAGTGCGAGGTGATGCACTTTGGGGGGTCTAACAAGGCAAGGGAATACACAATGAATGGTAAGACCCTAGGCAAGACGGAGGGTCAGAGGGATCTGGGTGTGCAGGTACACAGATCCCTGAAGGCGGCGGAACAGGTGGATAAGGTGGTAAAAAAGGCATATGGGATACTTGCCTTCATTAGCCGAGGCATAGAATATAAGAGCAAGGAGGTTATGATGGAGCTGTATAAAACACTGGTTAGGCCACAGCTGGAATACTGTGTGCAGTTCTGGTCGCCACACTACAGGAAAGATGTGATCGCGTTAGAGAGGGTGCAGAGGAGGTTCACCAGGATGTTACCAGGGCTGGAGCGCTTCAGCTATGAAGAGAGACTGGGCAGATTGGGTTTGTTTTCCTTGGAGCAGAGGAGGCTGAGGGGGGACATGATTGAGGTGTACAAAATTGTGAGGGGCATAGATAGGATGGATGCTGAGGAGCTTTTCCCCTTAGTAGAGGGGTCAATAACTAGGGGGCATAGATTCAAGGTAAAGGGAGGGAGGTTTAGAGGGGATTTGAGAAAGAACTTTTTCACCCAGAGGGTGGTTGGAGTCTGGAACTCACTGCCTGAAAGGGTTGTGGAGGCAGAAACCCTCACAACATTTAAGAAGCATTTGGATGAGCATTTGAAATGCCATAGCATACAAGGCTACGGGCCAAATGCTGGAATATGGGATTAGATTAGACAGGGCTTGATGGCCGGCATGGACACGATGGGCCGAAGGGCCTCTATCTGTGCTGTATTACTCTATGACTCTATGACTCTAACAGACACTGGGGGAACAACAGATATTGGGTAACAACAGACACTGGGGAACAACAGATACTGGGGAGCAACTGATACTGGGTAATATCAGATACTCTAGAACAACAGACACTGGGGGAACAAACGATAATGGGTAACAACAGGTACTTTGTAATAACAGATACTCTGGAACAACCGATACTGGGAGAAAACAGATACTGAGGAACAACAGATACTGGGGAGCAACAGATAATGTGGAAAACAGATACTGGGGAACAACAGATACTGGGGAAAAACAGATACTGGGGTGAACAACAGCCACTCAGGAACAACAGATACTGGGGGAACAACAGATACTGGGGGAACAACAGATACTGGGGGAACAACAGATACTGGGGGAACAACAGATACTGGGGGAACAACAGATACTGGGGAGCAACAGATACTGGGTAATAACAGATACTGTGGAACAGCAGACACTGGGGGAACAACAGCTACTGGGGGAACAACAGATACTGTGGAACAACAGACACTGGGGGAACAACAGATACTGGGTAATAACAGATACTCTGGAACAACTGTTACTGGGGGGAAACAGATACTGGGGAACAACAGATACTGGGGAGCAACAGATAATGTGAACAACAGATACTGGGGAACAACAGATACTGGTGAACAGCAGATCCTGCGGGATACAACAGGTACTGGAGTGAACAACAGACACTGGGGAACAACAGACACTGGGGGAACAATTGATACTGGGGAACAACAAATAATGGGGGAACAATAGATATTGGGAACAATAGATTCTGGGTAATAACAGATACACTGGAACAGCAGATACTGGGGGAACAACAGATAATGTGGATCAACATATAGTGGGGAAAAACTGATACTCTGGAACCACAGATGCTGTGGGTTCAACAGATACTGGCAATCAACTGACTCAGGGGAACAACGGAGACTCAGGAACAACAGATACTGGGGAACAACAGATACTGGTACAAAACCAAATACTGGGGAGCAACAGATACTGGGGGAACAACAGATGCTGGGTAACAACAGGTACTGGAGATCAACAAATAAAGGTTAACAACAGATACTGGGTAATAACCGATAATCTGGAACAACAGATTATGGGAAATGACAGATACTGGTAACAACAGATACTGTGGTACAACAGATACAGGGGAACAAAGGATATGCTGGAATCACAGATAATGGGGGAACAACAGATACTGGGTAACAACAGACACTGGTAATAACAGATAACGGGGAATAACAGCTACTGGGGGAAAAAAAGACACTGTGGAACTATATCTACTGGGGAATAACAGATACTCTGGAACCACAGATACTGGCGGATCAACAGACACTGGTGATCAACTGATACTGGGGAAAAACAGCTACTGGGGGAACAACTGATACTGAGGAACAACAGACACTCTGGAACAACAGAAATTGGGTAACAACAGATACTGGGGAACAACAGATACAGGGGCAATAACAAGTACTGGGCAGCAACTGATACTGGGGGATCAACAGATGCTGTGGAACAGCAGATACTGGGGAACAACAGATACTGGGGGAACAGCAGTTATTGGGGAACAATAGATACTGGGGGAACAACAGTTACTGGGAGAAAAACTGATACTGGGAGAACAAAAGATACTGGGGGTACAACAGATATTGGGAGAACAACAGACACTGTGGAGCAACAGATACTGGGGAACAGCAGATACTCGGGAACAGATAATACTGAACAGCAGATTCAGGGGGGACAACAGATACTGGACAACTACAGATACTAGGGGGAACAACAGATGCTGTGGAACAACTGATACTGCGGAACAGCAGATAAGGGGCTGAACAAGAGACACTAAGGAACAACAGATTCTGGTGATCAAAAGATACAGGGAGAAAAACAGATACTGGGGAACAACAGATACTAGGGTTAACAACATGTACTGATTAACAACAGATTCCGTGGAATGACAGTTTCTGGCAACAAGAGCTACTCAGTAATAACAGATACTTTGCAACAACAGATACTGGGGATCAACAGATACTCTGGAACAACAGATACTGGGGGACAATAGATATTGGGTAATAACAGATCATCTGGAACATCAGATATGGGGGAACAACAGATAATGGGTGAAAAACAGATACTGTGAGAACAACAGATACTGGTGTAATAACAGATACTGTGAGAACAACAGGTACTGTGAGAACAACAGATACTGTGAGGACAACAGATACTGTGAGAACAACAGATACTGTGAGGACAACAGATACTGTGAGAACAACAGATACTGTGAGGACAACAGATACTGTGAGGACAACAGATACTGTGAGGACAACAGATACTGGTGTAACAACAGATACTGTGAGAACAACAGATGGTAGGGGGAAAACAGAGACTGGGTGAACAACAGAAAATGGGGCAACAGCAGATACTGGGAGAATAACAGACACTGGGGAACAGCAGATTCTGGGGAATAACAGATACTGGGGGAACAACAGATACTGGCAAACAGCAGGTACTTGGGGATCAACAGATACTGGGGAACAACAGATACTGGGGAGTAACAGATATTGGGTACTAACAGATAACCTGGAACAACTGACACATGGGGGAACAACAGATACTGGTAACAACATGTACTGGGTAATAACAGATACTGGGGTTCAACAGATATTGGGTAATAACAGATACTTGGAACAACAGACACAGGGGGAACAACAGATACTGGGTAACAACAGGTACTGGGTAATAACAGATACTCAGGAACAACCGATACTGGGAGAAAACAGATACTGAGGAACAACAGATACTGGGGAGCAACAGATACTGGGGAACAACAGATACTGGTGAACAACAGATACTGGTGTGAACAACAGACACTGGGGAACAACAGATACTGGGGGAATAACAGGTACTGGGGGAACAACAGATACTGGGGAGCAACAGATACAGTGTAATAACAGACACTCTCGAACAATCGATACTGTGGGAAAGCAGATACTGGGGAACAACAGATACTGGGGAACAACAGATACTGGGGTGAACAACCGATACTGGGGAACAGCAGATATCGGGGCGAATGAGAGCCACTGGGTAACAACTGATACTGGGGAACAAAAGATACGGGTAGAAAAGCAGATACTGTGGAACAACAGATACTGGGTAATAACAGATATTCTGGAATAACAGATACTGGGGAACAACATCTACTGGGTAATAACAGATACTCTGTTACAACAGGCACAGGGGAACAACAGATACTGGGGAACAGCAGATATGGGGGAACAACTGATATTGGGGTACAAATGATAATAGGGGAACGACGGATAATGAGGAACAGCAGATACTGGAGCACAACAGATACTGGGGAACAACAGATATTGGGGAACAACAGATAATGGGGGAACAACAAATACTGGGGGGAAACAGAGACTGGGGAGCAACAGATACTGGGAGAACAAACAGATACTGGGAGAAAAACAGATACTGGGGAGCAACAGATACTGGGGAACAAGAGATAATTCCAAACCAAAGATACAGGGGGGACAACAGATACTGGGGAACAAAAGATTCACTGGAGCCACAGATAATGGGGGGACAACAGATACTGGGTAACTACAGATATTGGGGAACAACAGATACTGGGGAGCAACAGATACTGTGTAATAACAGACACTCTCGAACAATCGATACTGGGGGAAACAGATACTGGGGAACAACAGATACTGGGGAACAACAGATACTGGGGTGAACAATCGATACTGGGGAACAGCAGATATCGGGGTGAATGAGAGCCACTGGGTAACAACTGATACTGGGGAACAAAAGATACGGGTAGAAAAGCAGATACTGTGGAACAACAGATACTGGGTAATAACAGATATTCTGGAATAACAGATACTGGGGAACAACATCTACTGGGTAATAACAGATACTCTGTTACAACAGGCACAGGGGTACAACAGATACTGGGGAACAGCAGATATGGGGGAACAACTGATATAGGGGTACAAATGATAATAGGGGAACGACGGATAATGAGGAACAGCAGATACTGGAGCACAATAGATACTGGGGAACAACAGATATTGGGGAACAACAGATAATGGGGGAACAACAAATACTGGGGGGAAACAGAGACTGGGGAGCAACAGATACTGGGAGAACAACAGATACTGGGAGAACAACAGATACAGGGGAGCAACAGATACAGGGGAACAAGAGATAATTCCAAACAAAAGATACAGGGGGGACAACAGATACTGGGGAACAAAAGATTCACTGGAGCCACAGATAATGGGGGGACAACAGATACTGGGTAACTACAGATATTGGGGAACAACAGATACTGGGGAACAACAGATACAGGGCAACAACAATTACTGGGCAACAACAGATAATGGGGGAACAACAGATGCTGAGGAACAACAGATGCTGAGGAACAACAGATACTGGAGAACAACAGATACTGGAGAACAACAGATACTGGGGAACAACAGATACTGGGGGAACAGCAGATCGTGGGGAACAGCAGATACTGTGCGATCAACAGATACTGATGGAAAAAAACTGCTACTGGGAGAACAAAAAGGTACTGGGGGTACAAAAAATATTGGGAGAACAACAGATACTGGGGAACAGATAATGCCTAACAGCAGATACAGGGGGGACAACAGATATTGGACAACTACAGATACTATGGGGTACAACAGATACTGTGGGGAACAACAGATGCTGTGGAACAACTGATAGTGGGGAACAGCAGACACTGGCAAACAAAAGTTACAGGCAGAAAAACAGATACTGGGGAACAACAGATACTAGGGGTAACAACAGATACTAGTGAACAGCAGATTCAGGGGAAAGAGAGATACTGGCAACAAGAGCAACTGTGTAATAACAGATACATTGGAGCAACAGATACTGGGGTTCAACAGATACTCTGGGACAACAGATACTGGGGAACAATAGATATTGGGTAATAACAGTTCCTCTGGAACATCAGATATGGGGGAACAACAGATAATGGGAGAAAAACAAATACTGTGAGAACAACAGATACTGTGAGAACAACAGATACTGTGAGAACAACAGACACTGTGAGAACAACAGATACTGTGAGAACAACAGATACTGTGAGAACAACAGAGACTGGGTGAACAACAGATACTGTGAGAACAACAGATACTGTGAGAACAACAGATACTGTGAGAACAACAGATGGTAGGGGGAAAACAGAGACTGTGAGAACAACAGAGACTGGGTGAACAACAGAGACTGGGTGAACAACAGATACTGTGAGAACAACAGAGACTGGGTGAACAACAGATACTGTGAGAACAACAGAGACTGGGTTAACAACAGATACTGTGAGAACAACAGATACTGTGAGAACAACAGAGACTGGGTGAACAACAGATACTGTGAGAACAACAGATACTGTGAGAACAACAGATACTGTGAGAACAACAGATACTGTGAGAACAACAGATGGTAGGGGGAAAACAGAGACTGTGAGAACAACAGAGACTGGGTGAACAACAGAGACTGGGTGAACAACAGATACTGTGAGAACAACAGAGACTGGGTGAACAACAGATACTGTGAGAACAACAGAGACTGGGTTAACAACAGATACTGTGTGAACAACAGATACTGTGAGAACAACAGATACTGTGAGAACAACAGATACTGTGAGAACAACAGATACTGTGAGAACAACAGATACTGTGAGAACAACAGAGACTGGGTGAACAACAGATACTGGGTGAACAACAGATACTGTGAGAACAACAGATACTGTGAGAACAACAGATACTGTGAGAACAACAGATACTGTGTGAACAACAGATACTGTGAGAACAACAGATACTGTGAGAACAACAGATACTGTGAGAACAACAGATACTGTGAGAACAACAGATACTGTGAGAACAACAGATACTGTGAGGACAACAGATACTGTGAGGACAACAGATACTGTGGAACAGCAGATACTCGGGGAACTACAATGCTGGGGAACAACAGATACTGGGGGAACAACAGATACTGGGGTGCAACAGATAGTGGGTAATAACAGACACTCTTGAACAACAGACATTGGGCGAACAACAGATATTGGGTAACAACAGACACTGGGGAACAACAGATACTGGGGAGCAACTGATACTGGGTAATAACAGATACTCTGGAACAACAGACACTGGGGGAACAAACGATAATGTGTAACAACAGGTACTGGGTAATAACAGATACTATGGAACAACCGATACTGGGGGAAAACAGATACTGAAGAACAACAGATAAAGGGGAGCAACAGATAATGTGGAAAACAGATACTGGGGAACAACAGATACTGGGGAACAACAGATACTGGTGAACAACAGATACTGGTGAACAACAGATACTGGGGAGCAACAGATACTGGGTAATAACAGATACTGTGGAACAACAGACACTGTGGGAATAACAGATACTTGGTAACAACAGGTAGTGGGTAATAACAGATACTCTGGAACAACTGATACTGGGGGAAAACAGATACTGGGGAACAACAGAAACTGGGGAACAACAGATACTGGGGGGAACAACCGATACTGGGGAACAACAGATACTGGGGAGCAACAGATAATGTGAACAACAGATACTGCGGAACAACAGATACTGGGGGGAAACAGATACTGGGGAACAACAGATACTGGTGAACGGCAGATACTGGTGAACGGCAGATACTTCAGGGAACAACTGATACTGGGGTGACCAACAGACACTGGGGAACAACAGATACACTGGAACAACAGATAATGGGGGAACAGCAGATATTGGGAACAACAGATGCTGCGTAATAACAGATACACTGGAACAACAGATACTGGGGGAACAACAGATACTGTGGATCAACATACACTGGGGAATAACTGATAATCTGGAACCTCAGATCCTGTGGGATCAACAGATACTGGCAATCAACTGATACAGGGGAACAACGGAGACTCAGGAACAACAGATACTGGGGAACAACAGATACTGGGACACAACCAAAAACTGGGGAGCAACAGATACTGGGGGAACAACAGATGCTGGGTAACAACAGGTACTGGGGAACAACAGATAATGGGGAACAACAGATACTGGGTAATAACAGATAATCTGGAACAACAGATACTGGGGAACGACAGATACTGGGTAACAACAGATACTGTGGTACAACAGACACTGGGGAACAAAAGATACACTGGAACCACAGATAATGGGGGAACAACAGATACTGGGTCACAACAGATACTGGGTAATAACAGATAATGGGGAATAACAGCTACTGGGGGAAAAACAGATACTGTGGAACAATATCTACTGGGGAATAACAGATACTCTGGAACCGCAGGTACTGGCGGATCAACAGACACTGGTGATCAACTGATACTGGGGAAAAACAGCTACTGGGGGGAACAACTGATACTGGGGAACAACAGACACTCTGGAACAACGGATATTGGGTAACAACAGATACTGGGGAACAAAAGATACAGGGGCAACAACAATTACTGGGCAGCAACAAATACTGGGGGAACAAAAAATGCTGAGGAACAGCAGATACTGGAGAACAACAGATACTGGGGCAACAATAGATACTGTGGGAACAACAGATGCTGGAGAACAACAGATACTGGGGAACAATTGATATTGGGGACCAAAAGATAATGGGGGAACAATAGATAATGAGGAACAGCAGATACTGTGGAAAAACAGATACTGGGGAACAACAGATGCTGGGGGAATAGCAGGTACTGGGGAGCAACAGATACTGGGTAACAACAGATACTGGAAAAAAACTGATACTGGGAGAACAAAAGATACTGGGGTACAACAGATATTGGGAGAACAACAGATACTGGGGAGCAACAGATACTGGGGAACAGCAGATACTCGGGAACAGATGATGCCGAACAGCAGGTTCAGGGGGGACAACAGATACTGGACAACTACAGATACTAGGGGGAACAACAGATACTGTGCGGAACAACAGATACTGTGGAACAACAGATACAGCGGAACAGCAGATAAGTGGCTGAACAAGAGACACTAGGGAACAACAGATTCTGGTGAACAAAAGATACAGGGAGAAAAACAGATACTGGGGTGCAACAGATACTAGGGGTAACAACAGATACTGATTAACAACAGATTCCTGGGAATGACAGATACTGGCAAAAAGAGCTATTTGGTAATAACAGATACTCTGGAACAACAGATACTGGGGAACAATAGATATTGGGTAATAACAGATCATCTGGAACATTAGATATGGGGGATCAACAGATAATGGGTGAAAAACAGATACTGTGAGAACAAAAGATACTGGGGTATTAACAGATGCTGGGGGAAAATAGAGCCTGGGTGAACAACAGAAAATGGGGCAACAGCAGATACTGGGAGAACAACAGACACTGGGGAACAGCAGATTCTGGGGGAATAACAGATACTGGGGGAACAACAGATACTGGGAAACAGCAGGTACTTGGGGAACAACAGATACTGGGGAACAACAGATACGGGGAGTAACAGATACTGGGTACTAACAGATACTCTGGAACAACAGACACAGGGGGAACAACAGATACTGGGTAAGCACAGGTACTGGGTAATAACAGATACTCCGGAACAACCGATACTGTGAGAAAACAGATACTGAGGAACAACAGATTCTGGGGAGCAACAGATACAGGGGAACAACAGATACTGGTGAACAACAGATACTGGTGTGAACAACAGACACTGGGGAACAACAGATACTGGGGGAGTAACAGCTACTGGGGGAACAACAGATACTGGGGAGCAACAGGTACTGTGTAATAACAGATACTGTGGAACAAAAGTCATTGGGGAACAACAGATACTGGTGAACAACAGATAGTGGGTAATAACAGGCACTCTGGAACAACAGGCATTGGGCGAACAACAGATATTGGGTAACAACAGACACTGGGGAACAACAGATACTGTGGAGCAACTGATACTGGGTAATAACAGATACTCTGGAACAACAAACATTGGGGGAACAAACGATAATGTGTAACAACAGGTACTGGGTAATAACAGATACTATGGAACAACCGATACTGGGGGAAAACAGATACTGAAGAACAACAGATAAAGGGGAGCAACAAATAATGTGGAAAACAGATACTGGGGAACAACAGATACTGGGGAACAACAGATACTGGGGAACAACAGATACTGGGGAACAACAGATACTGGGGAACAACAGATACTGGGGAACAACAGATACTGGGGTGAACAACAGACACTCGGGAACAACAGATACTGGGGGAACAACAGATACTGGGGGAACAACAGATACTGGGGAGCAACTGATACTGGGGAGCAACAGATGCTGGGTAATAACAGATACTGTGGAACAACAGACACTGTGGGAATAACAGATAGTTGGTAACAACAGGTACTGGGTAATAACAGATACTCTGTAACAACTGATACTGGGGGAAAACAGATACTGGGGAACAACAGAAACTGGGGAACAACAGATACTGGGGGGAACAACCGATACTGGGGAACAACAGATACTGGGGAGCAACAGATAATGTGAACAACAGATACTGCGGAACAACAGATACTGGGGGGAAACAGATACTGGGGAACAACAGATACTGGTGAACGGCAGATACTTCAGGGAACAACTGATACTGGGGTGACCAACAGACACTGGGGAACAACAGATACACTGGAACAACAGATAATGGGGGAACAGCAGATATTGGGAACAACAGATGCTGCGTAATAACAGATACACTGGAACAACAGATACTGGGGGAACAACAGATACTGTGGATCAACATATACTGGGGAATAACTGATATTCTGGAACCACAGATCCTGTGGGATCAACAGATACTGGCAATCAACTGATACAGGGGAACAACGGAGACTCAGGAAAAACAGATACTGGGGAACAACAGATACTAGGGTAACAACAGATACTGGGTAATAACAGATACCCTGGAACAACAGGTACTGGAGAACAGAAGATAATGGGGAACAACAGATACTGGGTAATAACAGATAATCGGGAACAACAGACACTGGGGAACAAAAGATACACTGGAACCACAGATAATGGGGGAACAACAGATACTGGGTCACAACAGATACTGGGTAATAACAGATAATGGGGAATAACAGCTACTGGGGGAAAAACAGATACTGTGGAACAATATCTACTGGGGAATAACAGATACTCTGGAACCGCAGGTACTGGCGGATCAACAGACACTGGTGATCAACTGATACTGGGGAAAAACAGCTACTGGGGGGAACAACTGATACTGGGGAACAACAGACACTCTGGAACAACGGATATTGGGTAACAACAGATACTGGGGAACAAAAGATACAGGGGCAACAACAATTACTGGGCAGCAACAAATACTGGGGGAACAAAAAATGCTGAGGAACAGCAGATACTGGAGAACAACAGATACTGGGGCAACAATAGATACTGTGGGAACAACAGATGCTGGAGAACAACAGATACTGGGGAACAATTGATATTGGGGACCAAAAGATAATGGGGGAACAATAGATAATGAGGAACAGCAGATACTGTGGAAAAACAGATACTGGGGTAATAGCAGGTACTGGGGAACAACAGATGCTGGGTAACAACAGATACTGGAAAAAAACTGATACTGGGAGAACAAAAGATACTGGGGTACAACAGATATTGGGAGAACAACAGATACTGGGGAGCAACAGATACTGGGGAACAGCAGCTACTCGGGAACAGATGATGCCGAACAGCAGGTTCAGGGGGGACAACAGATACTGGACAACTACAGATACTAGGGGGAACAACAGATACTGTGCGGAACAACAGATACTGTGGAACAACAGATACTGTGGAACAACAGATACTGTGGAACAACAGATACAGCGGAACAGCAGATAAGGGGCTGAACAAGAGACACTAGGGAACAACAGATTCTGGTGAACAAAAGATACAGGGAGAAAAACAGATACTGGGGTACAACAGATACTAGGGGTAACAACAGATACTGATTAACAACAGATTCCTGGGAATGACAGATACTGGCAAAAAGAGCTATTTGGTAATAACAGATACTCTGGAACAACAGATACTGGGGAACAATAGATATTGGGTAATAACAGATCATCTGGAACATTAGATATGGGGGATCAACAGATAATGGGTGAAAAACAGATACTGTGAGAACAAAAGATACTGGGGTATTAACAGATGCTGGGGGAAAATAAAGCCTGGGTGAACAACAGAAAATGGGGCAACAGCAGATACTGGGAGAAAAACAGACACTGGGGAACACCAGATTCTGGGGGAATAACAGATACTGGGGGAACAACAGATACTGGGAAACAGCAGGTACTTGGGGAACAACAGATACTGGGGAACAACAGATACTGGGGAGTAACAGATACTGGGTACTAACAGATACTCTGGAACAACTGACACATGGGGGAACAACAGATTATGGTAACAAGAGGTACTGGGTAATAACAGATACTGTAGATCAACAGATAATGGGTAATAACAGATACTCTGGAACAACAGACACAGGGGGAACAACAGATACTGGGTAAGCACAGGTACTGGGTAATAACAGATACTCTGGAACAACTGATACTGTGAGAAAACAGATACTGAGGAACAACAGATTCTGGGGAGCAACAGATACAGGGGAACAACAGATACTGGTGAACAACAGATACTGGTGTGAACAACAGACACTGGGGAACAACAGATACTGGGAGAGTAACAGCTACTGGGAGAGTAACAGCTACTGGGTGAACAACAGATACTGGGGAGCAACAGATAATGTGTAATAACAGATACTGTGGAACAACAGATACTGGTGAACAACAGATACTGGGGTGAACAACAGACACTGGGGAACAACAGATACTGGGGGAACAACAGGTACTGAGGGAACAACAGATACTGGGGAGCAACAGTTACTGGGTTATAACAGACACTTTGAACAACAGACAATGTGGGAACAACAGATACTGGGTAACAACAGCTACTGTGTAATAACAGACACTCTTGAACAACCAATACTGGGAAAAACAGATACTGGGGAACAGCAGATATGGGGGTGAGTAAGAGGCACTGGGTAACAACTGATACTGGGGAACAAAAGATACAGGTAGAAAAACAGATACTGGGGATCAACAGATACTGGGGAACAACATCTACTGGGTAATAACAGATACTCTGGAAGTGTACTGTGCAGCTAGGACAAACCTAAAAAAGGGTATCAGGACTGCCAAAAGGAAACAGACACTGCGGATAGGGATCATCTCCACAACAACTCGGACCCCCGGCGCATGTGGCAAGGCATCCAGTCCATCACTGACTACAAGAGTAAAAACACCAGCCCCCCGGTCAGCGATGCCTCCCTTCCAGAGGAGCTTAACAACTTCTATGCTCGCTTTGACAGGGACAACAGGGAGCCGGCTACCAAAGCCTTGCCACCCCCGGAAGACCAGGTGCTCACTCTGTCGACCTCCGACGTAAGGGGTGTTCTACGTGGAGTGAACACACGTAAGGCTGCTGGACCTGATAGCCTCCCTGGACGGGTACTCAAGGAATGTGTTGATCAGCTGGCTGATGTCTTCACCGCCATCTTCAATCTGTCATTGGCCCAGGCAGTAGTCCCTACATGCTTCAAGACTGCTACCATTATTCCTGTGCCAAAGCAAACGGCTGTGACGTGTCTGAACGACTATCGACCTGTCGCACTCACACACATCATGATGAAGTGTTTTGAGAGACTGATCCTGGCTCACATCCTAGCCAGTGTTCCCGCCTCTCTTGACCAACACCAGTTTGCCTATCGTGCAAACAGATCAACGGAGGATGCAATCACAACTGCTCTACACTCCGCACTGAACCACTTAGACAGTAAAGAGACCTACATCAGAAAGCTGTTTATCGACTACAGCTCAGCATTCAACACTATTGTCCCCAACAAGCTGGCCACCAAACTCCACACTCTTTGCCTGAACACTTCCCTCTGCAACTGGACCCTGGACTTCCAAACAAAAAGACCCCAGTCTGTCAAATTAGGTAACCACACCTCCCCCCCCCGACCCTGAACACAGGGCCCCACAAGGATGTGTGCTGAGCCCCGTCCTCTACTCCTTCTTCACCCACGATTGTGTGGCTATTCATGGTTCCAACACCATCATCAACTTTGCGGATGATACCACGGTGGTAGGCCAGACCACCAACAACGATGAGTCAGTCTACAGGGAGGAGGTCCAACATCTCGTGAAGTGGAGCGCCGATAACAACCTGGTCCTCAACATCAAGAAAATCAAAGAAATTATTGTGGACTTCCAGAAGTCTAAAGGCGGAAGTCACACCCCCATCCACATCAATGGGGCTGTGGTGGAAAGTGTGGACAGCTTTAAGTTCCTTGGAGTCCACATCACGGAAGATCTCTCCTGGTCCCTCAATACCTCCTCTCTGGTAAAGAAGGCCCAGCAGCGCCTATATTTCCCAACGAGGCTGAAGGGATGTAACCTGTCACCCCTGATCCTCTCTAACTTTTACCACTGCACAATAGAGAGCATCCTGACGAACTGTATCACAGTATGGTATGGCAGCTGTAGCTACTATGACCGGAAAGCCCAGCAGCGGGTAGTCAAAACTGCCCAACGCATTACCGGCACCCAGCTACCGACCATAGAGCACATATACCAGAAACGCTGTTTACAGAGGTCACGGACCATCATCAAAGACCCTACCCACCCCAGCCACAATCTGTTCGCCCTCCTGCCATCTGGGAGAAGCTACAGATGCATTCGCACCCAAACGACCAGATTTAGGAACAGCTTCTTTCCCAGGGCTGTCACCCTACTGACCTCCACAAATAAACTCTAAAGCCTGCACATCTGCCAATGCACTTTATTATGTTTATGTTAGTATATTACAAGTCAAATGAATGTTGAATGTTTAAATGTCTTAATCTAAATGTACACTCTCGGGAGCCGCAAGCCTACATTTCGTTGTACTGCACTCGTGCATTAACAATGACAATAAAGTTGATTATTATTAACAGGCACTGGGGAACAACAGATACTGGGGAACAACAGATACACTAGAACAACAGATAATGGGGGAACAACAGATACTGGGTACCAACAGATACTGGGTAATAACAGATACTCTGGAACAACAGATACTAGGGAACAACAGATACTGTGGATCAACATATACTGGGGAATAACTGATACTCTGGAACCACAGATACTGTGGGATCAACAGATACTAGCAATCAATGGATACTGGGGAACAACAGATACTGGGGAACAACAGATACTGGGTTACAACAGGTACTGGAGAACAACAGATACTGGGGAACAACAGATACTGGGGAACAACAGATATCGGTGTACAAAAGATAATAGGGGAACAACAGACAATGAGTAACAGCAGATACTGGAGCACAACAGATACTGGGGAACAACAGATGCTGGGGAACGACAGATACTGGGGGAACAACAAATACTGGGGGAAACAGAGACTGGGGAGCAACAGATACTGGGGAGCAACAGATACTGGGGAACAACAGATAATTCCAAACAAATGATACAGGGGGGACAACAGGTACTGGGGAACAAAAAATACACTGGAACCACAGATAATGTGGGGTCAACAGATACTGGGTAACGACAGATATTGGGGAACAACAGATACAGGGGCAACAACAATTACTGGGCAACAAAAGATACTGGGGGAACAACAGATGCTGAGGAACTACAGATACTGTAGAACAACAGATACTGGGGAACAACTGATATTGGGGACCAAAAGATAATGGCCCAGAACTTGGTGTCGGGGGCTTGCCCTGCGTGCAAGCCCCCGATCTGCACTCACCCTGCGCGCCAACATCTGAAGCCCGGGCCTGCTCGCATTTCCTTTCACAGGCCCGGTTCCGATGTCGGCGCGATATGCTTACCTGATCCAGCGGCGTAGTTAGTGCGATGTGCCGGCTGGTATCAGGTGAGCACTGTGCAGCCAATCAGGGGAGGTGAAACTCATTCAGCAGGGCAGCACGGGCAGCAGGGCAGCACGGTGGCATAGTGGTTAGCACTGTTGCCTCACAGCGCCAGGGACCCGGGTTCAAATCCGGCCTCGGGTGACTGTCTCTGTGGAGTTTGCACATTCTCCCCGTGTTTGCGTGGGTTTTCTCCGGGTGCTCCGGTTTCCTCCCACAGTCCAAAGATGTGCGGGTTAGGTTGATTGGCCATGATAAAAATTGGCCCTTAGTGTTAGGGGGGATTAAATACGTGGGGTTACTGGGATAGGGCTTGGGTGGGATGGCTGTCGGTTTAGAGACCGGGTGCTAGGGTTTGGATGATCAGCCATGATCTCGTTGAATGGCGGAGCAGGCTCGAAGGGCCGAATGGCCTACTCCTGCTGTAGGGGGTTTCTCTTGCTTGTTCTGGTCTCCTACCAGGCTTCGTGCAATAATTACCCTTGAGTGGTTCGACCCACTCTTCCCTACGGTTCTAGACCTTGGACTTAGGTGCAGGGAACTGTAGTGCAGAGAAAAACTCAATAGACCAGGTTGAACAACACAAAATGGAGGCTTTTATTATAAAATAGTTTGCAGCATTGTAAAATACATGTCATAAGCACAGATAAAATTAACTACAATCATGCACATATCTATAAACTTAACTCTATAGAAATGGGGAACACACGGCACGTCGAAAAAGGGGGAACACATTACGATTTCCCTTAACACCCTCCCCTAGACCTAAACTAAGTTTCGACTTGAGGAACTCGGAATCATGCTCACCACTTTCAGACTCGCAAAAGAGGGGGTTCGCAGCCTTTTGGCACAACTTTCCGTCGTCACGTGGATTTGGAAACTTCTGGCGCAGCTTGTTTTTCTCTCAGGCGATAGAGCAGCAGATACAGTCTCGATGAGCGCTCGTCATGACTGAATCCGTTACCGGCGGGACTTTAAGCACTGGATGCCCATGGAAGACTCAGTCACCGATGTGATGTTGCAGAACTGCACAGGGAAAGTTCCTGGTTGAATGGTATGTTGAGGCCCTGGAGGGCTAGGCCTGGAGTGTCCTTTTATTTCTCCCTCCGGCCTGGCTCGTCGGTTTTCCTGAGGGTGTCTTCTCCTTCGGCCTGGGTCGTCGATGATCTCCCGACAAAAGTACCCGGGCCACCCTCATCGTCTTCCTGTCGTCGCTGAGCCTAGCCTGGCCGAACACCGACCACGCTGCCTTAACCGAAGAGTCCGTCCCGAAACGTGAATCTGAAGCGAAGCGCCGAAGCGTACTCCCAAGCATTGAAGAAATGAAAGCCGAAGTCCAGCTCTGATGGACCTTTCAATCCACAGTTATACCTTGTTGGGACAGTCTTATCTCCCGCCAAATCATAGTCCAGTCTTTGTAATATTTTTGGCGGGCAGAAATCTCTGCAGGGGCGCTTTGTCTTGTAACGGGAGCCGGTGATAGCTTAACTGGCCTTCCTGGCCGATAATGTATTTTACTCAGTCACCGTAACTCGGTTTTTCCTTTGTACAGTAAATGGGTTTAAGTGTTCATTCAAAAGTCCGCCCATTTCTTGATGGGCCCCATCCTGTTACCTGAAACTGTCCTGTACTTAGAATCCAATTAATATGTATGCTCAGTACCCTGAGTTTCGTTTTCCCGATACTGGCTTTCGCAGGCTTACTGTCCTCAATCCACAAGCCTGTCTGGCTTGCAGTAACAGAAATCAATTGGTCCCAGAAACTGATCACGAGGTCCGGCGGCCATTTTGTATGCCCTTTTTATCAAAGGTTTTTCTGCACAAGCTTCTTTTGGTCAATAAAACTGTTTTATTAACCCTGTTTTGTTGCGTGATTAATTTACTGAAAATTTCAAAACTTACAGTCCCCCCTGTGATACTGATAGCTTGCTTAAAGTATCAATAATCCTTGGTGAGCAAATTTTCCCTGATTCCTCACATCCAAACATTCCTGGTAATTAACTATCTATGGCCCTTACGACACATGCAGTACCCAGTTCAGAAAAATTACCTTGTGTAAACTGTTGGACAATCATAGGCAGTATTATCTTACACTATAACACATTCATCTTTCAGATGTGAAGGGGGCCAATGCCACTTGCACCACCTGCATACACCTTTTATTAATCAAACAAAACAAAACTTCACCAACGGCTATAACACTACAGTATTCACACACTTAAATCATGCAGTGGCTGAAATCCAAAAATTGAGGGACGCTTTAACTTTTAATACTAGCTGCTTACACTGGGGTGTCCTCTTCCCCCACTTGTACATAGCGTTATAGAGTCATAGAGTCATAGAGTTTTACAGCACAGAAAGAGGCCCTTCGGCCCATCGTGTCTGCGCAGCCCATCCATCCCTGTCCAGTCTAATCCCATTTTCCAGCATTTGGTCCATAGCCTTGTATGCAATGGCATTTCAAGTGCTCATCCAAATGCTTCTTGAATGTTGTGAGGGTTCCTGCCTCCACCACCCTTTCAGGCATTGAGTTCCACATTCCAACCACCCTCTGGGTGAAAAAGTTCCTCCTCAAATCCCCTCTAAATCTCCTGCCCCTTACCCTGAATCTATGCCCTCTTGTTATTGACCCCCCCACTAAGGGGAAAAGTTCCTCTTTATCTACCCTATCTATGCCCCTCATTATTTTGTACACCTCAATCAGGTCCCCCCTCAGCCTTCTCTGCTCCAAGGAAAACAACTCCAGCCTGTCCAGCCTCTCTTCATAGCTGAGGCGCTCCATCCCAGGTAACATCCTGGTGAATCTTCTCTGCACCCTCTCCAAAGCAATCACATCCTTCCTATAGTGAGGCGACCAGAACTGCACACAGTACTCCAGCTGTGGCCTCACCAGCGTTTTGTACAGCTCCATCATAACCTCCCTGCTCTTATATTCTATGCCTCGGCTAATGAAGGCAAGTATCCCATATGCCTTTTTAACCACCTTATCTACCTGCTCCGCTGCCTTCAGGGATCTATGTACATGTACACCAAGGTCCCTCTGACCCTTTGTACTTCCTAGGGTCCTACCACTCATTGTGTATTCCCTTGCCTTATTTGTCCGTCCAAAATGCATCACCTCGCACTTTTCAGGGTTAAATTCCATTTGCCACTTTTCCGCCCATCTGACCAACCCGTTTATATCGTCCTGTAGCCGGAGGCTTTCCTCCTCGCAATTTACCAGCCCACCAATTTTCGTGTCATCTGCGAACTTACTGATCATACCTTTTACATTTTCATCCAAATCATTTATGTAGATCACAAACAATAAGGGACCCAGCACCGATCCCTGAGGTACCCCACTGGACACAGGCTTCCAGTCACAAAAGCAACCTTCGACCATCACCCTCTGCCTCCTGCCACTCAGCCAGTTTAGTATCCAACGCGCCAAGGCACCCTGGATCCCATGGGCTCTTACCTTCTTGACCAGTCTCCTATGCGGGACTTTGTCAAAAGCTTTACTGAAGTTCATGTACACCACATCCACCGCATTTCCCTCATCCACCCCACTAGTCACCCCCTCGAAAAATTCGATCAGATTTGTTAGACATGATTTACCCTTAACAAAGCCATGCTGACTATCCCCGATTAATCCTTGCCTCTCCAAGTGGAGATTAATTTTGTCCCTCAGAATTTTTTCCAATAATTTCCCCACCACAGATGTTAGACTCACTGGCCTGTAATTCCCTGGTTTATCCCTGCTACCCTTCTTGAATAATGGTACGTTAGCTGTTCTCCAGTCCTCTGGTACATCCCCTGTGGCCAGAGAGGTTCTGAAAATTAGTGTCAGAGCCCCTGCATTCTCCTCCCTTGCCTCCCACAGCAGCCTGGGATACATCTCGTCCGGGCCTGGGGATTTATCCACTTTTTGGCCCGCTAAAACCGCTAGCACCTCCTCCCTCTCGATGCTAATATGTTCAAGTATGTCACAGTCCCCTTGCCCGATTTCTATGTCTGCATCGTCTTTCTCCATAGTGAACACAGATGCAAAAAATTCATTTAAAACCCCGCCTACATCCTCTGGCTCTACACACAGATTGCCCCTTTGGTCCCTAATGGGCCCTACCCTTTCCCTGGTTATCCTCTTGCCCTTAATATACTTATAAAACATCTTAGGATTTTCCTTTATTTTGCTCGCCAGTGTTATTTCATGGCCCCTCCTCGCCCTCCTAATTTCTTTTTTAAGTATGCCCCTGCACTTTTTATACTCCTCTAGGGCTTCTTCTGTCTTTAGTCTTTTGTAACTGCCAAAAGCCCCCCTCTTATTTCTAATGCATTTTTGTATATCCCTTGTCATCCAAGGTTCCCTTTGCTTGTTGGTCCCACCCTTGACCTTTACAGGAACATGTTGGCGTTGTACTCTCTCTATTTCCCTTCTGAAAGTCTCCCACTGTTTTGATGTGGATTTTCCTATAAGCAGCTGCTCCCAGTCCACTTTGGCCAGATCCTGCCTTATCATATTAAAATCGGCCTTCCCCCAATTTAGAACCCTTATTTCCGGGCCGTCTTTGTCTTTTTCCATGACCACCTTAAATCTCACCGAATTATGGTCACTGTCGCCAAAATGCTCTCCTACTGACACTTCCACCACTTGCCCGGCTACATTCCCCAGAATTAGGTCCAGTACCGCCCCCTCTCTTGTAGGACTTTCTACATGTTGGCTCAAAAAGCTCTCCTGGATGCACTTTAAGAATTCTGCACCCTCTAAGCCTTTCACACTCTGACTGTCCCAATTTATATTGGGGAAGTTGAAATCCCCCACTATTATTACCCTATTATTTTCGCACTTCTCGGAGATTTGCCTACATATCTGTTCCTCTATCTCCCCCTGACTTTTTGGGGGCCTATAGTACACTCCCAGCAAAGTGCTTGCCCCCTTTTTGTTTTTAAGTTCTACCCATATGGCCTCATTAGAGGAACCCGCTAATATATCATCCCTCCTTACAGCAGTAATTGACTCCTTAATTAATATTGCAGCACCCCCTCCCCTTTTACACCCCCCTCTGTCTCGCCTGAAGATTCTATACCCCGGAATATTGAGCTGCCAGTCCTGACCCTCCCTCAACCATGTCTCCGTGATAGCAACAATATCGTACTCCCATGTATTCAACAACAACTTCAGTTCATCCACCTTATTTGCAAGACTCCTTGCATTAAAATAAATGCCTTCCAGCCCTGCCATATTCCTGTGTTCTCGTGCCTCTGGAGGCGTTTGCCTCTCTTGCAATGCACGAGCAATAAAAATATTACAATTAAAACCTGACACACTACTAGGGTGTGGGATGCTATTCTAATCCAGGCCGGGATCTCTATATTGGTGAACAGGTCCCACCATGGTGGGGTGACTATGTCCAATATGTCTTTCCCTATCTCTAATGTCTTCTGCTCCAGTGAGTAGAAATGCTTCTGTGAAACTATAACGGCTTTTAAAATCTTGGTGAGGTGTTCGGGGAGAGGGGGAATGACATAACCAAAATGCACGACGAATCGCTACAAGTCCGTGAAATTCTCTTTTACAGTGAGGTGAACGGTGGAGGGTGCAGGAATGGGGACAATCCATTGTTGTGCCACTTGAATTTCAGCCCTGGGTTTGTAACAGAAACTGCTGTCACTGACCGGACACCACTCGTGCTGTCCGTGGCGGTAGTGAGGCGCTGCAGTGGTGACACAGTATGTCCCACCTCTGATATATGCTACCTGCGGGGGCACATGGTCCTTTGCCATTGCCTCCATGGTGCAATTTATCGGCATCGCGCTAGCGGCTCTGAACCCGCACTGTGGTTTCAGAAAGGCATTCAAGTGCTGGGGACACAGGATGATGTGTGCTCCCCGGCTACGACACTCCGAGAGGTCGGTGCCTGTCATCGTATGCTCCCATCTGATGACATAAGGCGGGCCCACTGCGTAACGAATGTGCGCACCCCCCTGAATGACTCCAATGTTCTCCACCCTGTATACCGGGGTGGGCTTTGCTGCGGGGCCCAACACTGGCATCCTTACCACTATTCCCATAATAGTGTGGTTTGAGCGTCCGCAGTCCACTGGGACTGGGTACGCTTCTGCAGCTAGTCTGAGCTGGCACGGGCTTAATGCATTGTCAAAAGGTTGGAGCGCTTGCAAGTGCTTGTTGCTGATCCAGGACGGGACCAAACCTTGTTTTAAATCCTCCAGATTACTGCGGCCCTCGCCCAGTAACCACGCCCCGTATAGCACACAGGCCTCGTTCTGCGCAGCCTGATCGGATGCATTCCGATCCTCCTTAATGAGCGCATTTACCATTCTAGCGTGTTTCTCCAGCTCAGCAATTATTTCTTTTAAGTGTAGTGTCATGGCTTGGTCCTCATGTAGCTCAGAACCCACTACCTTATTCTTGCTTGTCAGTATGTTCCTTAACTGGGCCTTTAAACCATTGATCTGTGTCTGCAGCTCCACGTTGTCTGGAGCGTTGACAACAGACGTTCCGGTGTTAAAAGCAGTGAAAATATCATTTACAGTGCCCCTTCTTTGCCTTCCTACCCGATCCAAGACTTCCTGTGGTGTGGTGTACAATTTGGCCTTGTCGATGTCGGCAAAATCAAACTCGTAAAATTGTCTGAACATTCGGGTTAACAGGACCTGGTACAATTGTTCCATTTCCCTGGGACACCACTCCGGCAATCATACCTCAGTGAGGTTTAAAATCACTGAGGCCACTGCGTAGTGTACCCCTTGGTACAGCACCTGACCGGTGGGAACAAATACTAACCCATTCCCGGGTCCCTTTGTCGTGGTGGGGCACCCTTCCTTCTGGGCTAGCGCTACTGGAATCGTGGGCAGGGGCTTGCGTGGGCGGGTGATGAGTTCAGTGGTGTTTACTGGAATCGGTGAGTATGGGGCTCCGCATGCCTGAGTGCTGACATCCCATCTCATCCCCTTTCCTTCATCCTGCCACTGCCTCTGGAAAAAGATGGATACGCCCTTGGGGCAAACGCGTTTTGAACCCCACATGCAGACATATATCCCTTCATCTGGTTCCCACCATTTGTCCCAACACACATGTAATTGTCCGTGAGTCCCCGTAATTGTCCGATGGGTATTGTTACCCAGTCGTTCCCACTCGATAGTAGAGTTCTTCATGTCCTTTCCCAGCTTTCGTAACCACCACCATCTACTTAACGGCACGTTCCCATTACACACCAAACAGATCCTCTTTCCCACGGTGATGCTGACTCTGGATGCAAGGATCCTCACCCGTGGGCACATTAACGAAGTCTCTTGGTAGGCGAAACCGAAATTGCTGGAGTATTCCATAGAATTCGTCCCCAGCCATCCTGGCCATCTTCCTTGGTGGAAATAGGTGGCGGTTTCCTCAACCTCTCGCTTCCCCGTCCCATCCGTCGCGATGGGGGCTGTGTCCCCGGAA
This sequence comes from Somniosus microcephalus, assembly GCF_052327205.1. Lineage (NCBI taxonomy): Eukaryota > Metazoa > Chordata > Chondrichthyes > Squaliformes > Somniosidae > Somniosus > Somniosus microcephalus. The sequence goes on from NC_140994.1 coordinate 108,154,905, forward strand.
CATCCGAACGTGATGACGTCCTTGGTGCGGCCCCGATAGGCCAGCCCGCACCCGATCGCCGCGAGTATCACGAGAATCCTCTCCATTGTATTCCTGGTTTCTGTAACCGATAAGATGATGTAGCCAGGCTCCCAATAGGTGCTGGCTTAATTAAACGGACGCGCTGGTCCTCTGACCACGCTTCCAAACAACCACACATTCTGGGCAGACTCCGAAAACTACCTTTTAAACATCCCCATCATCTTAAACTTTACACACCTTAAACTATTACAATTACCTAACTTAATTCTTCATTTCCTAACACCTATGTACAGCGCCGCCCTCCTCCGGGCGGCCTACTTAATTCCTGTGAGGGCTGCAGCGTGCCGCTCCCTGTGGCGGGGCTGCACTGACCTTCGGCTTTGATCCCCCGCAGTTTTCGCTGCTGAACGGGAATCGTGCCTTTCTCGGGCTGCTCTGTACCGAGGTTGGGGAAGATAGGGAGAATTTGACCATTGCTTTCTGGGCTGGGGCGTTCGAGTCGACCTACGAGGGGCTGCCTTGGGTGAGGCTCCCAGGGCTGATGGACCGGGGGTTGGGGCTTTCACCGTCACAGCCTGTGGTTCCAGCACAGCTGCCGGCTCCGGCTCCCTTCCCTCAGGCTCCGCCACCCCGGGGCCGGGATTTGTGGCATCCGACTCCACCTCACCTGTCCCTACAGGCAGTGAGTCTCCGCCCCCAATCCCTACCTCCCCTAAGCTTGAGTCGAGGGCGGGATCTTCGTCCTCTGACTCTTCCTCCTCCGTGATCGGGTCAAGGGTGGGGTCGAGCTGTTCGGGCTCTTCCCCATCCGAATCCCAAATCAGAGGGAAGACCTCCCACTCCAATGGGATGACTCCTTCCTTCACGCAGGCTATTGTTCCAGCCTGTGTGGTCTGTGACTCTGTCGCAGGCTGAGGATTTTTGTCCTCAGACCTGGCCACTGTTGTTGGCCCTTGTGCACCCGACTTAAACAGTTTGCACCACTTTCCACCAAACCACTTGTTATGACGGGTCACCTCCACTGTGCGAGTGGCGTAGGCCGGCGGACTTTGTACTGACCCCTGCTCATCCTCCTGGCCTACGTTTCTCTTGCCAGCGCATAGGGTTAGACCCAAGAATTTTACTTCTCGCCGGCCGACCCGCACCTTTGTAGGGGTTTCCTGAACACTCTCTATCTCCTCCATGCTCGCAATCTCTCCCCAGAGACAATGATTTCTCAGGTCCACGTGGATCCCGTGGGCTACCAAGAAATCAGACCCCAGGACTCCCGCTCCCACTCACTCTTTCCACCTCAGCAGGATACACTTCCACGTGGTGCAGAGTGGCCCTAAACAAATGGAGAGGGGAAGGGAATGTGCGCCAGCCTGTTCTTCACCCGTGAAGCACAACAGACGATACGGGACCCCGGTTGGCAGAAGCGAGTTGGTGGGGTTATCTGCGTGGACTACGGTGCACGATGCTCCCGTATCCAACAGATAAGTTTCCATCACCTCCTCCACCTCCATCACTATGAGGGGTCGTCTCCATGCATCGTAGCGGAGCGGACACAGGTAGACGGGCGGCGCCGACTCTAGTCACCAGGGTACAGCGATCGGAGTTTCGGGAGCGACGAGGCCGGTGGCAACCGCTATTTTCCCCTGCGAGGTCATTAGAGACCGCATTGCCTCTAAAACCGACTCGATCGTATTGGGATGGATCGACACATCGGCTCCCTTCTCCTGGATGGGCGCTTGGGCTGGGGCTGGGGAAGTTTTTCCCTTTAAATCCTTCCAGGAATTTTTACAGTCCCGGTGACAATGACCCTCCTTCCCACACCCGTAACAACTGCTCTTGGCTTGGGGAGGGCGATTCCCCTCCTGATGCCATTCCTTTTTGGCAGGAGCTGCTGGCCTTGCCTCATGCACCTTTCCCTTTGAGGAAGGCACATCCCTACTCTTGTTGTTCCTGTAACTTATTGTGAGCTGATCAAGTACTACGTCCTCCGTGGAGCGGGTGATAGTGGGGTCAAACCATGCTTTGGCCTGCTCCTTCACCTGTGGCAAGCAATTGGCGACCAGGCACCGGAGCCAATGAGCCCTTTGGTCATCATTTAGTGCGTTCCGGTCCGGTCCTCCCGGGCAGCTGTGCCGATACACTGGCCACAATCTTCCGGTGAAAACCCATGGGGGTTCTCCCTCTAGCTGTACCGTCCTTTCCAATCGGAGGAACGGAGTTCCGTCACCCTCCCCTATAATCTCCAGGGTCTCGTCCCGTACCTCCTCATATGTCTTGCGCCCTCTCTTGCTCTCGTCAGGGAGACACTGGAGGAGCGAGCTGTCCAGGGAGAACAGGAGCATTTTGGACAGTTCGGCCCCGTCGCAGTCATTAACTGCTGCGGTTTGCTCCACGTCCCTAAAATGCACGGTGGGATCTCCTGACTCGGAGAGTTTTGGGATGTTACTGATCATTTCCCTTAGCTGTCGTGTGCTATGGGGCATTATGATCTGATTCACGAGGGGTTCGTCCTCGCCATTCACTTGGTCCGGACCGAGTCTTCGGTGTCGAGCGGGACACATCGGTGCCGGCTTCGACTCGACCACCTGGGGCTGCTCTACCTCAGGAATCTCTTCATCTAACTCCACTGTTTCCTTCCCCGCAGTCCAAGACTCAGTATAGGCGGGAGGTGCTGAGGGCTCGGGTGTTGGTACACTAACTGCCTCCTGTGGAATTGGTCTTTTTGACTCCTTGGCTAACAGTAACTGGCTCGCTGGCGGGTTTATGAGACACACCAAGCCATTTGCCTTTGCTAGGGCCGTTCTCAGGTCCTCTAGCTCCCTGTGGCAAGCGCTATGATCGGTGTTCTCAGACCTATCTTCCATGGCCATCTTATATGCTGCCCTAGCCCCCAATATTCTTTCCACCTGTGTCGCTATCTACTTAGCTAGGCGGAAACACCTCTCTTTCATTCTACCTTCACTGGCCTTGGCCTCAATGAACTGACATTCCAAATACTCTATCCGGGTCTCATGGCAGTGAGTTGCATATTGGCGTTCCTGATTCAGTGCGTTAAGCGATTGAATCAGTTTCTGACCTCCCGCAACCTTTTCCTCTACTTCTGTAAGTAGCCCTTTGATCTGGGTTGTCTGTGCTACAACGACTTGGTCCAAAAGCTGGACTTGCTTCTTGTAGCACATCAGCCAGACCGCCTTTTCTACCAATTTCTTATGCTCTTTACCTTCTGTCCACATGATGGCTGCGCCTAGCGGGCGCCTATCTCTTAATAGGTCAGATATCCACTGTTTTGTAAGGTTTACCTTCCCAAAAACATAGTCCGCTATTCTCTCATCCATCACATTTCGTTTCTTCAGACCTTGATTTAACACACTACATTCCTGCTGCCGAGGTCCTGCCGCGGTCGCCATCTCTGTAGGGGGTTTATCTTGCTCGTTCTGGTCTCCTACCAGGCTTCGTGCAATAATTACCCTTGAGTGGTTCGACCCACTCTTCCCTACGGTTCTAGACCTTGGACTTAGGTGCAGGGAACTGTAGTGCAGAGAAAAACTCAATAGACCAGGTTGAACAACACGAAATGGAGGCTTTTATTATAAATCAGTTTGCAGCATTGTAAAATACATGTCATAAGCACAGATAAAATTAACTACAATCATGCACATATCTATAAACTTAACTCTATAGAAATGAGGAACACACGGCACGTCAAAAAAGGGGGACCACATTACGATTTCCCTTAACCCCCTCCCCTAGACCTAAACTAAGTTTCGACTTGAGGAACTCGGAATCATGCTCACCACTTTCAGACTCGCAAAAGAGGGGGTTCGCAGCATTTTGGCACAACTTTCCGTCGTCACGTGGATTTGGAAACTTCTGGCGCAGCTTGTTTTTCTCTCAGGCGATGGAGCAGCAGATACAGTCTCGATGAGCGCTCGTCATGACTGAATCCGTTACCGGCGGGACTTTAAGCACTGGATGCCCATGGAAGACTCAGTCACCGATGTGATGTTGCAGAACCGCACAGGGAAATTTCCTGGTTGAATGGTATGTTGAGGCCCTGGAGGGCTAGGCCCGGAGTGTCCTTTTATTTCTCCCTCTGGCCTGGCTCGTCGGTTTTCCTGAGGGTGTCTTCTCTTTCGGCCTGGGTCATCGATGATCTCCCGACAAAAGTACGCAGGCCACCCTCGTCATCTTCCCATCATCGCTGAGCCTTGCCTGGCCGAACACCGACCACGCTGCCTTAACCGAAGAGTCCGTCCCGAAACGTGAATCTGAAGCGAAGCACCGAAGCGTACTCCCAAGCGTTGAAGAAATGAAAACCGAAGTCCAGCCCTGATGGACCTTTCAATCCACAGTTATACCTTGTTGGGACAGTCTTATCTCCCGCCAAATCATAGTCCAGTCTTTGTAATATTTTTGGTGGGCAGAAATCTCTGCAGGGGCGCTTTGTCTTGTAATGGGAGCCGGTGATAGCTTAACTGGCCTTCCTGGCCGATAATGTCTTTTACTTTGTCACCGTAACTCGGTTCGTATATTGATCGGTCTGGAGATTGCCCTTGATGGCTGTTAAACGGTTTTTCCTTTGTACAGTAAATGGGTTTAAGTGTTCATTCAAAAGTCCGCCCATTTCTTGATAGGCCCCATCCTGTTACCTGAAACTGTCCTGTACTTAGAATCCAATTAATATGTATGCTCAGTTCCCTGAGTTTTGTTTTCCCGATACTGGCTTTCGCGGGCTTACTGTCCTCAATCCACAAGCCTGTCTGGCTTGCAGTAACAGAAATCAAATGGTCCCAGAAACTGTGCACGAGGTCCGGCGGCCATTTTGTATGCCCTTTTTATCAAAGGTTTTTCTGCACAAGCTTCTTTTGGTCAATAAAACAGTTTTATTAACCTTGTTTTGTTGCGTGATTAAATTACTGAAAATTTCGAATCTTACACTGCTCCTATCTTCTATGTTTCTATGACAGTAAGAGCTGTCAAACTAATGAAAAGTATGGGCTGCCAAAACACTACTTTAACTTTAAATAACATTTTTAAAAACATCCCACTGATTGTATTAACTATAAATAAGTTTTTTAAAATGTTTCAAACAATTAATCAACTTTTTGAAAAAAATAAATTTTTTAAAAATAGGGTCTAAAACTAAACTTACCATCCTGTAAATTCTTTAAAAATAACAAATCTGTGGAAAAACAAATTTTACATTGTACTAAATGCCCACTTACCTGAAAAGCTAAATAATTACGTCTTGTTTATCCATGCATAAAGACCGGAGGCCTTTACACGCGCGCAACTCGGAAAAAAAAAAGGAATTTTACTGCGCACGCACTGCCTGTGCAGTCATGCGCATTCTGCCTCTGAACCCCTTGGGTCAGAGGAGAGGAAATGCCGGTTTTCATCGCATGCGCTGTGCATGCTGAAAATCGGCAATTCCTCCGGGCACACGCGTGTGTACACCGTCCGTACTCAGGCGTTGTGCCCAGAATTACTGGGCCAATGTGGGAACGACAGATAATGAGGAACAGCAGATACTGCAGCAAAACAGATACTGGGGAACAAAAGATACTGGGGGAACAGCAGATAGTGGGGAACAACAGATACTGTGGGAACAACAGTTCCTAGAGAGCAAGTAATAAAAATGACAACAGAGAAGGTCATAGACTTAGGTAGCAGTGGGGAAATTAAAAACCAGAGCATGTCAGGAAGGTGCAGAAGGTATGGAGTTAAAGATAAAGTAATAAAAAGGGCAAAAGCAGGAACTAAGTGTCACAAAACATATTTGAAAGATCTCTATCTGAATGCACGTAGCATTCGTAACAAAATAGACGAGTTAATGGCACAAATAATGACATATGGGTATGATCTTGTGGCCATTACAGAAACATGGCTGCAGGGTGACAATGCCTGGGAATTAAACATACCAGGATATTTAACGATCAGGAAGGACAGGCAGGAAGGAAGGGGAGGTGGGGTGGCTATGTTAATAAAGGAAGGAATCACTGAAATACAGAGAAATGATATTGGGTCAAAAGATCAGGATAAGGAAACAGTTTGGCTGGAGGTAAGGATTAATAAGGGGAAAAAAACACTAGTGGGTGTAGTCTATAAGCCTCCGAACAGTGGCAACTCTGTTGGACGGAGTATCAATCAGGAAATAGTTGAGGCTTGTAATAAGGGAACATCTATAATTATGGGGGATTTTAACTATCATATTAATTGGATAAATCATATTGGGCAGGGCTGCATTGAGGATGAGTTCATTGAGTGTATTAGGGATGGGTTTCTTGAGCAGTATGTAACTGAACCGACCAGGGGGCAAGCAACCTTAGATCTGGTCCTGTGTAACGAGGCAGGATTAATTAAAAATGTCCTAGTAAAGGATTACCTTGGAATGAGTGACCATAACATGGTTGAATTCCATATTCAATTAGAGGTGAGAAGGTTGGATCTCAAACAAGTGTGCTAAGCTTGAATAAAGGAGAATATGAAGGTATGAGAGTGGAATTGAGTAGAGTGGATTGGGAAAACAGATTAAAGGGTAAGACGATACATGATCAGTGGTATGCATTTAAGGAGTTATTTTACAACTTCCAAAATAAATATATTCCACTGAGAAGAAAAGGGTGTAAAAGAAAAGACAGCCATCCGTGGCTAAGTAAAGAAATTAAGGATAGTATTCGACTAAAAACAAGGGCATATAAGGTAGCCAAATCTAGTGGGAGGATAGAGGATTGGGAAAACTTTAAAAGACAGCAAAAAATAACAAAAAGATTGATTAAGAAAGGGAAGATAGATTATTTAAGTAAATTAGCAAAAAATATAAAAACAGATAGTCAGAGATTTAATAGTTATATAAAAAGTAAAAGGGTGGCTAAAGCTGGTCCCTTAGAGGATGAGACTGGGAAATTAATGGTGGGAAATATGGAGATGGCAAAAACACTGAATGAATATTTTGTATCAGTCTTTACAGTAGAAGACACTAAGAATATCCCAACACTGGACAAACAGGGGGCTAAAGGGGGGGGAGGAGCTAAACACGATCAAAATCAGTAAGGAATTGGTACTCGGTAAAATAATGGGACTCAAGGCGGAAAAATCACCTGGACCTGATGGCTTACATCCTAGGGTCTTGAGGGAAGTGAGTGTAGGGATTGTGGATGCATTGGTAATAATTTCCCAAAACTCCCTGGACTCGGCAATGGTCCCGGCAGACTGGAAAACTGCTAATGTAACACCTTTATTTAAAAAGGGCAGTAGACAGAAGGCTGGAAACTATAGACCGGTTAGCCTAACATCTGTGGTAGGTAAAATGTTGGAGTCCATTATTAAGGAGAGAGTAACAGGGCATTTGGATAATCATCATTTAATAGGACAAAGTCAGCATGGTTTTATGAAGGGGAAGTCATGTTTGACAAATTTGCTGGAGTTCTTTGAGGAAGTAACATATAGGGTGGATAAAGGGGAACCAGTGGACGTAGTGTATTTAGACTTCCAAAAGGCATTTGACAAGGTGCCACACAAAAGATTATTGCTTTAGATAAAAAATCATGGGATTGGGGGTAATATTCTGGCATGGATAGAGGATTGGCTATCTAACAGAAGGCAGAGAGTTGGGATAAATGGTTCATTCTCAGACTGGCAATCAGTAACTAGTGCTGTTCCGCAGGGGTCAGTGCTGGGTCCCCAAATCTTCACAATCTATATTAACAATTTGGAGGAGGGGACCGAGTGTAACATATCAAAGTTTGCAGATGATACTAAGCTGGGAGGGAACGTAGTGAGTGAGGAGGACATCAAAAACCTGCAAGGGGACATAGACAGGCTAAGTAAGTGGGCAGAGATTTGACAGATGGAATACAATACTGGAAAGTGTGAGGTTATGCACTTTGGCAGGAAAAATCGTAGAGAAAGTTATTATCTTAATGGCAAGAAACTTGAAAGTACTTAAGTACAAAGGGATCTAGGGGTCCTGGTGCACGAAACTCAAAAGGTTAGTATGCAGGTGCAGCAAGTGATTAAGAAGGCCAATGGAATGTTGACTTTCATTGCTAGGGGGATAGAATATAAAAATAGGGAGGTATTGCTTCAGTTGTACAAGGTATTGATGAGACCGCACCTGGAATACTGCGTACAGTTTTGGTGTCCATACTTAAGAAAGGTCATACTTGCTCTCGAGTCAGTACAAAGAAGATTCACTCGGTTAATCCCGGGGATGAGGGGATGGACATATGAGGAGAGGTTGAGTAGATTGGGGCTCTACTCATTGGAGTTCAGAAGAATGAGAGACGATCTTATTGAAACATATAAGATTGTGAAGGGGTTGGATCGGGTGGATGCGGGCAGGATGTTCCCGATGATGGGTGAAACTAGAACTAGGGTGCATTGTCTTAGAATAAGGGGCTGCTCTTTCAAAACTGAGATGAGGAGGAACTACTTCACTCAGAGCGTGGTAGGTCCATGGAATATGCTGCCCCAAAAGGCTGTAGAAGCTACATCATTACATAAATTTAAAACAGAAATCGACAGTTTCCTAGAAGTAAAGGGAATTAAGGGTTACGGGGAGCGGGCAGGAATTTGGACATGAGTCTAGGTCCGGATCGGTCATGGCCCTGTAGGTAGCGGAGCGGGCCCAGGGGCCGTGTAGCCTGATCCTGCTCCTATTTCGTGTGTCTAATTCTGTTAGATTCAGGAGATGGTTCTGTGATAGTGGATTGGCGGTTAGGATCAGATCAGCCATGACCTTATTGAATGGCGGAGCAGGCTCGAGGGGCCGATTGGCCTACTTCTGCTCCTATTTCTTATGTTCTTATGTTGGAGAAAAACTGCTACTGGGAGAACAAAAGGTACTGGGAGTACAACAGATATTGGGAGAACAACAGATACTGGGGAACAGATAATGCCGAACAGCAGATACAGGGGGGAAAAAAGATACTGGACAACTAAAGATACTAGGGGGAACAACAGATACTGTGGGGAACAACAGATGCTGTGGAACAACTGATACAGGGGAACAGTATATATGGGGCTGAATAAGAGACACTGGGGAGCAACAGATACTGGCAAACAAAAGATTCAGGCAGGTAAAGAGATTCTGGAGAAACAACAGATACTAGTGAACAACAGATTCAGGGGAAAGACAGATACTGGCAACAAGAGCAACTGGGTAATAACAGATACATTGGAGCAACAGATACTGGGGATCAACAGATTCTCTGGGACAACAGATACTGGGGAACAATAGATATTGTGTGGAGCCGGAAGATGTAGGAGGGGTTCTAAATGAATTTTTTGCATCTGTTTTCACTATGGAGAAGGACGATGTAGACATAGAAATAGGGCGGGGGGACTGTGATATGCTCGAACATATTAACATCAAGAGGGAGGAGGTATTGGCGGTTTTAGCTGGCCTAAAAATGGATAAATCCCAAGGCCCGGATGAAATGTATCCCAGGCTGCTGTGTGAGGCAAAGGAGGAGATTGCGGGGGCTCTAACACATATATTCAGGACCTCTCTGGCCACAGGGGATGTGCCAGAGGACTGGAGAACCGCTAATGTAGTACCATTATTCAAGAAGGGTAGTAGGGAAAAACTGGGGAACTACAGGCCAGTGAGCCTAACATCAGTGGTAGGAAAATTATTGGAATAAATCCTGAGGGACAAAATTTGTCTCCACTTGGAGAGGCAAGGATTAATCAGGGATAGTCAACATGGCTTTGTCAAGGGAAGATCATGTCTGACTAATTTGATTGAATTTTTTGAGGGGGTGACTAGGTGTGTGGATGAGGGTAACGCAGTGGATGTGGTATACATGGGTTTCAGTAAGGCCTTCGATAAAGTCCCGCACAGGAGACTGGTCAAGAAGGTAAGAGCCCATGGAATCCAGGGTGCCTTGGCACATTGGATACAAAACTGGCTTAGCGGCAGAAGGCAGAGGGTGATGGTCGAAGGTTGTTTTTGTGACTGGAAGCCTGTGGCCAGTGGGGTACCACAGGGATCGGTGCTGGGTCCCTTGCTGTTTGTGTTCTACATTAATGACTTGAATATGAATGTAAAGGGTATGATCAGTAAGTTCGCGGATGATACAAAAATTGGTAGGGTGGTAAATAGCGAGGAGGGTAGCCTCAGTCTGCAGGACGATATAGATGGGTTGGTCAGATGGGCGGAACAGTGGCAATTGAAATTTAACCCGGAAAAGTGCGAGGTGATGCACTTTGGGGGGATTAACAAGGCAAAGGAATACACAATGAATGGAAAGACCCTAGGCAAGACGGAGGGTCAGAGGGATCTGGGTGTGCAAGTACACAGATCCCTGAAGGCGGCGGAACAGGTGGATAAGGTGGTAAAAAAGGCATATGGGATACTTGCCTTCATTAGCCGAGGCATTGAATATAAGAGCAAGGAGGTTATGATGGAGCTGTATAAAACACTGGTTAGGCCACAGCTGGAATATGTGTGCAGTTCTGGTCGTCACACTACAGGAAGGATGTGATCGCGTTAGAGAGGGTGCAGAGGAGGTTCACCAGGATGTTACCAGGGCTGGAGCGCTTCGGCTATGAGGAGAGACTGGGCAGATTGGGTTTGCTTTCCTTGGAGCAGAGGAGGCTGAGGGGGGACATGATTGAGGTGTACAAAATTATGAGGGGCATAGATAGGATGGATGCTGAGGAGCTTTTTCCCTTAGTAGAGAGGTCAATAACTAGGGGGCATAGATTCAAGGTAAAGGGCGGGAGGTTTAGAGGGGATTTGAGAAAGAACTTTTTCACCTAGAGGGTGGTTGGAGTCTGGAACTCACTGCCTGAAAGGGTTGTGGAGGCAGAAACCCTCACAACATTTAAGAAGCATTTGGATGTGCACTTGAAATGCCATAGCATACAAGGCTACGGGCCAAATGCTGGAATATGGGATTAGATTAGGCAGGGCTTGATGGCCGGCGCGGACACGATGGGCGGAAGGGCCTCTATCCGTGCTGTATTACTCTATGACTCTATAACAGTTCCTCTGGAACATCAGATACTTGGGGGAACAATAGATAATGTAAGAAAAACAGATACTATGAGAGCAACAGATACTGGGGTAACAACAGATGCTAGGGGGAAAACAGAGACTGGTTGAACAACAGAAAATGGGGCAACAGCAGATACTGGGAGAAAAACAGATACTGGGGAACAGCAGATACTCGGGGAACAACAGATGCTGGGGAACAACAGATACAGGGGGAACAACATACTGGGGAGCAACAGATACTGGGTAATAACAGATACGCTGGAACAACAGACATTGGGCGAACAACAGATATTGGGTAACAAGAGACACTGGGGAACAACAGATATAGGGGAGCAACTGATACTGGGTAATGACAGATAATCTGGAACAACAGACACTGGGGGAACAAACAATAATGGGTAACAACAGGTACTGGGTAATAACAGATACTCTGGAACAACCGATACTGGGGGAAAACAAATACTGATGAACAACAGATACAGGGGAGCAACGGATAATGTGGAAAACAGATACTGGGGAACAACAGAAACTGGGGAACAACAGATACTGGTGAACAACAGATACTGCGGTGAACAACAGACACTCGGGAACAACAGATACTGGGGAACAACAGATACTGGGGGAACAACAGATACTGGGGAGCAACAGATACTGGTTAATAACAGATACTGTGGAACAACAGACATTGGGGGAACAACAGATACTGGGTAACAACAGGTACTGGGTAATAACAGATACATTAGAACAACTGATACTGGGGGAAAACAGATACTGGGGAACAACAGATACTGGGGAGCAACAGATACTGGGGTGAACAACCGATACTGGGAAACAGCAGATATGGGGGCGAACAAGAGACACTGGTTAACAACAGATACTGGGTAACAACAGGTACTGGGTAATAACAGATACTCTAGAACAACATATACTGGGGGGAAACAGATACTGGGGAACAACAGATACTGGGGAACAACAGATACTGGGGAACAACAGATACTGGGGAACAACAGATACTGGGGAACAACAGATACTGGGGAACAACAGATACTGGGGAACAACAGATACTGGGGAACAACAGATACTGGGGAACAACAGATACTGGGGAACAACAGATACTGGGGAACAACAGATACTGGGGAACAACAGATACTGGGGAACAACAGATACTGGGGAACAACAGATACTGGGGAACAACAGATACTGGGGAACAACAGATACTGGGGAACAACAGATACTGGGGAACAACAGATACTGGGGAACAACAGATACTGGGGAACAACAGATACTGGGGAACAACAGATACTGGGGTGAACAACCGATACTGGGGAACAGCAGATATGGAGGCGAACAAGAGACACTGGGTAACAACAGGTACTGGGGAACAAAAGATACAGGTAGAAAAACAGATACTGGGGAACAACAGATACTAGGGTAACAACAGATACTGGGTAATAACAGATACCCTGGAACAACAGATACTGGGGGAACAGATACTGGGAAACAACATCTACTGGGTAATAACAGATACTCTGGAACAACAGACACTGGGGGAACAACAGATAATGGGTGAAAAATGGATATTGTGCGGACAACATATACTGGGGGAACAACTGATACTGGGGAACAGCAGACACTGGGGGAACAACAGATACTGCGTAATAACAGATACTCTGGAACAACAGACACTGGGGGACCAACAGATACTTGGGAACAACAGATACTGGGGCAACAACAAATAATGGGGAGCAACAGATTCTGGGGGAACAACAGGTGCTGGGGAATAACACATACTGGAGAATAACAGATATTGGGGCACAACAGGTAAAAAGGCAACAACAAATACTGGGGAACAACAGATGCTGGGGGAGCAAGAGACACTGGGTAACAACAGATACGGGGGAAAACAGATTTTGGGGGAACAACAGATACTGGGGTACAACAGATACTGGGCAGCCACAGATACTGGGAAATATCAGATACTCTGGAACAACAGATATTGGGGAAAACAGATTGGGGAACATTACTTAAAGGGTTGACGGTGGATAGGTAATTGGAAACAATTAAAGATGGATGAGCTGCAGAATTTTTCATCACTGTTTGGCATAAAAATAAAACAAAAAAGGCGAAGGCCGATAAATCCCCAGGGCCTGATAACCTACATCCTAGTGGATGTGGTGTATTTGGACTTTCAGAAGGCTTTCGATAATGTCCCGCATAAGAGATCAGCGTGCAAAGTTAAATCACACGGGATTGGGGGTATGGTATTCTCTTGGATAGAGAACCGGTTGGAATACAGGAAGCAAAGATTAGGAATAAACGGGTATTTTTCCAAGTGGCAGGCAGTGACTAGTGGGGTTCCGCAGGGATTGGTGCTAGGACAATAAAACAAAAAATGTGACTCAACCGTGGCTAACAAGGGAAATTAGGGATAACATTAGATCCAAGGAGAGGTCATTTAATTTGGCCAGAAAAAGCAGCAAATCTGAGGATTGGGAGCAGTTTAGGATTCAGCAAGGGAGGACAAAGGGATTAATTAAGAGGGGGAAAATAGATTATGAGAGTAAGCTTGCTGGGAACATTAAAACTGACTGTAAAAGATTCTATAGATATGTAAAGACAAAAATATTGGCGAAGTCAAGCGTAGGTCCCTTGCATTCAGAATCAGGGGAATTTATGATGGGGAACAAAGAAATGGAAGACCAATTAAATGCATACTTTGGTTCTGTCTTCACAAAGGAGGACACAAATAACCTCCCAGAGATGTGGGGGAACATAGGGTCTAATGAGAGGGTGGAATTGAATGAAATCAGTATTTGTAGTGAAATGGTGTTTGGGAAATTGACAGGATTGAAGGCTGATAAATCCCCAGGGCCTGATAATCTACATCCTAGGGTACTTAAGGGAGTGGCCCTAGAAATAGTAGATGCATTGGTGGTCATCTTCCAAAATTCTATAGACTCTGGAACATATCCAGAAGCTGGAACATTGCAGGAGCTAATGTAACCCCACTATTTAAAAAAGGTGGCAGAGAGAAACTGGGGAATTATAAGTCTGACATCAGTAGTGGGGAAAATGCTAAAGTCCATTATAAAAGATGTAATAGCAGAGCACTTGGCAAACAGTGACAGGATCGGACAAAGTCAACATGGATTTACAAAAGGTAAATCATGCCTGACTAATCTACTGTAATTTTTTGAGTATGTAACTGGTAGAATCGATAAGGGAGAACCAGTAAATGTGGTGTATTTGGACTTTCAGAAGGCTTTCGATAAGGTCCCGCATAAGAAATCAGCATGCAAAGTTAAAGCACACGGGATTGGGGGTAAGGTACTGTCCTGGATAGAGAACTGGTTGGCAAAGAGGAAGCAAAGCTTTGGAATAAACGGGTAATTTTCTGAGTGGCAGGCAGTGACTAGTGGGGTGCAGCAGGGATCGGTGTTGGGACCTCAGCTATTCACAATACATGTAAATGATCTCGATGAGGGAACTAGATGTAATAGCTCCAAGTTTGCAGACAACACAAAGCTGGGTGGGCGTGTGTGCTGTGAGGAGGATGCAGAGAAACTCCAGTATGATTTGGACAGGTTGGGTGATTGGGCAGATGAATGGCAAATGCAGGATAATGTGGATAAATGTGAGGTTATCCACTTCAGTGGCAAAAACAGGAAGACAGATTATTATCTGAACAGCTATAGATTGGGAAAAGGGGAAGTGCAACGAGACCTGGGTGTCCTTGTGCACCAGTTGCTAAAGGTAAGCATGCAGCTGCAGCAGACGGTTAAGAAGGCAAATGGTATGTTGGCCTTCATAGCGAGAGGATTCGAGTACAGGAGCAAGGATATCTTGTACAGGGCCTTGGTGAGACCATACTGTACTGGTCTCGCTAGACGTGCTCCTATCTAGTTATCCAGCCAGCTAAACACTTATTCAAATAATTACTCGAGAAGCGGGTTTGCTGTTTTGAAGCTTTCTTGAACAAATTTGTGAAACTGTGAACAAAGCAAAGTATGTTTTGTACATAGAACTGAGTACTATACATTAAATGTTACATACGATATAAACATATATATAACAACAGAATAGACTAATTGTATAACTAACTAGCAGTGGAGCTAAACTTCGGTAACCACCATCTAATAACTTCTTATAAACAAAGTATTGTCAAATACTACACTGACAAAGTTTCTATCATGTTAACAAACAAAGATACTCACAGACATTGCGTCCTGCCCAGCATATAAGATGAGATGACACAGGATTGAGAATCCCTCATGGGAGATTTTCCATAACTCAGTAGGTTCATAAGAACATAAGAACATAAGAAATAGGAGCAAGAGTAGGCCAATCGGCCCCTCGAGCCTGCTCCACCATTCAATAAGATCATGGCTGATCTGATCCTAACCTCAAATCTTCTATCACTCTGCATCCACCCGAACCCATGTGATCTCCCGGGAGAGGCGAAAAACCAGATAAAGACCCAATGGCCAATTTGGGAGAAAAAAATCTGGGAAATTCCTCTCCGACCCATCTAGGCGATCGAAATTCTTCCAGGAGATCACTCTGTCCCTATATTTTCTACAGTACTTACCTTCTGTAAAGGCGATCTCCACCCCAGCCAGGAACAGGAATAAAACCATCTCCTGAAATCTAACAGAATTAGAACACAGTAGGAGCAGAACAAGGCTACACGGCCCCTGGGCCCGCTCCACTACCCACAGGGCCATGACCATTCCGAACCCAGCAGGAATAAAACCATCTCCTGAAATCTAACAGAATTAGAACACAGTAGGAGCAGAACAAGGCTACACGGCCCCTGGGCCCGCTCCACTACCCACAGGGCCATGACCATTCCGAACCCAGACTCATGTCCAATTTCCTGCCCGCTCCCCGTACAAGGGATTGGCGGCAAGGTATTGACTTGGATAGAGAACTGGTTGGTGGACAGAAAGCAAAGAGCTGGTGTAAATTGGTCGTTTTCCGAGTGGCAGGCAGTGACTAGTGGGGTACCGCAAGGATCGGTCCTAGGACTCCAGCTGTTCACAATATATATTAATGATCTGGACGAGGGAATTGGATGTAATATCTCCAAATTTGCAGACAACACAAAGCTGGGTTGGAGGGTAAGCTGTGAGGAGGATGTCGTGAAACTCCAGTACGATTTGTACAGGTTGGGTGATTGGGCAGAAACCTGGCAAGTGCACTATAATGTGGATAAATGTGTGGTTATCCACTTTGGTGGCAAAAACAGGAAGGCAGATTATTATTTGAATGGCAATAGATTGGGAGAAGGGGAAGTGCAAAGAGACCTGGGTGTTCTTGTGCACCAGTCGCTGAAGGTAAGCATGCAGGTGCAGCAGGCGGTTAAGAAGGCAAATGGTATGTTGGCCTTCGTAGCAAGAGGGTTCGAGTACAAGAACAAGGATGTCTTGCTGCAGTTGTACAGGGCCTTGGTGAGACCACACCTTAAGTATTGTGTGCAGTTTTGGTCACCTTACCTGAGGAAGGACGTTCTTGCCATGGAGGAAGTGCAGCGAAGATTCACCAGGCTGATACCTGGGATGGCAGGAATGACGTACGAGGAGAGATTGTGTTGATTGAGCTTATACTCACTGGAGTTTACAAGATTGAGAGGGGATCTCATCGAAACCTATAAAATTCTGTCAGGTCTGGACAGACTAGATGCAGAAAGGATGTTTCTGATGGCTGGGGAGTCCAGAACCAGGGGTCATAGTCAAAGGATAAGGGGTAAGCCATTTATGGCAGAAATGAGGAGGAATTTCTTCACCCAGAGAGTGGTGAACCTGTGGAATTCTCTGCCACAGAGGGCGGTGGAGGCCAGTTCATTAAATATATTCAAGAAAAGAGTTGGATATGTTTCTTGAGGCTAAAGGGATCAAGGGATATGGGGAGAAGGCAGGGACAGGGTACTGAATTTGGATGATCAGCCATGATCTCATTGAATGGCGGAGCAGTCTCGAAGGGCCGA
Source organism: Somniosus microcephalus (assembly GCF_052327205.1). NCBI lineage: Eukaryota > Metazoa > Chordata > Chondrichthyes > Squaliformes > Somniosidae > Somniosus > Somniosus microcephalus. The sequence goes on from NC_140994.1 coordinate 108,171,911, forward strand.
ATTGGCCTACTCCTGCTCCTGTCTTCTATGTTTCTATGTTTCTATGTTACTTCCGGGTTAAAACAGGAACAAGGTCAAATGACCTATTGCCATACACTAACACTGCTATACATTAACTACCACTAGAGGGTGCTATCTGCATGTAATAAGTCCAGAACACTCCCCGTCTGGGGTTGTTAGCGACTCCACATAATCCTAACTTTACTTGTCACTGGAATCCTCTGGCGACAAAAGAAGGACCACCTCAGAGAAGTCCGTCGGTGTCGACGATAGGATGCAGCTTCCGTAGACTGCTGTGAGGGGGTAGGTTGCATTCTGCTGCTATGCACTTCAACTCTTCTGAGTAACACTCATGTAGGACGCTCTTCATCACAAGGATTTTGGCTCTCTTGGGCTCCTCTTCAGAGGGCCTCTTACGACAGATGTGCCACCCGTGGCAGCTACTCGCTTGTGTAGACTGGGAGAATATATGAGCTATGTGGGTTAGGCGTGCTACTGTCTTTATGAGAGTGTTCCATTTGGAGAAACGCTCGAAGCATTTGATGCTCATCAGGTCCTCAGAGATTTGAGTAGTGTTCGCTGTGACTTGTGGGCGTATCTCGGAGTCAGAAACAGGGTTGAGGAGGTCGAAAAACTCATTGAGTTCGGAGGAGTGCAGGGACTGATCCTAAAGAAAAGCAGGGCCTGACAGCCAAGTCGTGCTGCTGAGAAGGGACGCTGTTACAGATCTAGACCCATGGTCAGCTGGGTTCAGGTCTGTGGGAACGTACCTCCACTGGTCGGGGGATGTGGACTGTCTAATACGTTGGACCCTGTTGTTCACGTATACGTAGAACCATCTACTTTGGTTATGGATGTATCCAAGCACCACTTTGCTGTCCGTATAATGCGTGATGCTGTCGAACTTCAGATCAATCTCCTCTACTATGAACTCTGCAATCTCAACTGCTAATACTGCTACGCACAGTTCCAATCTGGGTATGGTGAGGTCTGGCTGAGTGCCAACTTGGCCTTACAAAAGACGAAGCCGACTTTGTTTTGTCCATCTTGAGTGGTGACCTTCAGATAAGCTACACCTGCAATGGCCTTAGCGGATGCATCTGCAAAGACACAAAGTTCTTTGAATTGGGCATTTGAGGGAGAGAAGGATGTATAGGAGTGAGGTATTCGGATCTCCTGTAAGTCTTGAAGTGAGTCTCTCCATCTGTCCCACTCTGCTTCCATCTCTTCAGGGAGGGGTGAATCCCACTCTTCAGTGCGTGTGGAGAGTTCCCTGAGGAGCAGCCTGCCTTGTATGGCGACAGGGGCTAAGAAGCCGAGAGGGTCGTATAGGCTTTTGACTGTAGAGGGCACTCCTCTACGTGTGAAGGGTTTCTTTTCATCTAAGGCTTGGAACGTGAATGTGTCTGTTGCTATGTTCCAAGACACTCCTAGGCAAAGCTGTAGGGGGAGGTCATCAGTGAAGAGGTCCAGATCCTTGACGTCCTTAGCACGATCTTCAGGGGGGAATGCCTCCATCACTGCTGGTCTGTTAGAGGCTATCTTGTGTAGCCTGAGGTTGGATAGTGCAAGTAGTTCCTGAGCTCGTCCAAGGGTACTGATGACCTTTGCTTCGGTCGGGAATGGCTTCAGTGCATCGTCGACGTTGAACTCTCATTCGATGAACTCTCTCACATCACTGCCAAAGTCATCGTCTTCTTCCTTGGCAGCCCTCCTTAGTCCGTATATGGCGACAGCAGGGGACAGGCTATTCCCGAAGACATGGACATGCATTCTGTAGTCCACAATATCTCTGTTGGGGTCGTTGTTGCGTAACCACTGGAAGCTGAGGAAGTCTCTGTGGTCTTCTCTCACCACAAAGCAGTGAAACATGTGCTGGATATCGGCAGTGATGGTGACGGGCTCTTTCCTGAATCTCATGAGTACCCCCAAGAGGCTGTTGTTGAGATCGGGCCCTGTGAGGAGTATGTCGTTTAGAGAGACTCCCCGATATGGTGCACTGGAGTCATTCCCCACGCGGATCTGTTCCGGCTTTTTGGGGTGATAGACTCCGAAGGAAGGGAGGTACCAACACTCTTGGCCTTCCTGGAGTGGGGGAGCTATCTCTGCATGATCGTTGACAAGCATTTTCTTGACAAACTCTAGGAAGTGTGCTTTCATCTTCGGCTTCTTCTCTAGTGTGCGACGGAGAGAGATGAGACAATTATAGGCATGCTCCCTGTTGTTCGGCAGCCGTCGTCTGGGGTTCTGGAAATGTAAGGGGGCAACCCAGCTGTTAGAGCTGTCAGAAGAGACCTCATTGTCCATAATCTGGAGGAATCTCATGTCATCGATCGATGGAGCAAGTTTGTGGTCATTGACGATGCGACAGAAGACTGACTGACCCGGGTTCTCTCCAGTGAGCATCATCTGTGTGCTGTTTGTGGAGATCAGCGCTGGGGGGTTCTGAGGCTGGGCCGTATGACTGAACTTCTCTGTCACTCGGATCTGACTACTGCATGGGGTAAGGTGACTTGGATGATCATTCTCCAAGATGGAGGTCTTGAGTGTGCTCACCTGAGATGGCTTGTGAGCACCCTTGAGGCACACGTCTCCAACAACGACCCAGCCTAGGTCTAGCCTTTGGGCGAAAGGGGTGTCATGTGGACCGTTGATCTGTTTCCTTATCTTATGTACCCTCAGGATGTCCCTTCCCTCGCAACGCGTGGCTATGCAGAGCTAGACAGATAGCGAACAACTTGATATCTTCCCATAAAAATCACAAGGCTTGACTTTTCTTGTAAAACTTTACTGAAAGATTCTTATTATTGTAAAACTGAAATACAACACAGAAATGGCAGCACACATTAGTATACAAGCGCATAACTGATATCTATACACAAATTTAGGTACGCCTGAGCAACACAGTACATTTAGTAAACTGGGAGGCATTCTCTTTAAATTAGCCCTGTACATAGTGTATCAAAATACAGCTACTAGTTAATCAGCTAGACAGAGAAAAGTTACAACTAAACGTTTTCTACAACATGCAGTGCACACTAATCATCTATAGCATTCTAAAATACTTACAGACAAACAATTTCCAAGACTCAAGCATGGGGACAATACAACTGCCCGGAGCCTGTGCTGCTGTAGGAGCACCGTGGTGTAGGTCTGTGTCCCAGCGAGCACTCCACGAGGACTACGTAGCAGTCCTGTGGGGAGTGTGATGACCTCATCACGCTCGGTCGCGTTGTCTGTGCTTGGGGCGTCACGTGATGCGCATGCCTGCATTTCTGTCCATTGAGGCCGAAGTCGGGAGCGGGAGCTGGAGGCCAGGCTGAGCCGGTGCTTGCCGCGGGAGCGGAAGATCGCGTCGCTCCCGGCGGCTGGTAGATGCGGCCGAAGACGCTAGGCCGGGCTGTGCCGGCGGCCTTTCTGGAAGGCCGAGTTGGGCCGGCAGCCGCCTCACGCACGTCGCATCGTACGTGCCGTGACGTCAGCACGCTACGTCGTACGTGACATGACGTCAGCACGCTAAGGCGCGTCTTAAAGGGGCAATGGCCCTAAAAGTTAAGTTAAAGGGGCAACGGCCCCAACAGGTAAGTTATACATATATAAGTTAGTTAAATACATACAGTAAGGTTAAGTTAGAGGGAGAGACAGCACACTGCATCTGGATCAAGAGGTGGGATCTCATCTGCAATGCATCTCAGATAACGGTGGTGATGAGCTGCATTCGGAGTGGGAATCTCAGAACGGTTGTCGGGGACTTGATTACATTTGATCAGTGTAGGAAGGGGGAGACTATTCTTCCCATCGGCTGACTCAACAACATAACCACAGGCCCTCCTGCCGGCTGTCTCTGAAAGTCCAGCACACGTCTTCAACGTGTAAGGCGACGGACTTCCTTTGACCTTGAACATGTCAAAGAACTTGGATCTTGCTAGAGAACGATTGCTTTGTTCGTCTAGTATGGCATACATCTTTTCAGATTCCTGGCGACGTCCTACAGGGTACACATTAATGAGGCATATCTTGGAGCATGCTCTTGCGCTCACTCCTTCTCCACACACCTCGTTGCACTTGGATGTAAACTCCGGACCGGCAGCTACCTCTCTCTCCCTGCCATGCTCTGAGGCGGGCGGAGGTGACTCTTACATCCAAGGAGCTGGGCCTGGGTGGAGTGCTGAAATGTGCCGATCACTTTCACATTCTGTGCGTTTTTCATCTACTTTGCAGTTCTTGGCGAGATGGTTCATGGGAGAGCAGCACTTGAAACATATAGAGTTCTCTTTGAGATACTGTTTCTGATCTTCCAGGGACATCTTCCTGAAGCCTCTGCACTTCCTTAATGGATGGGGCTTGTTATGGATGGGGCATTGTTTGCTCATATACTCAGATTTCTTCTGATCCCTTGGGTTCTCAGTTGAAGACACTTGCACTTTGTGGACAGATATTGGTATCTTTCCATGTCTGTCAAACTTGTCTCTTCTGGCAAGTGCTGTGTGGGAGGAGAAAAGGTTGAAGCTGGGGTCATTCCTGGCTTTGGCTTCTTTATGGATGAAGTTGGCAAACACAGAGAATGGAGGGAAGGTAACGTTGTGCTTTTGCTTGAACTCTGACCAGAATGATATCCACTTCTCTTGCAGATTGAATGGAAGCTGCTCAATGATGGGACTTACCCCTCTGGAAATGTCTAAGTACGATAGGCCGGATAGGTAGCCATCCTGCTTTGCGGCTTTGAGTTCCGACAGCAGATCTCCAAGGTCGCGGAGCTTCAGGGGTTCCTTATTTGTCAACTTCAGAAAGTTCTCCAACCTGTCAAAGAGAGCCCTTTCAATGGCTTCAGGCAAACCGTAGCTTTCTTCCAGCCTCGCCCAAGCCATCTTCAACCCCGCTGGTGGATGTCCCGCATTGACCGCTTTTATCCTGCGTGCCTGTCCGGCGGACTCTGGGCCGAGCCATTTGATAAGGAGGTCGAGCACTTCTCCTGCCGACAGGTCTAAGCCCGATATGGCACTGTGGAAGGAGGACTTCCACGCCCGATAATTCTCTGGCCGATCATCAAACATGGTTAAACCTGTAGTCACCAGCTGGCTGTGTGCAAGATATTTGGCAAGGTCGTAGGTGGTGGGACATATGCCAGGGTTGCCTTGAGTAGGGACTCTGTTGGTAGTCTCAATGAAACGAAAGGGGGTTTGCTGCTGAATTTCTCTCTTCAGCGTTCTATTCCTCTGCACCGTGTCCTCTGTTTTGCAGGGGAGGATCCTGCGACTTAAGGCATGCTGTCTATTTTGACCTTGGTTGGCGACTTTGGGCATGTTATATGCAGTGCTTGCGTCTGTAGAAATGTGCGGGTCTTCAACCCTCTCTCTTGTAAACTGTATGTGGCTTGGTCGCTCATGTAATCTCTGGTGCACTGTCATCGACTCTGCCGCAGAATGGGATAAAAGGTTTGTTAGCTGTCTCGGGATCAGCTTCCACTAAAACTGCCTCAAATATTTATGCCTCAGCTAATGCAGCATATATCTCTTTTTCTTGCTGCAGAGCGTCTAATGTGGCTTGGAGGCAGGCCTGGTCAGCTTGGAGATGGGACTGTTCAACTTTTATTTCTATTTCTTTGTCAGCATACGCAGCTCTGGCTTGGGCGGCCTCTAGCTTCGCCCATGCTTTGGCGATGGCCGTGCTTACCCTAGAACCACCTGATGACCATGAACCAGCTTGCGATCTAGAACCTTCCGATGACCATGAACCACCTGATGACCGTGAACCAGCTTGCGATCTAGAACCAGCTGATGACCGTGAACCAGCTGATGACCATGAACCAGCTTGCAATATGTAGTAACCAGAGCTTATAGACCGATTGTTACATTCTACAGTTTCATCTAACTGTTTAAGGTCTTCTACTCACTGAGTAGCATTTTCAGTATTATCTTCTGACATGTTGGTGTGAGGTAAGTGTGGTGTACAAGGTGAAGACTTAAGCTGGCTCTGTCGTGATGGCCTACTCTGAGTTCCTGCTGCTCCACTCTTGACAGCTAGCCGTATTGCTGTCTTTTCACTGTACTGGTCTCGCTAGACATGCTCCTATCTAGTTATCCAGCCAGCTAAACACTTATTCAAATAATTCCTCGAGAAGCGGGTTTGCTGTTTTGAAGCTTTACTTGAACAAATTTGTGAAACTGTAAACAAAGACAAAGTATGTTTTGTACATAGAACTGAATACTATACATTAAATGTTACATAAGATATAAACATATTTATAACAACAGAATAGACTAATTGTTAGGGTTGCAAAGGGGTGGAAAGTTTCTGGTAAATTTCCGGTAAATTTCCGGAAATTTTCCACGTGAAGTTTAGCTTGGGAATTTGGGGAATTTTGCCCAAAAAGCACATGCTAGCATAATATTGTTTTTTTTGTATTTCTTTCTTTTTTTTCCACAGGTCCTCCCTTAAAATTGCTAACAGAGATGGAATCTTAATTATTAAGGAATTTCTTAATCAATATATGTTTATCTTCTTACTTGGCTTGTTTTAATAATTACAAGTTTTGTGTGTGACTGTGAACAAATGTGTCCTGATTGGTTGGATGAGTGGATGAGCGATTAGCTCCCTCTATTTGTAATATTTGCATATCGAATTGTGATTGGCCTGCAGGCATCTGTAAGACTGCGATAGTTTTTTTAAGATCCAGGTTAGGGGTCCTGAGGGAAGTCATTTTGCTTTCTGCTGATGTTGTGATGATGCAGTAAGTAAATCAGACTTTATACCAAATAAACCAGCTACTTGTTGAACTCTGTTGTCCTTCAATTTAAAATATACAAAATAATACACTATTGGTGATGTAGCATCATGTGTGTACAGGTCATGCTTCCATCACATGGAGCATCAGCAAAAATGTACTCACCCTGTTGCAATCGTGCTGATCGACCGCAGTTCAACACAGAGATGAATGCCCTTTATTTCTCTGCATAGAACAATGCCATGTTTACCGTTGGATGTGTGGAAGCATTTTACCCCAGGCATTAAAGATGGAAAGACTGTGTACATGTGCAAACACTGTAGAAAGCCATATGTAAAGAATGCCACAAAGATGCAGCAGCATTTATCCAATGATCTTGTATCACAAAAGGTCTTTGCAGTAGTTACTGACAATGCTGTGAATATGAAGGCTGCTTGGGCTCAAGTGGAGGAGGCCTACCCTCATATTATGTCTATTGGGTGCGCAGCTCATGGGCTTAACCTGCTCCTCAAGGACATCATGGGTTTGAGAACCATGGAAGCACTGTACAAGAGAGCCAAGCAAGTTGTTAAGTATGTCAGGGGAAAACAGGTAGTTGCAGCAACCTACAACTCCAAGCAAATGTCAAAGAACAAGAACACCACACTGAAGCTGCCCAACAACACTAGATGGGGTGGTGTTGTCATAATGTACAACAGCCTTCTGGAGGGTAAGGAGTAGCTGCAAGAAATGGCAATATCCCAGTCTGGGGATATGGAAACCACCATCAAGAAAATACTGCTGGATGATGTGTTTTGGGAGAGAATGGTTAGCAGCCTTAAACTGCTCTCACCAGTAGCATCTGCAATTGCTCAGATTAAAGGAGATGACGCTGTCTTGTCAGATGTTCTCAGGCTTTTTACTGATTTAAAAGAACAAACCAGTATTGCCCTACCCACATCCCTGCTGCTCAAAGCAGAGGAGAAGGCAATTGTTCAATTCATACAGACGCGTCAAGAATTTTGTGTCAAGCCGATTCATGCTGCAGCATACATGCTGGACCCAAAGCATGTTGGGAGACCAATACTTTCTGGAGAACAGATCAACAGTGCTTACAGTGTGATTTCTACCCTCTCACACCATCTCAATCTGGATGTGGGCAAAGTTCTGGGAAGTCTGGCAAAGTTCTCTACCAAGCAAGGTCTTTGGAATGGGGATGGGATATGGGAATCATGCAAGCATATCAGTGCACATACCTGGTGGAAGGGACTTTGTGCATCTGAGGCCCTGTCACCTATTGCATCGGTGATACTCCAAATCCCACCTTCATCAGCGGCCTCTGAACGAAACTGGTCACTTTTTGGGAATACGCATACAAAGGTGCGCAACAGGCTGACTAACAAGAGAGTGGAGAAACTGGTGGCTATCCGGGCAAACCTACAACTTATTGAGCCAGATACAGAAGTGTCCACCACACAGCTAGACACTGACACAGAGGAGGAAATGGACACGTCAGAGCCAGAGTCAGAGAATCAGGAGGAGCAATGAGGAGTAGAAGACTCAGAAGACTCATGAGTAGAAGACTCAAAGGGACAAAATAAGGGCAAATTACAGGCTAAATAAGCTGACGCTCTTTTTATTTTATTTAGATGGGTCTTTTTTGTGGGGGTTCAATAAAGTTCAAAATTATAACCTAAATAAAGTTTTGAAAGTCTGTTTTTATTTGTATGGAACAGTATGTCTATTTTGAAGACAAAGATAATATAAGGGTCAGAGACAAAAACCATCAGTGTGCAAAAAAACTCAAAATTCCCATAAATTCCCATAATTCCCATAAATTCCCGAAAATTCCCATGGAAAGTTTCCTCTTTTAAAAATTCCCAGAATTTTGCAACCCTACTAATTGTATAACTAACTAGCACTGGAGCTAACCTTCCATAACTACCAACTAATAACTTTTTATAAACAAAGTATCGTCAAATACTACACTGACAAAGTTGCTATCACGTTAACAAACAAAGATACTCACAGACATTGCATCCTGCCCGGCATATAAGATGAGATGACACATGATTGAGAATCCCTCATGGGAGATTCTCCATAACTCAGTAGGTTCTTTCTGGAATACTACTTCCGGCTTAAAACAGGAACAAGGCCAAATGACCTATTGCCATACACTAACACGGCTATACACTAACTACCACTAGATGGTGCTTTCTGCATGTAATAAGTCCAGAACACACACCTTGAGTATTGTGTGCAGTTTTGGTCACCTTATGTGAGGAAGGATGTTCTTGCCATGGAGAGAATGCAGCGAAGATTCACCAGACTGATACCTGGGATGGCAGGAATGAAGTATGACGAGAGATTGGGACAATTAGGCTTATATTTGCTTGAGTTTAGAAGAATGACATGGGATCTCATTGAAACTTATAAAATTCTAACAGGACTAGACAGACTAGATGCAGGAAGGATGTTCCCGATGGCAGAGGTTTCCAGAACCAGGGGTCATAGTCTAAGGATAAGGGGTAATCCATTTAGGACTGAGATGAGGAGGAATGTCTTCATCCAGAGAGTGGTGAACCTGTGGAATTCTCTACCACACAAGGCAGTTGAGGCCAATTCATTAAATATATTAAAAAAGGAGTAAAATATATTTCTTAAGTCTAAAGGGATCAAGGGATATTGGGAGAACGCAGGGACAGGCTACTGAATTTGGATGATCAGCCATGATATAATTAAATGGCGGAACAGGCTCAAGGGGCTGAATGGCCTACTCCTGCTCCCATCTTCTATGTTTCTACAACAAATACTGGGGGAACAAGAGATACTGGGGAACAACACGATGGCATAAGGGCAGCACGGTGGCATAGTGGTTAGCACTGTTGCTTCAAAGCTGCATTGCCCTGCGACAGTTCCTCCAGGCACTCGTCCAGTGAGGAGGTGTCGAGCATTTCCTCCTCTCCTGCGGGACGTGACTGTTCCCCCGAAGGTCCGGCTTGCTCCTCCTCCTCCTCCTGGTTGGAGGTGCTGTCACTGGCAGCCTCAGGGTCCTGGTCGTCACCAGCTGAAAGCAGGAATGCACAAGAGTAGCTTCAGAGTGAGGAGACGGCGTCAGCGAGGGAGTTAGGACTGGTGGGATTCAGCGCATTGGTGGGACAGTGGCAAAGGAGGTAGCTCGGATGGGCCAGTGCGACGCGAGAGGGCCAAAAGGCGAGGTCCTTACCATTGCCGGGCAGTGGAGGGTCGGATACACCGCACGCTGTGGGGACAATCACACGGGCTCCCATGAGCACACACACGCGCTCCTCCAGCCGAGTGAGCTTCTGCAGCTTGGCGCGGCCACCCCTGGCACGGGCCTGGCGATTAAATGCTACTTTAGCCTGCAAGAGAAAGGACGGGCTGTAAGTGCGCAGTGAAGCCCTGATGTAGTGTGCACTGCCTCCCATGGTGGAATAGCTTGGCCAGAGTGAAGCCCTGATGTAGTGTGCACTGCCTCCCATGGTGGAATAGCTTGGACAGAGTGAAGCCCTGATGTAGTGTGCACTGCCTCCCATGGTGGAATAGCTTGGACAGAGTGAAGCCCTGATGTAGTGTGCACTGCCTCCCATGGTGGAATAGCTTGGACAGAGTGAAGCCCTGATGTAGTGTGCACTGCCTCCCATGGTGGAATAGCTTGGACAGAGTGAAGCCCTGATGTAGTGTGCACTGCCTCCCATGGTGGAATAGCTTGGCCAAAGTGTAGAGTGCCGAATGGCCATTTGATGCTCATGACTGTCCCAATGCTGCTGGCTGAGGGCTGGCCAAAAGGACTTTCAGGTCCCTTTGCCCATCATGTCAGGTGTACATGCAAGAATGAGGAGGAGACTGGAAAGGCTACTCACCCTCACAATCCTGGTCAGATCGTTGTATTTCTTACGGCATTGTGTGTGGGTCCTGGGGGCCTCGCCGGTGAACGTCACCCTCTGGGCGATCTGCTTCCAGGCTTTGGTGTAGTCGTGGTGGGTTGGATTCCTCCCACTCTCTGGAAACAAGATCTTGCGCCTCACCTCCAGAGCTGTGACCATTATGTCCAGATCACCCTCTGAGAAGCGCAGGGCACGCTGACGGGCCTTCTCTGGCGTTGCCATGACTCCCTGGGGCTGAGCAGTAGTGTTGAGGCCTCTTTGCAAGGCTGCAGTGTGCAGGGCGTGGCAGCAGACCAATTCGTCCCTTCCCCCTTTAAGAGCTGGTCGGCACCACGGGGTCTGCTGTCAGTGCAAAAATGACCGCACCCGTGCTGCGCCCCGCCTGGGCGCTATCCCTCTGGACCGCCGGCTTAGCGCCTAAAGAGAGTAGTGGAACGCCTCTTTTAGCGCTCCACCAACCTCTTAGGGCGAAGCCACTGAATTCCCGGCAACGGGGCGCTACTTTGGGGCGGGCGCTAACTTCGGGCGGGCGCTAAGGTTAGCGCCCCAAAACTGCCTATACTGAAAATCTAGCCCTAGGGGCCTTCCAACCTCCCGCTGGCAGGATGTGCTCCCCGATGCGCTCCACTCTATTCGGTCACTGCTCTGCACTGCCACTAACGCCACCCCTCATGAGAAAATGTTTGTCTTCCCAAGGAAGTCCACATCGGGGACATCGCTACCGCCATGGCTGACGTCCCCAGGGCCGGTCCTACTGAGAAGACACGTGAGGACCCATAAAACGGACCCCCTGGTCGAGAGGGTCGACCTCCTCCACGCCAACCCCCAGTATGCTTACATCGCATACCCGGACGGGCGGGAGGACACAGTCTCCATAAGAGACCTTGCACCCTCGGGGGCCGCAGTAACCCACTACCCACTACCACCCCCCCCCACGATCTGATATCCAGCCCCAGCAGACGGCAGGCCTGGGCCCCGCGACCCGCTCGACATCTACGAGGACGACACGCCTGTGCCACAGCCTACGCTGGACTCGACGCCGGAAGCTTCACTACCCCTGCCGTCGCCACGCAGATCACAGCGGCAGACAAGACCTCCGGAGAGACTCCAATACACTAACTTTTAATACACTTCACCCCGCCGGACTCAATTTTAAACAAGGGGTGAATGTGGTAAACCACTGTTTGTATTCCTGTTTGTCCTGTTTGTCTTCCACTGTGTACATGCCTGGACATGCCTCGGCTGACTCCTCCCACAGGTCCTAGTATAAAGGTGACTGCTCCCCAGCCCTTGTATCCTGGACCGGTCGACCACTCGAGGCAGACCTCCATTCTGTTGTTAATAAAAGCCTTTGGTTACTCTTCTAACTCTCAGTCTTTTATGAGTAATTGATAGCGCATCAGTGAGGAGGACATAAAAAACCTGCAAGGGGACATAGACAGGCTAAGTAAATGGGCAGAGATTTGGCAGATGGAATACAATACTGGAAAGTGTGAGGTTATGCACTTTGGCAGGAAAAATCGTAGAGCAAATTATTATCTTAATGGATAGAAACTTGAAAGTACTGAAGTACAAAGGGATCTGGGGGTCCTGGTGCACGAAACTCAAAAGGTTAGAATGCATTTGCAGCAAATGATTAAGAAGCCCTGGCTTTCATTGCTAGGGGGTAGAATATAAAAATAGGGAGGTATTGCTTCAGTTGTACAAGGTATTGGTGAGACCGCACCTGGAATACTGCATACAGTTTTGGTGTCCATACTTAAGAAAAGACATATTTGCTCTCAAGTCAGTACAAAGAAGGTTCACTCGGTTAATCCCGGGGATGAGGGGATGGACATATGAGGAGAGGTTGAGTAGATTGGGACTCTACTCAATGGAGTTCATAAGAATGAGAGGCGATCTTATTGAAACATATAAGATTGTGAAGGGGTTGGATCGGGTGAATGCGGGGAGGATGTTCCCGATGATGGGTGAAACGAGAACTAGGGGGCATAGCCTTAGAATAAGGGGCTGCTCTTTCAAAACTGAGATGAGGAGGAACTACTTCACTCAGAGGGTGGTAGGTCCATGGAATATGTTGCCCCAAAAAACTGTAGAAGCTACATCATTACATAAATTTAAAACAGAAATAGACAGTTTCCTAGAAGTAAAGGGAATTAAGGGTTAAGGGGAACGGGCAGGAATTTGGACATGAGTCTAGGTTCGGATCGGTCATGGCCCTGTGGGTAGCGGAGCGTACCCAGGGGCTGTGTAGCCTAATCCTGCTCCTATTTCATGTGTCTAATTCTGTTAGATTCAGGAGATAGTTTTGTGATAGTAGATTGGCGGTTAGGATCAGATCAGCCATGATCTTATTGAATGGCGGAGCAGGCTCGAGGGGCCGATTGGCCTACTCCTGCTCCTATTTCTTATGTTCTTATGTTCTTATATACTGGGGAACGACAGACACTCTGGAGCAAGAGATACTGGGGATCAACAGATACTGGGGAGCAACAGATACTTGGGGAGCAACAGATACTTGGGTAACAACAGATTCTGGGATATGACAGTTAATGGGGGTACACCAGATACTGGGGAACAACAGATACTGGGGGAAGAAAAGATACTGAGGGAACAACAGATACTGGGGGAAAAACAGACACTGGGAGAACAACAGATACTGGGGAACAACAGATACTGGGGAACAACAGATACTGGGGGAAAAACAGATATTGGGGGAAAACAGACACTGGTTAACAACAGATACTGGGTAACAGCAAATACTGGGGGAACAACAGATACTGGGAGAACAACAGATACGGGGGAACGACAGACACTGGGGAACAACAGATACTGGGGAATAACAGATAATGCAGAACAACAGATACTGAGGGATCAAGAGATACTGGGGAGTAACAGATACTGGAGAACAACAGATACTGGGGAGCAACAGATACTGGGGGAACAACAGATACTGGGGAACAACAGATACTGAGGGAACAACCGATACTGGAGAACAACAGATATTGGGGAACAACAGTTAATGGGACAACAGCAAATACTGGGGAACAACAGAAACTGGGGAGCAACAGATACTGAGGAGCAACAGATACTGGGGGACCAAGATATACTGGGGAACAATAGATACTAGGGCAACAGCAAATACTGGGGGAACAACAGATACTCTGGAACAAGAGATACTGTGGAAACAACAGTTACTAGGGGAAAACAGATGCTGGGGGAACACCAGATACTGGGGGAAAAACAGATACTGTGGAACAACAGATACTGGGGGAACAACACATACTGGGGGAACAAGATATACTGGGGAACAATAGATACTCGGGGAACAATGGATACTAGGGGAACAATGATACTGAGGGAACAACAGATACTGGAGAACAACAGATAGTGGTGAACAACAGTTAATGGGGCAACAACAAGTACTGGGGAACAACAGATACTTGGGAAACACCAGATACTGGGGAAACAACAGATACTCAGGAACAACAGGTACTCTGGAACAACAGATACTGGGGAATAACAGACACTCTGGAACCACAGCTCCCAGGGGTATCAACAGATACGGGGGATCAACTGATACTGGGGAAACAACAGATACTGGGGGAACAACAGGTACTGGGGGAACAACAGATAGTGAGGGAACAACAGATACTGGGGAATAACAGATACTCTGAAACAAGATACTGGGGGGAAATAGATTGGGGAACGTTACTTAAGGGTTGGTGGTGGATAGGGAATGGCAAACATTTAAAGACGGATGAACTACAGAATTTTTCATCACTGTTTGGCATAAAAATAAAACAAAATAGTGACTCAACCATGGCTAACAAGAGAAATTATGGATAACATAAGATCCAAGGAGAGGACATATAATTTGGTCAGAAAAAGCAGCAAGCCTGAGGATTGGGAGCAGTTTATGATTCAGCAAACGAGGATAAAGTGATTAATTAAGACTGTAAAAGATTCTATAGATATGTAAAGAGAAAAAGATTGGTGAACTCAAGCATAGGTCCCTTGCAGTCAGAATCAGGGGAATTTATAATGGGGAACAAAGAATTATGTCCTTCAGGACTTGGCCAGCTCAGTCAATACTGGTGCTACTGAGCCACTCTTGGTGATGGGCATTGACGACCCCAACCCAGAGTGCATTCTGTGCCCTTGCTACTCTAAGTGCTTCTTCTAAGTGGTGATCAACATGGAGGAGTACTGATTCATCAGCTGAGGGAGGGTTGTATTTGGTAATCAGCAGGAGGTTTCCTTGCCCATGCTTGACCTGAAGGATTGAGTGGAATGTAGGAGGTTAGTATTAGTACTTTAGCTTGTAGAGTGGAAAACTTTGGGTTTTGTTCTTCCGGTGGTGGTCTGGTCATCGAGTTTTGTTGCGGCTCGGTCACGGTGGCCTAGATCATTAACTGTGTAGTGGTAATGATCTGAAGGGATTGCTTACCTGGCCCTCTCTGCTACCGCGGTGCTTGTGGTCGGTCCTCGTGTAAGGCTGCGGTTGTGGCCAAGTCGTCTTCGGTCGAGACTGCCCCACCGTGCCCCCTCACCATGATGTTGCGTGAGCCTTCCTGTTAGCTTCACTTGGCCCCCTCTGGTGTCGTGTCGATTGCTAGCGTTTTTTTTGTTTACCGGTGGGCCTACAATTATACTGATTTTGAGTTTGTTATCTGCGCACCAAATCAGGGTTAGTTCTTTGTCCGATTTTGGTGGGCTCATTAAGGTGATTATACCCATTTTCCTTAACTGGTTTTGGGGCAGTTGTCTCATTGCTAAATGCCCTTTAATGTCTTGGGTGTTTGTCATGCATAAGATGCCTTCCTGGCTTGGTAGCTAGTTCGAACTGTAAGTGATTATTTATGCAGAGTTTTGATGGGCTTTAAGTTTGTGCAAGATTAAGTCTTTTCCTGAGTTGATTTGTTTAAAGGGAAGAATATGTGTTCTGTCTCATCCAGTTGTCTGGTTTCAAAATAACAAGCCTGCAGGACCAGGCATGTCAAGTTTTAAGTTTTTGAACTTGACATGCTGTTTGCAGGGTCCTGCTTTAACCTTGCAGTTTTTGCCATAAAGTCCAAAAGCCATTGTCCTTCAGGGTTCCTTTATTGAATAACTTGTCCTTTGGGGTTCCTTTATTGAATAACTTGTCCTTCAGGGTCCCTTATTAATAAATTGGGAAATGTGGGAATTTTGAGAATCCTACACCATGTCGGATTATCACACAGTCCCTGTAAGGATTGAATGGTGCGTAGGGGGCTAGTGATATCACACAGTCCCTGTAAGGATTGAGTGGAGTGTAGGACAGGTAGTGTTATCACACAGTCCCTGTAAGGATTGAGTGGTGTGTAGGGGGTTAGTGATATCATACAGTCCCTGTGAGGATTGAGTGGAGTGTAGGACTGGTAGTGTTATCACACAGTCCCTGTAAGGATTGAGTGGCATGTCAGATGGTTAGTGTTATCACACAGTCCCTGTAAGGATTGAGTGGTGTGTAGGGGGTTAGTGTTATCACACAGTCCCTGTAATGATTGAGTGGCGTGTAGGGGGAAACTAAAGACAATCACTATCACTAAGAAAAAAGTATTTGGTACAATAATGGGACTAAAAGACGACAAGTCCCCTGAACCAGATGGCCTGCATCCCAGGCTCTTAAAAGAAGTGGCTGCAGAGACAGTGGATGCATTGGTTGTAATATACCAAAATTCCCTGGAACCTGGAGAGATCCCAGCGGATTGCAAAACCGCAAATGTAACACTCATATTTAAGAAAGGAAGGAGACAGAAAGCAGGAAACTATAGACCAATTAGCCAAATATCTGTCATTGGAAAATGCTGGAGTCCTTCAATATGGAAGCAGTAGCAGGGCATTTGGAAAATCATAATGCAGTCAAGCAGAGTCAGCATGGTTTTATGAAAGGGAAATCATGTTTAACAAATTTGCTGGAGTTCTTTGAGGATGCAAAGGGTAGGGTGGATGTGGTGTATTTGTATTTCCAGAAGCATTCGATAAGGTGCCACATATAAGGTTACTACATAAGATAAGAGCTCACGGAGTTGGGGGTAATATATTAGCATGGATTTGAATTGGCTAACTAACAGAAAGCAGAGAGTCGGGATAAATGGGTCATTTTCCAATTGGCAAATGATAACTAGTGAGGTGCCACAGGGATCGGTGCTGGGGCCACATCTATTTACAATCTACTTAATGACTTGGGTGAAGGAACCGAGTGTAATTTAGCCAAGTTTGCAGATGATACAAAGATGGGTGGGAAAGCAAGTTGTGCAGAGGACTCAAAGAACCTGCAAAGGGATATAGACAGGCTAAGTGAGTGGGCAAACATTTGGCAGATGGAGTATAATGTGGGAAACTGCGAGGTTATCCACTTTGGCAGGAAAAATAAAAAAGGAAATTGTTATTTAAGTGGAGAGAGATTACAAAATGCTACATTTCAGAGGGACCTGGGGGTCCTTGTGCATGAAACACAAAAGTTAGCATGCAGGTACAGCAAGTAATCAAAAAGGCAAATGGAATGTTGGCATTTATTGCAAGGGGGTTGGAGTATAAAAGTAGGGAAGTCCTGCTACAACTGTGCAGGGTATTGGTGAGACTACTCCTGGAGTACTGCATACAGTTTTGGTCTTCTTATTTAAGAAAGGATATACTTGCATTGGAGGCAGTTCAGAGACGATTCACTCAGTTGATTCCTGAGATGAGGGGTTTGATTTATGAAGAAAGGTTGAGCGGGCTGGGCCTATACTCATTGAAATTTAGAAGAATGATAGGTGATCTTATTGAAACATATAAGATTCTGAGAGGTTTTGACAGGGTGGATGCAGAGAGGACACTTCCCCTCGAGGGAAAATCTAGAACTTGGCGGCATAGATTCAGAATAAGGGGTCGCCCTTTTAGAACTGAGATGAGGAGGAATTTCTTCTCTAAAAGGGTCATAAATCTGTGGAATTCTCTTCCACAGAGAGCTGTGGAGGCTGGGTCATTAAATACATTTAAGGTGGAGGTAGACAAATTTTTGCAAGATAAGGGAGTGAAGGGTTATGGGCAGCGGGCAGGGAAGTGGATTTGTGCCCAAGATCAGCTATGATCATATTGAATGGCGGAGCAGGCTCGAGGGGCAAAGTGGCCTATTCCTGCTCCTATTTCTTATGTTCTTATGTTCTTATGCAGGGGGTTAGTGTTATCACACAGTCCCTGTAAGAAATGAGTGGAGTGTAGGGGTTGAGTGGAGTGTAGGGGTTAGTGTTATCACACAGTCCCTGTAAGAAATGAGTGGAGTGTAAAGGTTGAGTGGAGTGTAGGGGTTAGTGTTATCGCACAGTCCCTGTAAGGATTGAGTGGTGTGTAGGGGGTTAGTGTTATCCCACAGTCCCGTAAGGATTGACTGGTCTGCCGGGGGTTAATGTTATCACACAGTCTCTCTAAGGATTGAGTGGATTGCCACGGGTTAGTGCTATCACACAGTCCCTGCAATGACTGAGTGGAGTGTCCGAGGTTAGTGTTATCGCACAGTCCCTGTAAGGATTGAGTGGATTATCGGGAGCTAGTGTTATCACACAGTTCCTGTATGGATTGCGTGGAGTGCAGGACCTAAAGTTAGCAGGCAAGGTAGATAAGGTGGTTAAGAAGGCATACGGAATGCTTGCCTTTATTAGCCGTGGCATAGAATACAGTGTAGGGGGCATCTTTTTCGGAGTTTACGGTAATTTACCTTCCTTTACCTGGTTTACGGTAATTAACCTGGTAAAGCAGCCTTTTGCCACTGCACCTCTGACCAATCCCAAACAGCGGTTTTGAATCGCTAAACCCCACCTTCCAGTTTGGAATGGAGGACTTATAATTAATGATATATTAAAAACGGACAACTGGTCTGGATGTGAGAAAATCACCTTTTATTAAACTAAAGGTAACTACACCACACAATTTTAGTAATCACTGTACAATTGCTTAAATGGGGGAAGACAGAGGGCAAAAATGAGGGATAAATGGCTACAATGTTAATTAAACAATCTTAGCAATTTCCCTTAAATTAACACCCCCCTTAAACTCCGTACTAGATTGCCTTGCTGAGGAGTCAGAAACCTGCTCACCTGTGGTCCAAGGAAGTAAGAGAGAGATAGCTTCTCAGGAGCTATCTTTATATCCTGCCAGCCCCTGCTGTTTGGCGCTGAAAGGGTCTGTGTGCAAATTGGCGCCCAAAAGTTTGAATACACAAGTGAAAGACCATGATTGGCTGACTCAAATGGCCTTAAAGTGGTTTGAATGTCCCTGCATTCTGGAGCTGAAATGTTCCCACCCACATCCGGAGCTCCCTGGGCTGAACAAAAGGGAGTAATGGGTGATTCAAAAACTCATCCATACTGATCTGTCCCCTATCAAAGTCTTTTCCGTAGTTTTGATGTGTCTCATTGTGTGTGTAAGGGGTTTTCAATGGGCTGGATTGCTGTGTAAACAGAGCCCTTTGCTCTGCAGTTTAGAGTAACTGCAGCTAATCCTTTATGTCAATAAGGCAGCAGTATCAATCGATCGTCTCTGCAGTTTCTATAAACAAACATCTTGTACTACAGGGTGATTGACAGCTTGGGCTTCCTTTGAATGTAAATGGCCTGTGTGTCTCTATTCCTGCTGAAAGTTCTGTTCCTGTTCAGCCATTTTATGCCCCTTTGCAATTTATACAGTTCGAAACTCAAGGTACCATTTTAATCTTAAAGTCCTGATGTTGAGACAATTCAAATCACGCAATTCATCGTCCACGATGTGGATCAATATTCTCCGATCTTCAGGGATTTTGGGGATTTTTGCAAACCCCTACATTCCACCCTTTGGATACTTCCAACTTGATTTTAGTATCTACTCGAAGGAGTGTAAGAATTCGCAATAATTTACAGTTCTGAAGATTAATTTTTTTTGATTAAAGAATCCCTGGGTGTTGTGCTTTTAAATTTCCAGGTATAAAAATGGCTGTCATACCACATGGCCGAAGACAAAGGGGCTTGGAAAGCAGCTTTCTGTGTCTGGAAATAAGGTTCAATGGAGACAAAACGTTACCACAGGACAATGCTTTGTTTACAAAGCAATTGAATGCTATTAGCATTTGTTTGTATATCGAGTGGATACATCTAAACTGCACCTAGCATTCTGGACAATAGAGCAGTTGCATTTTCCCTTTTGTTTCAGCCCAGGGAGCTCCGGAAGACACATTAACCCAGTCCAACCACTCTGAGTTAGCCAATCACAGCTTTCTCTTGTGTATTGGACACTTTGGGCGGGGAATTTTGCACACAGCCCTTGCAGGGCAGAATGGCAGGACCTCACCAGGTTTAAAAGATAGCTGCTGAGAAGCTATCACTCTCTCTTTACTTCGCTGGTCCGCAGGTGAGCAGGGTGTTCTGACTCCTCAACAAGACAATCTAGCAGGAGTTAAGGGGTGGTGATTTAAGGGAATTGCTAAGATTGTTTAAGTAACATTGTAGCCATTTTATCCCTCGTTTTTGCCGTCTGCAACCCCGTTATATAGTTTTACTCTAATTACTGTGTTCGTGTGGTATAGTTTATTCTTTTGATTGTAGTTTATTTAGGTAATAAAACTTGATTTTTCTCTCATCCAAACCACTTGTCCGTTTTAATATCGTTAATTATAAGTTCCTCCACTCAGAACTGAAGGAGGGGAAGCGATTTGAAACCGCTGTTTGTAAATTGGTTTAGAGTGCAGCAGCAAAAGGCTGCTGACCAGGTGAATTAACGTAAGCCAGGTACAAGGTTGGAATTGGTCAGAGCTCAGAGGCAAAGGCTGCTGGCCAGGTAAATTACCATAAACCAGTTAAAAGAAGCCTCTCCTTACAAATGGCGAGCCAGGTCGGAGTCGAGGCAATTTTTGATTTAATAAGTGCTCTGGATCTGGAGAAAGCAACAGCTCTTGTTTCTCTCATTTTCCATATGTGGGTAGCCCTGTGGATGTGAGCAGCAGCGTGTAGGCTGACCTATCGGGGTATAGGTGGCTGGGTTAGGAAGGGTGTGAAGAGAGAGCAGGAGGAGGTTATAGAGCGCCTTGTGCAGGAAGTCACTGAGGCCAGAGATAGTGAGATGAGACTGCGGGAAGAGAATGCCTGCCTCATCTCAGAAGTAAAAGAGCAGGAGGAAAGGTTTGGAGAAGTAAGGACAGCCTATAAGCTGGCCTGCGCCCAAAGGTTTAGTGAAGCAGATCATGGCCCCCGTAGGGCAGAGATAAAAAGCCTTAACGTGGCTTTAAAGGTAGCAAGGGGAATGATTTGTGTGATCAGCCCGAAGGCAGGTCAGCTGGACTTTACTGGCAGCCCAACTAGAACCATCCCACAGGCAGCACCCAGAACGGTGCTGGATTGGGATTTAGAGACCCCAAGACCGCAGCCCACAGCTCCGAATCTTGAGGAGCTCTGGCAGCGAGGAGGGGTGGGCAATGGCGTGGTAGGAGTACACCAGCAGGTCCCGCTAGATGGGATGGGGTTCAGTGGCAGATGGCAATTAGGTAAATACAGGGGTTGGTTGTTTGTGAGGGGTCAGAAATTATTGCTCATTTCTTCAAGAGGATACTACAAGCAAGCTGGAAGTATCCAAGGGCGGACTGTAAGAATTCGCAATAATTTACAGTTCTGAAGATTAATTTTTTTGATTAAAGAATCCCTGGGCATTGTGCTTTTAAATTTCCAGGGATAAAAATGGCTGTCGCACCACATGGCCGAAGACAAAGAGGCTTGGAAAGCAGCTTTCTGTGTCTGGAAGTAAGGTTCAATGGAGACAAAACGTTACCACAGGACAATGCTTTGTTTACAAAACCATTGAATGCTATTAGCATTTGTTTGTATATCGAGTGGATACATCTAAACTGCAGAAGAGACTTTTGTATCTTGAATGGGAACCGTTTAAGAACTGAATGGGTTTAAATCACCTAGCATTCTGGACAATAGAGCAGTTGTATTTCCCTTTTGTTTCAGACCAGGGGGCTCCAGAAGACACATTAACCCAGTCCAACCACTCTGAGTTAGCCAATCACAGCTTTCTCTTGTGTATTGGACCTTTTGGGTGGGTATTTTGCACACAGCCCTTGCAGGGCAGAACAGCAGGACCTCACCAGGTATATAAGATAGCTGCTGAGAAGCTATCTCTCTTTTTACTTCGCTGGACCACAGGTGGGCAGGGTGTTCTGATTATGCGGCAAGGCAACCTAGCAGAAGTTAGGGGGTGGTGATTTGAGGGTAATTGCTAAGATTGTTTAAGTAACATTGTAGCCATTTTATCCCTCGTTTTTGCCGTCTGCAACCCCCTGTTATATAGTTTTACTGTAATTACTGTGTTCGTGTGGTATAGTTTATTCTTTTGATTGTAGTTTATTTAGGTAATAAAACTTGATTTTTCTCTCATCCAAACCACTTGTCCGTTTTAATATCATTAATTATAAGTTCCTCCACTCAGAACTGAAGGAGAGGTAGCGATTCGAAACCGCTGTTTGTAAATTGGTTTAGAGTGCAGCAGCAAAAGGCTACTGAACAGGTGAATTACCGTAAACCAGGTAAAAGGTTAGAATTGGTCAGAGCTCAGAGGCAAAGGTTGCTGGCCAGGTAAATTACCATAAACCAGTTAAAAGAAGCCCCCCCTTACAAATTAAACATTTGAAACAACATGCTTAAATAAAACCCTGACCATCACGTGCCGATGATGGGTTGCGAAATTCGAGTGGGTGTTGCTCCTCCCACCTGGGCAGTAAATGTTCCTTCCATCCCCCTTTGATCGTCTTAAACTTTAAAACAGGCAGAATGGATTTACAGACCAGCCTGCTCCGCCAGCCCCGAGCCGTTCCCTTGTCCTTTTGTGGCGGCGGGGTACCCCTCACGTTTAAAATTACCTTTGCACAGACCGAGACCGGGGAGTATGGGACCGTGACTCCCAGTCCCTCCCCCTCCTGTCTTCCCTCGACTGGCTGCAGAAAATGATGGGTGCCTGTGTGGCAGCTCTCCCTGGCCCCACCCAGATCCGGCCACCCATTCATCCTTCCCAGCCACACTTACCCTCTGTGCCCGTGGGCCCCCGGGTGTGTTCCTCCCTCCCCCGACCGCACCCACGCGACTCTTGTGTCTCCCCCTCCCTATACGATCTATCCCAGGTCATCACCACCCACCCCTGAGGAACGCATCCCTATCACAAGGCGCTCGCGCTTCCCCATCGTGGCTCCTCAACAGCGAGGTCTCCCGCAAGTGAACTTTGGTCAGGATAGTGCTGGGTTGGGGGTCGTGCCCCACCCAGCTGGGGCCATCTCCTCCCCGTAGGAGGAGTAGGCAAGTTCCTCCAGAACCTGTCTGTTTTTTCCCGAAGATCGCTGCGGGGTCTCCTGGATTCGTCCAGTGGCGAGGTGATCCCAAACATTCTGTCTCCATATCTTCATTCGGTGCCCAGCTCGGGCTGGGCGAACATGGCTGCTTCATTTTCCAATCTCCTGCAAAAACTTAAAAGGACATGCAGCCAGGTCTCACTGATCTGCTGCCTTAGGTGGAAACATGGTCGGGTCCCTCGACCTCGGACCGAAAATATAAACATTTGGCACACATGTAAACTTAAACTCTTTAAACTTAAACTTAAGACTAGTAATTTGAAAGTAAAATTTACACCTTAAAGCAAGCTATATACACACACATAGCTATAATACAAATGCGGTCCATCTCCAGACGGCCAGGCTAATCTCTGGCACTGTCGCAGATTGCTGCTGGCTGCAGCGAAGCTGGACTGCCTCCTGTCTCTGGTCCCTCGCAGCTTATGGCTGTTGAGTGGGGGCCTCTGTTCTCTGGCTTCTCCCTGGCTCGGGAGGCCACCCTACTCCACTGTAAAGTGGGTGACCATGCTTTCTTAGGCTGCGGCACCCACTGAGACTTTCTGAGGGATGTCTCTATGGGGGAAACATTGGCTGGTGGACCCTGAGCTTGGGTCACAGCCCCAGCTGGCTGGGAACCTTCTCCCCCATGTCCAAATAGCCCGCACTGTATAATGTACCTGGCAGCCTGCCGGTGCAAATCTCTCTCTGTGTCACGGGGCCGTGCATTCACGGGGCCATTTTGCTAAGGTTTCGGTAGTTGACCCAAGTGCAGGAAACCTATCCAAGGACTCGAGACCGGGTAGAACTCGAAAGATGCTTAACTTGATACTCGAAAACACAGAGACATGGTAACACTCGAAAGGAGATTCACTTGAGACTCGAAAACACAGAGACTCGAGAGAGCTGCTACTTGCAGGCAGGTGAACCCAGCACTGAGCAAAGAGGACAGGAAACAGGAAGCTTAAATACAGGCCAGAGTGGTCACGTGACATAATTATTCAAATGAGACAGGAGACAAATACTTTAACAACACACAAGTGAGGCTAGAGGCACAAAGACAAGACAAGACCGAACAACTTTATTAACTAGCCTAATTACTCTGATGAGATCAATTACTTGAGAAACAGGTGAGGAGAGGGGCCCAGAAGGCACGGCAGCAGTGCACCGAGGCCTCAAAAACCACCCTTAGGTGGCGAGCAGAGGGAAGTGCTGCTGAAGCCGTTACAGTACCCCCCCCCTTTAGGGACGGCACCTGATGTCCCATAAGCCTAAGATGATCACTATTTTATTTATTTATTTTATTTTACTTTTTTCTTCCTCTCTTTATACTTTATTTTTAGCGAGACTCGAGAATTAAACACAAAAAACACAGTGGGAGCTCGGGAGCGCTCGAGAGTTCAACAGCACAAAACACAGCAAAAGCCCAAATATTTGCCCAAGATAACTTCACAGAATCACCAGTGCAGATAGAGGCCATTTCAGCCCATCGAGCCTGCACCGACACATATCCCACCCTATCCCCGTAACCCCACGTATTTAATCCCCTAACACTAAGGGTCAATTTATCATAGCCAAATCAACCTAACCTGCACATCTTTGGACTGTGGGAGGAAACCAGAGCACCCGGAGGAAACCCACGCAGACACAGGGAGAATGTGCAAACTCCACACAGACAGTCGCCCGAGGCCAGATTTGAACCCGGGTCCCTGGCGCTGTGAGGCAACAGTGCTAACCATTATGCCACCGTGCCTCCCTTGAGAGTTTATCTTGTGCAGGAGAGCTCGAAAGTTTAACTTGTCCAGGAGAGCTTGAAAGTTTATCTTGTCCAGGAGAGCTCAAAACTTTATCTTGTCCAGGAGAGCTCGAAAGTTTCTTATCCAGGAGAACTCGAAAGTTTCTTATCCAGGGGAGCTCAAAAGTTTCTTATCCTGGGGAGATTGAGACCTTTATCCAGGAGAGCTCAAAAGTTTCTTATCCAGGGGAGCTCGAAAGTTTATCGATACCAAAACCGAAGAGTTCGAGAGTTTATTTTGTCCAGGAGAACTTGAAAGATTAATTTGCCCAGGAGAACTTGAAAACTTCTTTTCTTCTTTCTTTTCTTTACTCTTTATCTTGTCCAGGAGAGCTCGAAAGTTTATTTTGTCCAGGAGAGCTCGAGAGTTTAACTTGTCCAGGAGAACTTTAAAACTTAACTTGCCCAGGAGAGTAGCAAAACACAGCGGGGGTCTTCTTCCTAGGGGACTCGAGAATTAAACACAGAAACACAGGGGGGAGTCCTCTTCCTAGGAGACCAAACATTTGCCCAAGAGTGCTCGAGAGTTTAACACAATGAGGGCCAGGAGACGTGAGAGTTCACTCGAAAATTTAACTTGAGAATTT
This sequence comes from Somniosus microcephalus, assembly GCF_052327205.1. NCBI lineage: Eukaryota > Metazoa > Chordata > Chondrichthyes > Squaliformes > Somniosidae > Somniosus > Somniosus microcephalus. Next base: position 108,197,253 of record NC_140994.1, read on the forward strand.
AACACAGTAGAGGGCCAGGAAGCTTGAGAGTTAAACACAATGAAGGTCCAGTAGACTTGAGAGTTCACTCGAAAATTTAACACTATGAAGGCCCAGGAAACTTGAAAGTTGACTTGAAAGTTTAACACAACGGGAGGCCAGGAAACTTGAAAGTTGACTCGAAAATCTAACACTATGAAGGCCAAACAGGCGGCCTGAGAGTTCACTTGGGGGTCTAACACAGTAGAGGCCCAGGAAGCTTGAGAGTTGACTTGAAAATATAACACAACGAAGGCCCAGAAGACTTGAAAGTTCACTCGAAATTTTAACACTATGAAGGCCCAGAAGACTTGAAAGTTCACTTGAATTTAACATAGGAGAATTGAAAGTTCACTCGAAAATTTAACACAATGAGGGCCCAATAGACTTGAAAGTTCACTTAAAATAGGAGACTTGAAAGTTCACTCGAAAATTTAACACAGTGGGGGTCTTCTTCCGAGGAGACTCGAAAAATTAAACACAAAGACACAGCGGGGAGTTTTCTTCCTAGGAGACCAAATATTGCCCAAGAGAGCTCGAAAATTAACTCGAGAGTTTCAAACCTTGGCTGGATGGTTTCTGCTGGGTCCATCTATGGCTCTCAGTCCTACTGTCACGGGGCCGTGCATTCACGGGGCCGTTTTGCTAAGGTTTTGGTAGTGGACCCAAGTGCAGGAAACCTATCCAAGGACTCGAGACCGGGTAGAACTCAAAAGATGCTTAACTTGATACTCGAAAACACAGAGACATGGTAACACCCGAAAGGAGATTAACTTGAGACTCGAAAACACAGAGACTCGAGAGAGCTGCTACTTGCAGGCAGGCGAACCCAGGACTGAGCAAAGAGGACAGGAAACTGGAAGCTTAAATACAGGCCAGAGTGGTCATGTGACATAATTATTCAAATGAGACAGGAGACAAATACTTTAACAGCACACAGGTGAGGCCAGAGGCACAAAGAAAAGACAAGATCGAACAACTTTATTAACTAGCCTAATTACTCTGATGAGATCAATTACTCGAGAAACAGGTGAGGAGAGGGGCCCAGAAGGCACGGCAGCAGTGCACCGAGGCCTCAAAAACCACCCTCAGGCGGCGAGTAGAGGGAAGTGCCGCTGAAACCGTTACACTCTGGGTTTGTCTGCTCTTCCCTGCCCACTCCTGTGCTGGGGGCAGGCATACTCTCACCATCCGCTGCTGGTGGCTGGAATTTTTTCTCCCCATGTTTAAAACCTGGTGTCAGCTCCCTCCCTTTATCTCCTGCAAGAGGGATTGCTATCCCTGCCCCCCCCGCCAGTGTCCCACATCATGGGGGGGACCACTCTAGGAGCGGGCTGGGAAGCTGGTCCCTTTAAACAGGCCACTGCACCTGCGTGAATCTGCTGTTCGGAAGACTGGGCGATTCCTGTCTCCAGACCAGCGCCCGCGTGGGCAGTTTCAGTGAATGAATGGGCAGCAGCCTGCTGATTTCTAATCCCAGGCTGCTGTTTCTTTGTTTCTGAGCCACCTAACTTGCTCAAATTAAAACTTTGGTTCGAATTTAAGCTTTTCCCAAAATGTAGGTCCCACTGGGGTGGGGAAGTGTCCCAATTTGTGGGCAGGACAAACTGTCCCTGGAAGCAAGCCACATTGCCTGTCTTTGTAGGCTGTGAACTTGAACTTGCATGGACAGCAAACTCATGTTCCCTCACCCAGGTAGCTTTAAATGGGGAATTTTGGACCTGCCTTTCAACTGGGGCCAAAATTATCCCCTGTGTGCCTCCCTTGTCCCGCATTTCTGCTACTGCACCTGCTCTACAGGGGTTCCAGAACTCTCCTTCCCTGTTCCCTGGCTTAAACAGCTTACTCTGAACATGAATGGCTCCTCCCCCCACACAAGCCACAGTGCTTGCCTGTGAACTCGAACTTGCTGTGGGCTGAGGATTCCTATTCTCAGGCTCACTCCTCACGGGTGGACCGTACCTCCGTTGTTGGAGGGGGTACACTGATCCTTGTCCCCGCCTGCCTAGCGGGACCTGCTGCTTTTCTCCTACCACCCCATTGTCCACCCCTCCTCGCTGCCAGAGCTCCTCAAGACTCGGAGCTGTGGGCTGCAGTCTTGGTGTCTCTAATTCCCAATCCAGCACCGTTCTGGGTGCTGCCTGTGGGATGGTTCTACTTGGGCTGCCAGTAAATTCCAGCTGACCTGCCTTCGGGCTGATAACGCAAATCATTCCCCTTGCTACCTTTAAAGCCACATTAAGGCTTTCTATCTCTGCCCTACAGGGGCCATGATCTGCTACGTTAAACCTTTGGGCGCAGGCCAGCTTATAGGCTGTCCTTACTTCTCAAAACATTTCCTCCTGCTCTTTTACTTCTGAGATGAGGTGGACATTCTCTTCCCACAGTCTCATCTCACTATCTCTTGCCTCAGTGACTTCCTGCACAAGGCGCTCTATAACCTCCTCCTGCTCTCTCTTCACACCCTTCCTAACCCAGCCACCTATACCCCGATAGGTCAGCCTACACGCTGCTGCTAACATCCGCAGGGCTACCCACATACTGAAAACGTAAGAAACAAGAGCTGATGCTTTCTCCAGATCCAGACCACTTATTAAATCAAAAATTGCCTCCACTCCTACCTGGCTCGCCATTTGTAAGGGGGGCTTCTTTTAACTGGTTTATGGTAATTTACCTGGCCAGCAGCCTTTGCCTCTGAGCTCTGACCAATTCCAACCTTATATCTGGTTTACGGTAATTCACCTGGTCAGCAGCCTTTTGCTGCTGCACTCTAAACCAATTTACAAACAGCGGCTTCGAATCGCTACCCCTCCTTCAGTTCTGAGTGGAGGAACTTATAATTAATGATATTAAAATGGACAAGTGGTTTGGATGAGAGAAAAATCAAGTTTTATTACCTAAATAAACTACAATCAAAAGAATAAAATATACCACACGAACACAGTAATTACAATAAAACTATATAACAGGTGGTTGCAGATGGCAAAACGAGGGATAAAATGGCTCCAATGTTACTTAAACAATCTTAGCAATTACCCTCAAATCACCACCCCCTAACTCCTGCTAGGTTGCCTTGCTGCCTAGTCAGAGCACCCTGCTCACCCGTGGTCCAGCGAAGTAAAAAGAGAGTTAGCTTCTCAGCAGCTATCTTATATACCTGGTGAGGTCCTGCTGTTCTGCCCTGCAAGAGCGGTGTGCAAAATTCCCACCCAAAGGGTCCAATACACAAGAGAAAGCTGTGATTGGCTAACTCAGAGTGTTTGGACTGGGTTAATGTGTCTTCCGGAGCTCCCTGGGCTGAAACAAAAGGGAAATACAACTGCTGTATTGTCCAGAATGCTAGGTGATTTAAGCCCATTCAGTTCTTAAGTGATTCCCATTCAAGGTTCAAAAGTCTCTTCTGCAGTTTAGATGTATCCACTCGATATACAAACAAATGCTAATAGCATTCAATTGCTTTGTAAAAAAAGCATTGTCCTGTGGTAACGTTTTGTCTCCATTGAACCTTACTTCCAGACACAGAAAGCTGCTTTCCAAGCCTCTTTGTCTTCGGCCATGTGGTGCGACAGACATTTTTATCCCTGGAAATGTAAAAGCACAACGCCCAGGGATTCTTTAATCAAAAAAATTAATCTTCAGAACTGTAAATTATTGGGAATTCTTACAGGAGTGAGCAAAATTTTCTGACACCCGACAAACAACTATCCCCTGTGTTTACCTTTAGCTGCCTACCACTGATCCCCTGGCCCATCTATTCCCCTCAAATTCGAGAAAAACCATGGTATGGTAGGCATCTTACAGATACATGGCCTAGAAATTCAGTTGGCTGCGCCAGCCATTTGCGCCTTAGGAGGAGTAGATGTCGGGCGCTAGGCGGGTTGCGCCCGGGCGCAGCATGAACTGCGCCTCGCCCCAACTTCACTAGAGATTTAGCACTGGCGCAAATTCTTTGCATGCGCTCAGCTGCGCGCACAGATCATGACATCATTTCCTCGTGCAACGCCCTTTGTGCGCCCCCAAGCGGAACTTCAGTCGCGTCGCCCCATTGTGCGCCTGGTGCCCCTAGCGACTGTGAAGTCGAACGGTGCTCAGCCGATGCAGGGCGCGGGGGGCGCAAATTAAATGGCACTCATCCTGCAATATAAAAGGCTTCCATTTTGCAGCACACCTTCTTGCAAAACGGATCTTTGGAGAGAGACCAAGGTAGATAGCTTTCTGCTTTGGCCCAACACTCGGACAGGTACTTCTAGGCTTCAGGCCACAGCTTTCAAAAAGTTTTTGCCTTCATTGACATCTCATTGTTTGCCAGCCTAATATGGGGGTTGCAATGGGTGTCAACGCAGGCTTTCTCAATTACATCCAAAGGGCTCACAGATGCCGTGAGAGAGTGGCAGCCCTGGTTAGATGGAGAGGGGGCAACAGGTGTCGGCAAAGGAGGCCTTACCCACCCAGGGTATACCGCCAGCAGTTCTCCTATCTCCAGATGTCAGAGGAGCAGTGTGTTCGGAGGCTGCGGTTCAGAAGGGAGGTGGTCACACAGATCTGCCAGCTGCTTGCCGTTGATCTGCAGCCAAAGCTGAGGAGCAGGACGTCTCTGTCGTTGGCAGTGAAGGTGACGGTGGCTCTCAACTTTTATGCCACCGGCTCCTTCCAATCCGCTACTGGATACATTGCCAACATCTCCCATTTCGCCGTGCATTGCTGCATCTGCCAGGTGACCAATGCCCTTTTCAAAAGGAGACGTCAGTTCATCTCCTTCTCCATGGCCCTTGACAAGCAGCAACAGCATGCAATGGGCTTCCCCATGGTGCAGGGTGCCATTGACTGCACGCATGTGGCTTTGCGGGCACTTCTGGAGAATGCCGAGGATTACCGCAACCAGAAGGGCTACCATTCGCTGAATGTACAGCTGGTGTGTGACCACAGGCAGCTCATCCTAGCTGTCAATGCCCGCTTTCCAGGCAGCAGCCATGATGCCTTCATCCTGCGACAGACTTCTGTGGCAGACATGTTCCAGGCACAGCCTCACCCACGAGGATGGCTTATCGGGGACAAAGGCTATCCTTTGTGTACCTGGCTGATGACCCTGCTCCGTGCGCCCAGCACCCCTGCTGAAGAGCGATACAACGAGAGCCATCAAGCGACCAGGAACATCATCGAACAAACAATCGGCGTCCTGAAGCAACGGTTCCGCTGTCTCGATCGTTCCGGTGGAGCCCTGCAGCATTCTCCGGAGCGAGTCTCCCATTTCGTGGTCGTTTGCTGCATGATGCACAACCTGGCTATCCGTAGGACTCAGCCACTGCCACCACAGATTGGAGGACCACCTCAGGAGGAGGAGCAGGAGGAGGAGGAGGAGGACCAGCACAGGAGGGAGGCACAAAGTGCAAGGGCCGCCCATCGCCGGCTTATTGAACGTCGGTTCTAGGCCCCCTCTCAGGGACTGGCTTGTGCCAATGTCAGCAGATGAATGTAGCCACTCCACAAGCCCTCAGCCGAGCAGGGCAACCAGGACTTAACCAAAAAACCATGCACGCTGCAATTTAACAACAAAAATTTATTGAACACCTCTGCCCTTCACACATTACATGCTCATGTGGAGAAACCCCCTCCAAAAACACAAAACTACCAGTCTCGGCCTTACAAAAAGAAAGAAGGACACCAGTCTCGGCCTTACACAAATAAAGGAAGACACCAGTCTCTGCCTTACACAAATAAAGAAAGACACCAGTCTCGGCCTTACACAAAAAAAGTTAGACACCAGTCTCGGCCTTCATATATCAAAAAACACAACAGCCTCGGCCTTCATATATAAAAAAACCTTCTCGGCCTCATATATGAAAAAAACACATGGCCACACCTTCTACTTTTTCTCCTGCGAGGGTGATCCACCTCGCTTCCGCGAGTGGCCCCTTCCTGCCCTGCAGCTCCTCCTCAATGGGACCCCAGCGGCTGCAGCAAGGCTGGTGGAAGGCTGCTGAGGGGCAGATAGCGAGACGGCAGATGCCCTTGGGGGTCGGCCTGCACCAGCTCTGGCCTTGGAGGGGCCGGCTGCTGACCGCTCCAACTCTGGCTGGGCGGCAGCAGTGTGTCCAGCAGCTCCTGGCAGCTGCAATGGCGGAGTGGCAGTGTCGGCTGCAGGAATGGTGGCAACCTGGCAGATCGCAGGTGCTCGCTGGTCACCTGACACATTGGCACTCGCACGGGCCAGCACTGCAGCATGCGCAGCAAACAGCTGAAGGACAGACTGCTGGGCTGCTGCTGCGCGGTGAGTGCCCTGGCGATGCTTGGCTGATCCAACGAGTGTGGCAGCAGTTAGTGCCCATGTGGCCCTGGTCTGTGTCCGCAATACACCAGCCAGTGAATGGACGGCACGACTGAGCACTTGGCTAGAAGCCGACTGTGCTGCCGCGAAGTCCTGCAGACTCCTGGCCTGTGCTGCCGCGATGTCCTGCAGACTGCTGGCCTGTGCTGCATTGATGTCCTGCAGACTCCTGGCCTGTGCTGCATTGAACTGTTCCAGACTCCTGGCCTGTGCTGCACTGAATTGTTGCAGACTCCTGGCCTGTGCTGCCCCGAATTCCTGGACACTCCTTGCCAGTGACTCTATGGAGTCAGAGATCCTTCCCACTGCAGCCATGAGCTCAGTGTGCCTGCGCTCAGCCTGGACGGCCATTTCCTCTAGGAGGTGCACCTCCTCTGCGCTCACCGTCGCAGGACTGGAGGCCGCACTCACCCTCTGGGGAGAAGTCCGCCGAGCTTCCCCACCACTCCCGCTTTGCTGCAGGCCGCTGGGCCCCGAAGCTTCACTCTCCTCCGACCCTTCCCCCCGGCTCCCCTCCAGGGAAGACGTGTCCCCTACATCGCCATGGGCTGGCACGGCTGAGGCGGGCACTGATGGGCCGGCTTCCTCTTCCTCCTCCTCGTCTTCCGAAGGGCTGACAGTGGCAGCTTGAGGGCCCGCCTCCTCACCTGGCGATTCACCATCTGAAAGCAGGAAGGCACAAGAGTAGCTTTAGAGTGAGGACAGGGCGGCAGCGAGGGAGGCATGAGTGGTGCCATTCACTGCATTGGTCGGACAGTGGCAAAGGATGCTGATCTGATGCGCCAGTGGAACGAGAGAGGTCCAAAAGGTGATGCCCTTACCATTGGTGCCCAGAACAGGGTCGGCATCTCCAGTGGCGACGGGGCCCATCAGCCGGCCTCCCATAATGCGCTCCACATGCTGGTCGAGATCGGAGAGCACTTTGAGGTCAGGACGGCCTCCCCCAGCCTCAGTTTGGTTGTGCCAGTTGTGCGCAACCTTGGCCTGCAAAAGAAAGGACGGCCTCTAAGTACAGTGTGTAGCCCTGATCTTTTCTGCACTGCCTCCCATGGTCGAATAGCTTGGACAGTGTGCAGCCCTGATCTAATCTGCAATGCCTCCCATGGTCGAATAGCTTGGACAGTGTGTAGCCCTGATCTTGTCTGCAATGCCTCCCATGGCCGAATAGCTTGGACAGAGTGTAAAGTGCTGAATGTGCAATTGATTTTCATGCCAGGCCCATCGCTGCTGGATGAGGGCTGGCCATTAGGGCTTTCAGGTCCCTTTGCCCATAATGTGAGGTGCACATGCAAGGATGAGGAGGACACTGGAAAGGGCACTCACCCTGACAATCCGAGTGAGGTCGTTGAACTTCTTCCGGCATTGTACAGGAGTCCTGGCAACCACGCTGTTGGAAAACACCCTGTTGGACACCTCCCTCCAGGCTTTCCGGTAGGCGCTGGGCAGCTGCCTCTTGCCACCTTCTGGGTACAAAACATGGCGCCTGCGCTCCACTGCACCAACCAGCAGCCTCAGGTCACCATCACTGAAGCGCTGCGCTCTCTCCCTGGCCTTCTCCATAGTCCTGGGCGTTGTACAGGTGAAGCTGAAGTGGTCAGGCCTAGGTTGAGGGCTTCAGTGTGCAGGGCGTGGCAGGCAAACAAATACACCCTCCCCCTTTAAGAGATGACCGGCGCCAGAGTGTCTGCCGTCAATCAAGAACTCGCCGCACCTGCGCTGCGCCCGGCCTCGGGGGTATCGCTCAGCACCGCTGGCTTAGCGCCTAAAGATAGTCGTGCATTGCCCGTTTTTGCGCAGCAGCAACCTCTTGGGGTGATGCGACTGAATATCGGCGAATGGGGCGCGACTTTGCGCCGGGCGCAAACTTTAGCGGCCGCCCGACTTTACCGCCCCAAAAGTGGCTATACTGAATTTCTAGGCCCATATGTTTACAATAAGGGGCCTAGAAATTCAGTTGCCTTAGCGCCGCTTTTGAGGCGCTAGAGGGACTAGCGCCAGAGTTATGGCCAGTTTAAAAATTCCCTGGGGCCCTAAATCGGCGTTGCACCGGTAGCGCTGCACCGGCACCGATGACGTCATCGGTGTGCGCAGCGTCCCGGTTGCCATGCCGACGGGCCCTAGCGCCGAAATTCAGTTGCGGCCGCCTCGCCCGTGGCAGCCGCAACTAAGACTCTGGCAACAGAGTCTTGCATGAGTTTGCGCCGGCGCATTAAAGGCCCCGCAGCGGCCGGCCGTTTTCCCGCTGGCTGCCTGCCCGCAGCTCCCTCTCCGGACTTCTCCCCCCCACCCCCCGGAACAGATGCAAGCCCGGCACTTGTCCGAGGTGCCGGGCTCATTTTTAGACAGATTTGCGCGGGCCGCGGCCGGGTGCAGGCAGCTCCTCCTTAATGGAAGGAGGAGGCCTGCACTTCCCGAGCCTGCCGCACCGCATCGGGTGCCGCAGCGCCGGAATTGCGGCGCGAAACGGCAGTTAGTGCCGATTTACTGCCGCAAAGACCCTTCAGTAGCGTCGGCAGCCGTTTGGGCGCGGCCCTGCTGAATTTTTGGCGCGCGCAGGGGGACTTAGCGCCGGCACTAACTTCCGGCGCTAAAGCCCTGGCTAAGCCAAAACCCAATTTCTAGGCCAGGGTCTCATAACCCTGCATCACTTGTTACATTATACAATGCAATCAAAATTTACAATCACTTGTTACATTACAACTTATTACAAAATGTAATCAAAATTTACAATCACTTGTTACATTACAACTTATTACAAAATGTAATCAAAATTTACAATCACTTGTTACATTACAACTTATTACAAAATGTTGCAATCTTAGTTATACAATGTAATCAAAATGATCCCAAGCACGGAGAGGGTCCTATGCCTCTGCTCAACTTGGGGCTGTAACACAAAATATAAAAAAAATATTGAACAACATGCTTAAACAAACCCCGACCATCACGTTCCAATGATGGGTCACGAAATTCAAGTGGGTATTGCTCCTCCCACCCGGGCAGTAAATGTTCCTTCCAACCCCCCCCCCTTGAATGGTCTTAAACATTTAAAGCATGCAGAATGGATTTTACAGAACAGGCTGCTCCGCCAGCCCTGAGCCATTCCCTTGTCCCTTTGTGGAGTCGGGGTACCCCTCATGTTTAAATTTACCTTGGCACAGACCGAGACCGGGGAGTATGGGATCGCAACTCCCGGTCCCTCCCCCTCCCGTCTTCCCTCGACTGGCTGGAGAAAATGATGGGTGCCTGTGTGGCGGCTGTCCCTGGCCCCACACTCAAACTTGGATCAAAGATCCGGCCACCCACTCATCCACCCCAGCCACATTTACACTCTAACTTATCCCGTGGGCCCCGAGTGAGTTCCTCCCTTCCCCGAACGCACCCACGTGACTCTTGGGTCTCCCCCTCCCCTTTACAATCTTTCCTGGGCCGTCACCACCCTCTCCCGGGGAACGCGTCCCTTTGACAAGGCGCCCGCGTTTCCCCACCATGACTCCTCAACAGCGAGGTCTCCCGCAAGTGAACTTTGGTCAGGCTAGTGCTGGGTTGGGGGCTGTGCCCCACCCAGCTGGGGCCATCTCTTCCGTGTAGGAGGAGTAGGCAAGTTCCTCTGGACCCTGTCGGTTTCTCCCAAAGGTCGCTGTGGGGTTTCCTTCTGGATTTGTCCAGTGGTGAGGTGATCCCCAACATTCTGTATCCATATCTTCCTTCGATGCCCAGCTCAGGCTGGGTGAATAGGGCTGCTCCTTCGTTCATTCTCCTGCAAAAACTTAAAAGGACATGCAGCCAGGTCTCTCACTGACCTGCTGCCTTAGGTGGAGACATGGCTGGGTCCCTCGACCTCAGACCAAAATACAAACATTTGGCACACTTATAAACTTAAACTTTAAACTTAAAACTACAAAACTAGTTATATCAAAACTTAAAATTCACCTTAAAAGCACGCTATATTCAAACCAAAGCTATAATACAAATGCCACCCATCTCTGGGCAGCCAGGCTAATCTCTGTCAATGTCGCAGATTACTGCTGGCTGCAGCGAAGCTGGACTGCCTCCTGCTCTGGTCCCTCGCAGCTTATGGCTGCTGGTTGGGGACCTCTGTTCTTTGGCTTCTCCCCAGTTCGGGAGTTGCTCTTTGTGGCAGGTACTCTGGTGACCATCTTTTCTTGGGCTTGCAGACCCGCTGAGACTTTGAGTGTTGTCTCTGTGGGGGAAACGTTGGCTGGCAGACCCTGAGCCTGAGTAGCAGCCCTAGCTGGCTGGGAACCTTCTCCCACTGGTGCAAACAGCCCGGACGGTACAATATATCTGGCAGCCTGCCGGTACTCCGGGTTTGTCTCCCTTTCCCTACCCACTCCTTTACTGGGGGCAGGTATTCCCTCACCACCCGCTGCTGGTAGCTGGAAATCTTCCTCCCCATTTCCAAAACCTGTTGCCAGCTCCCCTGCAAGAGGAATTGCTATCCCTGCCTCTCCAGGGTTCGACATCATGGAAGGGACCACTCTGGAAGCGGGCTGGGAAGCTTGTTCCTTCAAGCAGGCAACTGCGCCTGCACAAACTTCCTCCCCTGAGTCCCTCAGCAGAAGCTGTGAAGCCTCTGTCTTCAACCAGGCGTCTGCGCCTGCGCAAACTTCCTCTCTGGAGTCCCTCGGCAGAGGCTGTGAAGCCTCTGTCTTCAAGCAGGCGAATGCGCCTGCGCAGGAAAACTGAAGAGGAGCTGTTGTGGTCCCCCAGGCAACAGCGCCTGCGTGAACCTCCTCCCCGGAGTCCCACGGCAGAGGCTGTGAAGCCTCTGTCTTCAAACAGGCGACTACGTCTGCTCAGGGAAGCTGAGGAGTCGCCGCTGGGGTCCCACAGGTAACTGCGCCTGTGCGTTCGATTTGGCAGAAAAGGGTAGGAAGAACCATTGGGACTTCCAAGCAGGCTACTGCGCCTGCGCATATAAATTGGGAAGCGGGGACCTTTAAGCGGCCGACTGCGCCTGCGCGCTCGGCCTTACAGTGGACAGGAGCCACTGGGGGTTCCAAGTTTGCGACTGCACCTGCGCGAACCTGGTGTTGGCAAATCTCTCCCCTCAGGCGCGCGACTGCACCTGCATGGGGAAACAGAAAAGGAGCTGCTGGGGGTACGGGCTGGGGAACCGCGCTTGCGCGAGTAGTCTCTATGAATGGATTGGCAGCAGCCTGCAGATTTCTAATCTCATGTTGCTGCTTCTTTGTTTCTGAACCACATAACTTGTTCAAAGTTAAACTTTTGCCAAAACCTACATTCCAATTTGTGGGCTGGACAACGTTTCCCTGGAAACAAGCCACAGTGCCTGTCTTTACAGGCTGTGAACTTGAACTTGTCTTGTCAGATTTGTACAATTTACCTGATTTTCCCTGTGTCCCATCCCTGCCTGTAATCGCTGCCACTGGCCCGGACTCATATGGGTCCCAGAAAGTGCCTGCAAGTGCACCCTCCTTGGCCAGCCTATCGGCTAGTCATTGTGGGGAGGCAGAGGTGGGCGAGGGGACTGCAGCACCACTGATGGCTGCTACCTTTCACTGGTTGGTCAGGAGGGACTGCATTGCCTCCAGTAGCAACTCGACTGAGGCGGGGTAAGTTCCAGTATCTACCCTTTGAGTTGGGGCTGCGGGGGTCCCGGCTTTATCGTCTCTCCCAGGCATTTTACAATCCCTGCACCAGTGGCCCTCCTCCCCGCACTTTTAACAAGTTACCTTGTTCTGGGAGGAACGGCTCCCCTCCTGGCGCCATTCTTTCTTATATTGAGCCCCAGGTTTAACCTCGTGGACTTTACCCTTTTGCTGGGGGGTCTCATTATTCCTCTCATTCCTATATGCTACTGTGATCTGCCGGAATACAGTCTCTTCAATTACTAGGGGGTCTCGGGTGTCGAACCAAGTATCAGCCTTTACTTTTATCTGGGGTAGGCAATTGGACACCAGGTAACGAAGCCATTGGGTCCGCTGCCTCTCATTCAGGTGTGCCCTATTTTGTCCCCCTGTACACGCGCAGTTGTAGACTGGCCACAGCCTGTCTGCAAATGCCCATGGGGTCTCCCCTTCCTTATGCAGGGTTTTCCTTACGCAATCGAACGGATTGCCATCGTTCGCACCCATGGCTTCCAGTATTTCCTCCTTCAGGTCCTCAAAACCCTTCTGCCCTCTCTTAGCCTCATCTGAAAGGATCTGATAGAGCTTGCTGTCCACAGAGTAAAGCAACATTTTGGCTTTTTCTTCATCATCACAGCCGTTAACACCGGCTGCCTGTTCTACTTGTTGGAAGTGCATTGAGGGGTCTCCCTTTTCAGAGAGCATGGGAAAATGTTTCACCATGCCTCTGAGCTGTTGGGTATCATAGGGTAACAGATAGGTATTTTGAACAGTCCCTGGGTTATTATCGCTCACGGGCAGACCATACCTCCACTGTCAGAAGGGGTACACTGCTCCTGGTCCCCGCCTGCCTAGCGGGACCCGCTGGCATTCTCCAATGACCCCATTGTCCACCCCTTCTTGCTGCCAGAGCTCCTCAAAACCCAGAGCTGTGGGCTGCTGTCTTGGGATCTCTAATTCCCTAGCCAGCCTTTCCCTGGGTGTTGCCTGTGGGGCAGTTTGATTTGGGCTGCTTGTACTGTCCGACTGACCTGCCTTTGGGCTGATCAGGCAAATCATCCCCCTTGCTCACTTTAAAGCCATGTTAAGGCTTTCTAACTCTGCCCTACAGGAACCATGATCTGCTTCACTAAACCTTTGGCCGCAGGCCAGCTTATAAGCTGCTGTAACTTCTGAGATGAGGCGGACATTTTCTTCCCGCAGTCTCCTCTCGCTATCTCTGGCCTCAGTGGCTTCCTGCACAAGACGCTCTATTGCTGCCTGGCATTTTTCCAACTCTGGCTCTCAATTCTTGTCCTCTGTCACCTGCTCCTGCTTCCTCATCTCACCCTTCTTAACCCAGCCACATATGCTATAATAGGTGAGCTTACATGCTGCCGCTAACATCTGCAGGGCTACCCACAGGCTGAAAGCAAGAAAGGCAAAAGCCGATGCTTTCTCCAGATCCAGACCACTCATCATATCAAGAACTGCCTCCAGTCCTGCCGCGGTCGCCAATGTGTAGGGGGCATCTTTTTCGGGGTTTACGGTAATTTACCTACCTTTACCTGGTTTACGGTAATTTACCTGGTCAAGCAGCTGTTTGCCACTGCACCTCTGACCAATCCCAAACAGCGGTTTCGAATCACTAAACCCCACCTTCCAGCTCAGACTGTAGGACTTATAATGAATGATATATTAAAAACGGACAACTGGTCTGGATGTGAGAAAATCAACTTTTATTAAACTAAAGTAAACTAAAGGGATGGTGCAGGGGGGAGGGCTTTAGTTTCCTGGATCACTGGGTCTGCTTCTGGGAAAGGTGGGACTTGTACAAGTCGGACGGTTTACATCTGAACCAGAGGGGAACCAATATCCTTGCGGGGAGGTTTGCTAGCACTGCTGGGGGGTGGTTAAACTAACTTGGCAGGGTGATGGGGTACAGAGTGGAGCTATAGTAGGGGGTGATTTACTGCCAAATACAGAGGAAAAAACAAGTCAGCTGGGAAGGCAGAGCAAATATGTGAAGGCAAAAGGGAATATGGCAGGGCTGGAAGGCATTTATTTTAATGCAAGGAGTCTTGCAAATAAGGTGGATGAACTGAAGTTGTTGTTGAACACATGGGAGTACGATATTGTTGCTATCACGGAGACATGGTTGAGGGAGGGTCAGGACTGGCAGCTCAATATTCCGGGGTATAGAATCTTCAGGCGAGACAGAGGGGGGTGTAAAAGGGGAGGGGGTGTTGCAATATTAATTAAGGAGTCAATTACTGCTGTAAGGAGGGATGATATATTAGCGGGGTCCTCTAATGAGGCCATATGGGTAGAACTTAAAAACAAAAAGGGGGCAAGCACTTTGCTGGGAGTGTACTATAGGCCCCCAAACAGTCAGGGGGAGATAGAGGAACAGATATGTAGGCAAATCTCAGAGAAGTGCGAAAATAATAGGGTAATAATAGTGGGGGATTTCAACTTCCCCAATATAAATTGGGATAGTCAGAGTGTGAAAGGCTTAGAGGGTGCAGAATTCTTAAAGTGCATCCAGGAGAGCTTTTTGAGCCAACATGCGGAAAGTCCTACAAGAGAGGGGGTGGTACTGGACCTAATTCTGGGGAATGTAGCCGGGCAAGTGGTGGAAATATCAGTAGGAGAGCATTTTGGCGACAGTGACCATAATTCGGTGAGATTTAAGGTGGTCATGGAAAAAGACAAAGGCGGCCCGGAAATAAGGGTTCTAAATTGGGGGAAGGCCGATTTTAATATGATAAGGCAGGATCTGGCCAAAGTGGACTGGGAGCAGCTACTTATAGGAAAATCCACATCAAAACAGTGGGAGACTTTCAGAAGGGAAATAGAGAGAGTACAGCGCCAACATGTTCATGAAAAGGTCAAGGGTGGGGCCAACAAGCAAAGGGAACCTTGGATGACAAGGGATATACAAAAATGCATTAGAAATAAAAGGGGGGCTTTTGGCAGTTACAAAAGACTAAAGACGGAAGAAGCCCTAGAGGAGTATAAAAAGTGCAGGGGCATACTTAAAAAAGAAATTAGGAGGGCGAGGAGGGGCCATGAAATAACACTGGCGAGCAAAATAAAGGAAAATCCTAAGATTTTTTATAAGTATATTAAGGGCAAGAGGATAACCAGGGAAAGGGTAGGGCCCATTAGGGACCAAAGTGGCAATCTGTGTGTAGAGCCAGATGATGTAGGCGGGGTTTTAAATGAATTTTTTGCATCTGTGTTCACTATGGAGAAAGACGATGCAGACTAAGAAATCGGGCAAGGGGACTGTGACATACTTGAACATATTAGGGAGGAGGTGCTAGCGGTTTTAGCAGGCCAAAAAGTGGATAAATCCCCAGGCCCGGACGAGATGTATCCCAGGCTGCTGTGGGAGGCAAAGGAGGAGATTGCAGGGGCTCTGACACAAATTTTCAGAACCTCTCTGGCCACAGGGGATGTACCAGAGGACTGGAGAACAGCTAATGTAGTACCATTATACAAGAAGGGTAGCAGGGATACACCAGGGAATTACAGGCCAGTGAGCCTAACATCTGTGGTAGGGAAATGATTGGAAAAAATTCTGAGGGACAAAATTAGTCTCCACTTGGAGAGGCAAGGATTAATCGGGGATAGTCAGCATGGCTTTGTCAAGGGTAAATCATGTCTGACAAATCTGATTGAATTTTTCGAGGGGGTGACTAGGGGGTGGATGAGGGAAATGCTGTGGATGTGGTCTACATGGACTTCAGTAAAGCCTTTGACAAAGTCCCGCATAGGAGACTGGTCAAGAAGGTAAGAGCCCATGGGATCCAGGGTGCCTTGGCGCGTTGGATCCTAAACTGGCTGAGTGGCAGGAGGCAGAGGGTGATGGTCGAAGGTTGCTTTTGTGACTGGAAGCCTGTGTCCAGTGGGATACCTCAGGCATCGGTGCTGGGTCCCTTGTTGTTTGTGATCTACATAAATGATTTGGATGAGAATGTGAAAGGTATGATCAGCAAGTTCGCAGATGACACGAAAATTGGTGTGGTGGTCAATTGCGAGGAGGAAAGCCTCAGGCTACAGGACGATATAAACGGGTTGGTCAGATGGGCGGAAAAGTGGCAAATGGAATTAACCCTGAAAAGTGTGAGGTGATTCATTTTGGACGGACAAATAAGGCAAGGGAATACACAATGAGTGGTAGGACCCTAGGAAGTACAGAGGGTCAGAGGGACCTTGGTGTACATGTACATAGATCCCTGAAGGCAGCGGAACAGGTAGATAAGGTGGTAAAAAAGGCATATGGGATACTTGCCTTCATTAGCTGAGGCATAGAATATAAGAGCAGGGAGGTTATGATGGAGCTGTACAAAACGCTGGTGAGGCCACAGCTGGAGTACTGTGTGCAGTTCTGGTCACCTCACTATAGGAAGGATGTGATTGCTTTGGAGAGGGTGCAGAGAAGATTCACCAGGATGTTACCTGGGATGAAGCGCCTCAGCTATGAAGAAAGACTAAACAGGCTGGGGTTGTTTTCCTTGGAGCAAAGAAGGCTGAGGGGGGACCTGATTGAGGTGTACAAAATGATGAGGGGCATAGATAGGGTAGACAAAGAGGAACTTTTCCCCTTAGTAGGGGGGTCAATAACAAGGGGGCATAGATTCAGGGTAAGGGGCAGGAGATTTAGAGGGGATTTGAGGAGGAACTTTTTCACCCAGAGGGTGGTTGGAATGTGGAACTCAATGCCCAAAAGGGTGGTAGAGGCAGGAACCCTCACAACATTCAAGAAACATTTGGATGAGCACTTGGAAAGCCATTGCATACAAGGCTATGGACCAAATGCTGGAAAATGGGATTAGACTGGACAGGGATGGATGGGCGGTGCAGACACGATGGGCCGAAGGGCCTCTTTCTGTGCTGTAAAACTCTATGACTCTATGACTCTATGACTACACCACATGATTTTAGTAATCACTGTACAATTGCTTAAATGGGGAAGACAGACAGCACGGTGGCATAGTGGTTAGCACTGTTGCCTCACAGTGCCAGGGACCCGGGGTCGAATTCGGCCTCGGGTGACTGTATGTGTGGAGTTTGCACATTCTCCCCGTGTTTGCATGGGTTTCCTCCGGGTGCTCTGGTTTCCTCCCACAGTCCAAAGATGTGCGGATTAGGTTGATTGGCCATGATAAAAATTGACCCTTAGTGTTAGGGGGGATTAAATACATGGGGATAGGGTGGGATATGTGTTGGTGTAGGGGTTACGGGGATCGGGTGGGATATGTGTCGGTGCAGGCTCGATGGGCCGAAATGGCCTCTATCTGCACTGTGGGGTTTCTGTGATTCTGTGAAATGAGGGATAAATGTCTACAATGTTAATTAAACAATCTTAGCAATTTCTCTTAAATTACCACCCTCCTTTAACTCCTTACTAGATTGCTTTCCTGAGGAGTCAGAAACCTGCTCACCTGTGGTCCAAGGAAGTAAGAGGGAGATAGCTTCTCAGGAGCTATCTTTATATCCTGCCAGCCCCTGCTGTTTGGCGCTGAAAGGGTCTGTGTGCAAATTGGCGCCCAAAAGTTTGAATACACAAGAGAAAGACCATGATTGGCTGACTCAAATGGCCTTGGAGTGGTTTGAATGTGTCTGCATTCTGGGGCTGAAATGTTCCCGCCCACATCTGGAGCTCCCTGGGCTGAACAAAAGGGAGTAATGGGTGATTCAAAAACTCATCCAAACTGATCTGTCCCCTACCAAAGTATTTTCCGTAGTTTTGATGTGTCTCATTGTGTGTGTAAGGGGTTTTTGATGGGCTGGATTGCTGTGTAAACAGAGCCCTTTGTTCTGCTGTTTAGAGTAACCACAGCTAATCCTTTATTATGTCAATAAGGCAGCAGTATCAATCGATTGTCTCTGCAGTTTCTATAAACAAACATCTTGTACTACAGGGTGATTGATAGCTCGGGCTTCCTTTGAATGCAAATGGCCTGTCTGTCTCCATTCCTGCTGAAAATTCCATTCCTGTTCCACCATTTTTATGCCCCTTTGCAAATTATACAGTTCGAAACTCAAAGGTACCATTTTAATCTTAAAGTCCTGATGTTGAGACAATTCAAATCACGCAATTCTTCGTCCACGATTTGGACCAATATTTTCCGATCTTCAGGGATTATGGGGATTTTTGCGAACCCCTACAACAGGAGCGGTGGGGGTTATGCTTCAACTGTAAAAAACACTAATTAAGCCTCAGCTAGAGTACTGCATGCAGTTCTGGTCACTGCATTACAGGAAAGATGTGATTGCACGAGAGAGGGTACAGCACAGATTTACAAGGGTGTTGTTGGGATTAGAGAATCTTAGCTATGAGGAAAGACTGGATAGGCTGGGTTTGTTTTCTTTGGAACAGAGGAGGCTAAAGGGAGACCTTATTGATGTGTATAAAATTATGAGGGGCCTAGATAAAGTCGACAGAAAGCACCTAATTCCCTTAGCAGAGGGGTCAAAAACCACGGGGCACAGATTTAAAGTAATTGGTGGAAGGTTTAGAGGGGATTTCAGGAGCTATTTCTTCACCCAGAGGGTTGTGGGGGTCTGGAACTCACTGCTTGAAAGGGTGGTGGAGGCAGAAATCCTAACCACATTTAAAAAGTGCTTGTTTGTGCACTTGGGATGCTGTAACCTGCAGGGCTATGGACTGAGAGCTGGGAAGCGGGATTAGGCCGGATACCTCTTTATTGTCCGGCGCAGTCACGATGGGCAGAAATGGCCTCCTTCCGTGCTGTAACTTTCTATGATTCTATGATTCTGTGAGGATGGTTAGTGTTATCACAAAGTCCGTGTAAGGATTGAGTGGTGTGTAGGGGGTTAGTGTTATCACACAGTCCCTGTAAGGATTGAGTGGTGTGCAGGGGTTAGTGTTATCAGACAGTCCCTGTGAGGATTGAGTGGTGTGTAGGGGTTACTGTTATCACACAGTCCTTGTAAGGTTGACTGGAGTGTAGGGGGTTAATGTTATCACACAGTCCCTGTAAGGATTGAGTGGATTGCCGGGGGTTAGTTTTATCACACTGTCCCTGTAAGGATTGAGTGGATTGCCGGGGGTTAGTGTTATCACACAGTCCCTGTAAGGATTGAGTGGAGTGCAGGGGATTAATTTAATCACACAGTCCCTGACATAAGAAAACTACTAAGCGCTTGATTTGAATATAAAGCAATGCTTTAATCAACTGTTTCATAACCATGAGTTCTAGTTATATCACTAGTTCCTGGTTACAAAAACGTCCTGAGCATGCTGGGCCCACGCCCGAGTTTTTATAGTTTCCTTGGACGGCGCCACCAGCTGGCCGCCCAATGTTATCTCATGAGTCATTTCTACACGAATGGTAAGATATATGACATTCTTCCCGCCTGAAAGATTTGGAAATCCGACGACTTCCTTCTAGCGGATTAGATGGACCATGAATAGCTGCAGTATTTTAGACCTTTGTTTGTGGCTGAAAGGCCCATCCCTTCAGACCGTGTCTTGGTTCCTGGGTCACTTGGTTCGTACTGGTAGATTGACAGGGCTCTTGTTGCCTTGATCGACCCGAGGGGGACTTGGGACATCGTGACTCCGGGTGCGGGTCCCCACAGGTGCAGAGCTGGCTTCATCTTGCTAGGTAGCCGGGGATTGACCAGCCTCCTGGCTTCGGGTGGCCATCCCATGGGGAGCGCTCTGCTCCCCGAGTTTATTCAGCGGAGTAGCCGGCAGATCCCTTGATGTCCTGGGTAGGGTGTCATCCTCAAAGGAGCGCAGAGTATCGGCATCATTACTATGGGTCCCTCTATCAGTGGGGTCCGTGGGACCTGTTGGACAGGGAGCCAGATCTCGGAGTGAAACGGTGGACTCCCGGCCATCAGGGCACTGCACGTGCGCGTATGTGGGATTAACATCTGTTAGTTTCACCTCATCGATGAGGGGATCATTTTTGGAAGACCAGACGAATCATCGGAGCAGCAGGGGGCTGGGAGCTGCCAACCATGATGGTAGGGACGTCCCATGAGTGGAGCGATGCTGGAACCCGAAGAATCATTCATGAGGAGTAACATTGGTGGATGTAGAAAGAAGAGACCTGATGGAATGCAACATGTCAGGGAGCACAGTTTCCCACTGCTGGTCTGGTAGGTTGTGTGACCTCAGTGCAAGATGAACAGCATTCCAAATGATAGCATTTTATCTCTCAACCTGTCCATTACCGATGGGATGATACGGTGTCGTTTTACTTGTGGCGATTTCCCATTGGGAAAGATAACTTTTGAGTTCGCTTGACATGAAGGAGGGACCCCGATCAGAGTGGATGAAATTGGCCATACCGCAAAGGGAAAAGACCTGACCGAGGCATTTGATCAATGTGGAAGTAAACATATTGGACAGGGGAAAGCAAAGGGAAAGCGTGAATATTCATCCACCATAGTAAGCAAGTAGGTGTTTTGTGTTGAGGAAGGTAATGCCCCTTTAAAGTCAATGCTGAGTCGCTGCATATGCTGTATAGCGTGTATGAGCGAGCCAGCCGACGGACGGAAGAATTGTGGTTTTAATTCCGCACAAGTTCTACAAGTGGAGCATGTTCTTTTCACATATTCCGTAGAAAATGGGAGATTTTTAGATCGCACAAAGTGCAACATACGGGTAACTCCAGGATGGCATAAGTCAGTATGAAGATTTGCAAGAGTCGAAGTTGACATAGAAGAACAGAATGCATGCGTGAGGGTATCCGGGGCCACATTCTCTTTGCCAGGTCGATAATGTATGGCGTAGCCAAAGGCAGCCAATTCCATCCTCCAGAGCTGTATTTTGTTAGTCTTGATCTTAGTGCGTTTCCGGTTATCCAGCATAAAGGCCATGGAGCGCTGGTCGGTTATAAGCGTGAAATGGCAACGAGCGAGAAAATGACTCCATTTATGTACTGCTTCAATGATAGCCATAACCTCCTTCTCGACAGGAGGATAATGGAGCTCACTACCCTGCAAAGTTCTGGACAGAAATGCAATGGGTCAACCACCTTGATTCAAGGTAGTCGAGATTGCCACCTCCGATGCATCGCACTCGACCACAAAAGGGAGCTTTTCATCGATGAAACGAAGCATGGCTTTTTCCATTTGTCGCTTGAGGAGGTTGAAAGCTGAAATAGCCGTTGCCTCCAACGGAAATGACTTCGCGTGAAGCAGGGGATGGACCTTATCGGAGAAGTAGGGTATCCACTTCGCATAATAGGCGAACATGCTGAGTGCCCAATGAAGAGAGCCGGGATTCATAGAGGGAAGGAGCTCCTGAAGCGGACAAAGTCACACCGGATCCGTTTTGATGACAACATTGCCCACCCAGTAGCCAAGGATGTTGACTGATGGTTCTGATTTGAATACTCGCAAACTATTACCCAGTATACCAACGTGGATGCCTACCCACTACCACGCATTGATGACATGGTCAATAACCTTGCCAACTACAAGGTATTTTCAACTTTTGACTTAAAGAGCGCGTACCATCAAGTACCATTGAAAGACTCTGACAAAAAGTATACGTCCTTTGAGGTGAATGGTCGGCTTTACCAGTTTTGTCGCCTTCCATTTGGGGTCACCAATGGGGTGGCTTTCTTTCAATGGGCAATGGACAGCCTAGTCAAACAGGAGAACTTAATGGACACTTTTCCATATCTGGATAATATCACTGTTGCTGGTCATGACCAGAAGGAGCATGATGCCAACCTCCAGAAATTTTTTGACGTTCTCCATCATCGCAAGTTAATCTTAAATGAGTCCAAACCTGTGAAATCAGTACCATCAGTCAACATCCTTGGCTACTGGGTGGGCAATGGTGTCAGCAAACCGGATCCAGAACGACTTTGTCCGCTTCAGGAGCTCCTTCCCTCTACGAATCTTGGCTCTCTTCGTCGGGCACTCGGCATGTTCGCCTATTATGCGAAGTGGATACTCCACTTCTCCGACAAGATCCATCCCCTGCTTCACGCAAAGTCATTTCTGTTGGAGGCAACGGCTATTTCAGCTTTCAACCTCCTCAAGCGACAACTGGAAAAAGCCACGCTTCGTTTCATCGATGAAAATCTCCCTTTTGTGGTCGAGTGCGATGCATCGGAGGTGCCGATCTCGACTACAAGGTGGTTGACCCGTTGCATTTCTGTCCAGAACTTTGCAGGGTAGCGAGCTCCATTATCCTCCTGTCGAGAAGGAGACTACAGCTATCATCGAAGCAGTACATAAATGGAGTAATTTTCTCGCTCGTTGCCATTTCACACTTATAACCGATCAGCGCTCTGTAGCCTTTATGCTGGATAACTGGAAATGCACTAAGATCAAGACTAACAAGATACAACTCTGGAGGATGGAATTGGCTGCCTTTGGCTACACCATACATTATCGGACTGGCAAAGAGAATGTGGCCCCGGATACACTCACACGTGCATTCTGCTCTTCTATGTCAACTTTGACTCTTGCGGATCTTCATACTGACTTATGCCATCCTGGAGTTACCCGTATGTTGCACTTTGTGTGATCTAAAAATCTCCCATTTTCTACGGAAGACGTGAAAAGAACATACTCCACTTGTAGAACTTGTGTGGAATTAAAACCACAATTCTTCAGTCCGTCGGATGGCTCGCTCATGCACGCTATACAGCATATGCAGCGACTCAGCATTGACTTTAAAGGGACATTACCTTCCTCAACGCAAAATATCTAATTGCTTACTATGGTGGATGAATATTCACGCTTTCCTTTTGCTTCCCCTGTCCCAATATGTTTACTTCCACGGTGACCAAATGCCTCGGTCAGGTCTTTTCCCTTTGCGGTACGGCCAATTTCATCCACTCTGATCGGGGTCCTTCCTTCATGTCAAGCGAAGTCAAAAGTTTTCTTTCCCAACGGGGAATCACCACAAGTAAAACGACACCGTATCATCCCATCGTTAATGGACAGGTTGAGAGAAAGAACGCTATCATTTGGAACGCTGTTCATCTTGCACTGAGGTCACGCAACCGACCAGACCAGCAGTGGGAAACTGTGCTCCCTGACATGTTGCTTTCCATCAGGTCTCTTCTTTCTATGTCCACCAATGTTAATCCTCACGAACGATTCTTCGGGTTCCAGTGCCGCTCCGCTCATGGGATGTCCCGACCATCATGGTTGGCAGCTACCGGCTCCGTGCTGCTCCAATGATTCGTCCGATCTTCCAAAAATTATCCCCTCATCGACGAGGTGGAACTAACAGACGTTAATCCCACATATGTGCACGTGCAGTACCCTGATGGCCGAGAGTCCACCGTTTCACTCTGAGATCTGGCTCCCTGTCCAACAGGTTCCACGGACCCCACTGATAGTGGGACCCATAGTACTGATGCCGATACGCTGCACTCTTTTGAGGATGACACCCTACCCGGGACATCAAGGGATGTGTCGGCTACTCCGCTGAATAAACCCGGGGAGCAGAGCGCTCCCCACGGGATGGCCAACCGAAGCCAGGACGCCGTTCAATCCCCATCTACCATGCAAGATGAAGCCACCTCTGTGCCTGTGGGGACCCGCACCCGGAGTCACGATCTCCCAAGTCCCCCTCATGTCGATCAAGGTGACACAAGCCCTGTCAATCTACCAGTACGAGCCAAGCGACCCAGGGACCAAGACACGGTCCGAAGGGACGGGCCTTCCAGCCACAAACAAAGGTCTAAAAGACAGTGGCTATTCGTGATCCATCTAATCAGCTAAAAGGAAGTCGTCGGACTTCCAAATCTTTCAGGCGGGAAGAATGTCATGAATCTTACCATTCATGTAGAAATGACTCATGAGATTACACTGGGCGGCCAGCTGGTTGCGCCGTCCAAGGAAAGTATAAATACTCAGGTGTGGGCCCAGCTTGTTCAGGACGTTTTTGTAACCAGGAACTAGTGATGTAACTAGAACTCATGGTTGTGAAACAGACGATTAAAGCATTGTTTTATACTCAAACCAAGTGCCTAATAGTTTTCTTACTTCAGGGACTGTGTGATAACATTAACCACCTACATTCCACTCAATCCTTACAGGGACAGTGTGATCACACTAACCACCTACACCCCACTCAATCCTTACAGGGACAGTGTGATCACACTAACCACCTACACTCCACTCAATCTTTACAGGGACTGTGTGATAACACTAACCCTCTACACGCCACTGAATCCTTACAAGGACTGTGTGATAACATTAACCCCCTACATTCAACTCAATCCTTACAGGGACTGTGTGATAACTCTAACCACCTATGCACCACACAATCCTTACAGGGACTGTCATGAATCTTACCATTCATGTAGAAATGACTCATGGGATAACAATGGGCCACCAGCTGGTGGTATCATCCATGGAAAGTATAAATACTTGGGCGTGGGCCCAGCTTGCTCAGGACGTTTTTGTAACCTGGCACCAGTGATGTAACTAGAATTCATGGTTGTGAAACAGTTGAATAAAGCCTTGTTTTATACTCACACCAAGTGCTTAGTAGTTTTCTTACATCAATTTAATCAACTGGATATCGGCTCAATGCTCTGAATGATTCGGGGAACTGCCAGCTACGACTTCAACTTTAGAAGGGAACTTTGCAGCTAGAAGGCGAGAGACCTCTGCCTCAATAAATGGTAGATCATCTTGGCTGAAACGTCATGATTTAGTGACTATGGGCTTACATTGGGGGGAAAGATTGGCAAACAAGGAGGGCTCGTCGAGCGAAGGCGCCGAAAGAGCACAAAACGGTACTTTGGAAATAGTAAGATCTGGCTTTGACCCTCCAAACTCGAAAGTGAATCTTTTGTGTTGTTTCTGGAAATCCTGTCCCAGAAGCACATCAATGCATAGGTTTTTGAGCACCCCGAGCCGGGTGGAGAAATAAGTGCGGCCATTGAGAATAAGGTTAACAAGACAAAAGCTGGAAGAGTTGGTGGTCAGTGTCATCGGAGCCATGGCAATTTCCCTGTCTGAGGGGTAAATATGCAGTTTTAACTTACTGACAGCCCGCTCACTAATGAAGCTGTTAGAGCTGCATGAGTCGATTAGTGCACTCAAAATGTGTCCATTTACCAAAACCTTCATGGCTGCATGGGACAGACTTTGGGGAAAAACAGCTGTGATGGGAGGAGTTGCAGTTTTACCCTTGACAGCTGTAACATTAGTGGTGGTTCTTGGGGGAGGAGCAGTTTTATAGATAGCAGCTGTGACCTTAGTAGTGGCTCTTGGGGGAGGATCAGATTTATATATAGTAGCTGCAAAACTAATAGGGGCTCTCAACCTTAGAAAAGTGGCCTTTCTTACTAACAGAGGCTCTTGACTGGCATACCTTAGAAAAGTGACCTTTCTTACTGCAATGATTGCAGGTTGCATTACGAGCAGGACAAAATTTCCTATAGTGGAATGCACCTCCACAGAAGAAACACTTTCTTCTAGATTGCAAAGATGCCGCTAGGGCAGGTTCGTCATCAGTGAAGGCTTCTTGGGTAGGGTTGTCATCAGCTAGGTTAGAGTCATCATCAGTGAGGGCTTCCGCCTGAGGCCTATTTGAAGGAGTCAATAAAAGTGGTAGCAGCAGCCTGTGCACGTGGTAAAAAATAACTATCTGCATTCCTCTTTGTTAAGTCCAGAGAACATGCCTGGTCATAGGCATCCTGTAACTTGGGGGTTATATTATCCAACAGACACTGGCGTATGAAGGGAGACGCAATTCCGTTAATATAAGAATCACAAATTAACTCCTCCTGGTACTGCTCAGCTGTGATAGCTTTAAGATTACAATTTTTGCTGAGCCTGCGAAGCTTTGGAAGGAATTTGTCAAGTGATTCCCCAGGTTGTTGTTGAGTTGTGGCCAATAGATGCTGAGCAACAATTTTGTTTGGGGCCTTAACATATAGTCGCTGTAATATTGGGATAGCGGAGTCATAGTCTACAAATTCTTCAATATAGTCAAACACATGAGGAGATACATAATTGGCAATTATCTCTAATTTATCAGGAACACTCTCACCACACACCCTGAGGAAGTTGCTGAAGGTAAGATACTAGTGTTTCCACCCCTTAGCAGTTGCAGGTGAATTCGGGTCCAGGTCAAGATGGGCGGGCTTGAGTAGTTTGTCCATGATGGATTGATTACTACTTCAGAGTTCCCTTCTAAAGTTGAAGTCGTAGCTGGCTGTTCTGGGAATCATTCAGAGCATGAAGCCAATATCCAGTTGATTAAATTGACGTAAGAAAACTACTAAGCACTTGGTTTGAGTATAAAACAAGGCTTTAATCAACTGTTTCACAACCATGAGTTCTAGTTACATCACTAGTTCCAGGTTACAAAAATGTCCTGAGCAAGCTAGGCCCACGCCCGAGTATTTATACTTTCCATGGACGACGCCACCAGCTGGTGGCCCATTGTTATCCCATGAGTCATTTCTACATGAATGGTAAGATTCATGACAGTCCCTGTAAGGATTGAGTTGAAAGTAGGGGGTTAATGTTATCACACAGTCCTTGTAAAGTGTGATGAAATAACTCTGTGTTCTGGATTGTCTGTTGTTGTACTTGTTAATGTCTGGAATGTATTACAGGTGTAACCACTAATGATCCTCCCTAGCTCCGCCTTTATGGATCCTCCTGATTGATGTGAGTCTTATTTATAAGAGCTGGGTTTTACTCATAAGGGCTGGGTCTGTGATGAATGATGGTTGCCCTGTGTTAACTTGATGCCATGATTCTTAATTAATAAAAGCCTTTAGTTTTAAGTTTTAACCTCATGGATTCAGGCAATTATTTGGCACATCATAAGGATTGAGTGGTGTGTAGGGGGTTAATGTTATCACACAGTCCCTGTAAGGATTGAGTGGAATGTAGATGGTTAATGTTATCATACAGTCCCTGTAAGGATTGAGTGGAGTGTCGGGGGTTAATGCTTTCACACAGTCCCTGTAAGGATTGAGTGGAGTGTAGGGGGTTAATGTTATCACACTGTCCCTGTAAGGATTGAGTGGAGTGTCGGGGGATAAAGTTATCACTCAGTCCCTGTAAGGATTGAGTGGAGTGTCGGGGGATAATGTTATCACACTGTCCCTGTAAGGATTGAGTGGAGTGTCAGGGGTTAATGTTATCACACAGTCCCTGTAAGGATTGAGTGGAGTGTAGGGGGTTAATATTATCACACTGTCCCTGTAAGGATTGAGTGGAGTGTCGGGGGTTAATGTTATCACACACTCCCTGTAACGATTGAGTGGAGTGTAGGGGGTTAATGTTATCACTCAGTCCCTATAAGGATTGAGTGGAGTGTCGGGGGTTAATGTTATCACACAGTCCCTGTAAGGATTGAGTGGAGTGTCGGGGGTTAATGTTATCACACAGTCCCTGTAAGGATTGAGTGGAATGTCGGGGTTAATGTTATCACACAGTCCATGTAAGGATTGAGTGGAGTGTCGGGGGTTAGTGTTATCACACAGTCCCTGTAAGGATTGAGTGGTGTGTAGGGGGTTAGTGTTATCAATTCAATTCACTTCAATTCAAATCGCTTTATTGGCATGACAAGTTACATCTTATGTTGCCAAAGCATCGAAAAACATTCATGTTTGTACACAAAAATACAGATCTATCCATACAGTGTATAAACAGATATATCCCTGAGTGTATAAATATACATTCATATAATTTATATATACTCTTTTCTTATATTTAGTGGTTGTCCCTCTGTTTATGGCTAGCTGTAACATAGTGTGCCGCTAGTGTTACACAATTTCCCTCTTCCCCTAGTAGGCATGGGAGTTTTGAGTGGAGTGTCGGGGGTTAGTGTTATCACACTGTCCCTGTAAGGATTGAGTGGTGTGTAAGGGGTTAATGTTATCACACTGTCCCTGTAAGGATTGAGTGGAGTGTAGGGGTTAATGTTATCACACAGTCCCTGTAAGGATTTAGTGGAGTGTCGGGAGTTAGTGTTATCTGTGTGCTGTTGTCCCTGTTAGTGGCACTGTTCCTCTGTGCTGTTTTCCCGAGGATTACCTGTGAATGGGGATGCCCTTATCTGGGTCCACTGACAGCCATTCCCTGTGTGCACATCAAATATAGATGGAGCTGAAAGCAGGGATGGTTCTGCGGAGGGAGCAGCCTGTTTGGGAGTCCCTGGTTCGACACAATGACGCACAACTGCAAAGATCAAACACTATCCCAGCAAGCAGATGGAGCCTGGGGCTGAGCCACGCAGCCGCACTGCAATCTGACTGCGTCTAAATCTCCAACAGTTGGCATTCGTCCAGGTTTAAAAAAAGAACACTGAGAGGGAGTGGGGGAAGGGAAGAAGCAGGCGCAGCCTATCTGTACTGGAAGAAAGACTTGCAGTTATATAGCGTCTTTCACGACCACCGGACGTCCCAAAGTGCTTTTCAGCCGATGTAGGAAACACAGCAGCCAATTCCCACAGCAAGCTCCCACAAATAGCAATGTGATAATGACCAGATTATCTTTTAGTGATGTTGATTGAGGGATAAATATTGTGCCAGGGATAACTCCCCTGTTCTTCGAAATAGTGCCTTGGGATCTTTTACTTCCACCTGAGCAACGGGCCTCGGTTTACTGTCTCATCTAAAACAAAACACCTCCGACAGTGCAGCACTCTTTCAGTACTGCACAGGGAGCATCAGCTTAGATTTTTGTAATTAAGTTTCATGAAGTGGGACTTGAGCCTACAACTTCTGACTCAGAGGTGAGAGTGCTACCCACTTTTTTTTTTAATATACTTTATTGAACATTAAGAACATTTACAACATTGTGATCATTACATTGTATGATACAAATCAATTCCACCGCTCTGCACAGCCATTCTGCCATCACATTTTAACATCAAAACCTGAAGTTTAATTTGTCACCTGTAACATACAGTATATTAATCGATTGTACTTTAAAAATTGGTTTTAAAATACTATCCTTAAATTTCTTTCTGTATAAAACATCCACAAAGCCTTATAATGATCTTTTAGCTTATATTTAAAATACTCTTTTAGATTGATTCTCCTCCCCTTAAAAAACAGAGCATTCCTTCTTTGCACAATCATGAATCTAGCCAAACTGAACATTAAATTAATTGCCGCTGTACTAGACTCGGGCAGACTCTCCTGCAATCCCCATCTCAAAATTGAGTCCCATGGGATTCCCATTCTCGCTCTTCGGTCCGCACCCAGCAAAAAAGCTTCACACAACTGTCGAACATAGTATTTAAAGTCATTTAACTGCGGACATAACACCAGTAAATGGGACAGAGTCTCATCCCGTGTCCCACACATTGGGCAAGTTGCGCCTCCACTTGTCCAATCTTGCACAAGACTGTCATGGTAAAAATCCGGTTATGAGCCAATTTGAAATCCAGTTCAATCCATTCTGGGCATTGAAAATTCGCCCACACTCCCTTCCAAATCCTGTTGAAGTCCAGCTGTGGGTATATACACTGCCAAAATTCCTGACCAGCAGGTGTCTTGAATCTCCATTCTCTGAATACCTCACAGAAATCTCGAGTATTACAGTTGTCAAATTGGACCAACTCTCTCCCTTTCTCCAGTACAAAGCTTAGAAAAGCAGGATGCATTTTACTTCCTTTGGAGATTTCTGCATTTATTACTGCCATCCAATCCTGTGGCATTGCCCTCCCAATCTTCTCATACATGATTCTTATTGCTTTTCCCTCTACCTCCTGATCCTCCTCCCACACCATGTCCCTCACTATCGCTTCTGGCAACCAACCTGGAATTACCTCGTATAATACATCTTTCACAGATATAATCCCAGCTTTTATAAAAGCTTGATTAAATAAAACCTCTCCTTCGATGCTGACCCACCTGTTCAAAAATAAGGGCAGTTCTAAAAATTCCTCAGCCCCCTTGGGCATAAACTGTACACTCTTTAAAAATTGGGCCCAAGTCTCTACAACCCCCTTATAAAACCTAGGGAGAAGGTTAATCGATTTCAAAAACATATTATTGTATTCCATATACAATATCCCCTGCCCTCCTATCCCACTACGTTTTAAAAAATGCTCAAAGCAACTCTTCCAAAAACTTGTATTTGACTTCTGAAGAAATCTCTTCACCCATTTGATTCTAAAGAATTTCTTCTTCAAGTCAATATCTGGGAAATTGAGTCCTCCCTGATTTCTCCGTCCAATGATGGTATTGTAAGCCACCAAGGCTGGTTTCCCTTCCCATAAAAACCTCACACAAGCCTCTCGGATGGACTTTTCCGCCCACTCAGGAATATCCACCACCGTCAATAAGTACCATAGCTTAGGTAACAGGAGAGCAGACACCACTGTCGCTCTTCCTTGCACATTCAACCATCTTCTTCCCCATCTTCCCAAAATCTTTTTAATTTTCATAACCTTCGGTTCCCAATTTAATCGATCCACTTCATCCCTGTCTTTCTTGCACCCCATATGCACCCCCACAACTTCCAAAACCTCCACCACCTTAAAGGGACATTCCCCCAACCATTCCCCCCTACCCCTCCCTGCAACCAGGCATTGGGACTTACTATAATTCACTCTGGCTCCTGAAGCTCTACAATATTCCTCCACTACATCCATAGCTTTCCTCACTGACTCCCCATTTCTCAATGTTAAGGTTGTGTCATCTGCATATTGGTGCATCACCAACACCAGCCCAGAACTGGGGACCACAATCCCAACTACACCTTGTTTCTTTCGCATCATGGTTCTGCTACCAATGTCTACAACAATGGGGACAGGGGACAACCCTGTCTCACTGATCTCTGTATTGGAAAATACTTGGATAAAAAACCATTACATTTAACGCAGCTAAATATGTTTGAATAAAAAATCCTTATCCACTGAATGAAATTTTCCTGGAAACCAAATGCTTCCAAAACCTTCAATAAAAACTCATGAGAGACCCTATCAAAGGCTTTCTCTTGATCTATCTTTAATACATAAGCTTCCCTCCCACTCTCTTCCATGAGCTCTATCGCATCTCGGATTGAGACCACAGAGTCTGCGATGTCCCGGCCTATGACTCCATAGGACTGACGGCCAAACTATCTCCGGTAACACCTCCTTCAAACGATTTGCCATAACCTTCGCCAAGATCTTACAATCCACATTTAATAATGTGATGGGCTTCCAATTCTTCAGATCCCATCTATCCCCTTTATTTTTATAAGCTAAGCTTATGATACCTCTCCTCATAGATGGGGCCAGGCTTCCCTCAATTTTAATTTCCTTAAAAACTTCTAAAAGCAATGGACTTAAAATCTCAAAAAAATCTTTATAAAATTCTGCACTTAGTATCGGACCGTGGGCTTTTACCCCCCTTCATTCCACTGATTGCTACTTTTATTCCTGCTAATCCTACTTCTTTGTCACACATGCTTCTCTCATCCTCCTTTAAACCCTCTTCAATAAAAGCAGTAACCTTCTCCATCGACAAATTGGAAATGTCTTCTTTTGTATATAACTCTTGATAAAAGCCGCTAGCCGCCTCTAAAATCTCCCCACTTTCATGAATGATCTTCTCCCCAACCTTCAACTCTTCAATTAATGATAATCTCTGTCGCAGCTTCTCTTGCTCTAGAAAATATCTAGTACATCTTTCGCCTCCAATGCATCTCTAGCCTTTGCATGGAGAATTGCCCCCTTGCATTTTTCAGCTTGCAACAAGTCCCACTCTTCCTTCAGCACTCAGAACTTAGTCTCAGCTCCCTTATCCCCTCTGTCAACTGCTTTACAGACATCCGAAAACCTTTTGTTTATATTCTCTTCTCGACACCGGTTAGCTGCTGCCCTCTTTTTCCCATAACGTACTGAAAAAACTTTTACCTCATATTTGAAACTGTCCCACCAAACTCTTCTTTCTTTCAAGAACAAAGGTTCCTTCCGAGCACTCTTTATTATATTTATAATCCCTTCTTTATAAGCAATTTCTTTCAGGTATTGATTGTTTAAAATACACACCTTTGAACCGATCTTAACTCTGCTGTTCCTAATTCTAAGAACCAAAGCTGAGTGATCACTAAAAAGTACTTTTTTATAATAAATCTCCATCACCTCAGAACTTAACCCTTCCCACATTAACACAAAATCTATTCGGCTCTGTTTTAAAACTTCACCCACCCAACCTGCTCTGGAGAACTCCCTTTTTATGGGGTTGTGGGCCCTCCATAAGTCTCTCAAATTTAAATTTGCCATCATTGCAATCATCCCTCTGGAGTTATCATCCTTAAAGGTCATCTGGGCTGAAATGTCCATCCGAGATAAAAATACATTAAAATCCCTCACTTCAGTGAATAACCCCTGAAAAAACTCGCGACGCTTGCAATGGTCGTTCGGTGCATAGATATTAAAGAGATCGCAATTAAATCCCTCCATTTTTACCCTTAGCCGTAAAAGTCTCCCCTCAGTGTCCTTGTCCACCAAGGCAACGTTCTCTTTTATGGACGGACTCACCAAAACAGCCACCCTTCTATGGTTATTATTTGCACAACTTGCAAACACCTCTCCCTTCCAAACCTTCTGAACTCTTTCTAGGATATCCTCATCCCAAAAGGTTTCTTGCAGACACAATAAGTCCGAACCTTTAAAATCCTGCAACAACTGCTGCAATTTCTTCTCACCCCTCAGTCCGTTCACATTAATCGAGACCAATGTAATCATGGCTCCGAACAAGGGAAGTATGCCTGCTAATCTCCCCATCATTTAATCTCTGGCTCTTCCCTCCTCTCATGCTCCTTCTCAACTTTTCGAGCAGCTGTTGTTTTTTCCTGCAGCTTCTGACTCTTTTTCACCTCCTGTTTAAACTTTCCCTGCTGTTTCAGCCTCTTCCTTGCATTAAGTTTGGACCCAGGAGCTGCCCCTCCTCCCTCCTTCTGCCCCTCACTAACCTTTCCCTTTCCACATGATGCCACCCCACCCCCGACTTCCATATCTCTGTCCCCCTCTAATTCCTCATACTCAAGCTCTTCTGCAACCCCCTGTGCCTGCTCCCCGTCAGATACATAATCCTGCTCCCCGTCAGATTCTTCATCTCCCATAGCGAGTCTTCCTGCTATCGCAGTTTCTCCCACTGTGCCGCTCCCTTCGACCACCTCTCCACCTCTGACCCTTGCACCCTGTTCCCTCTCTCCATGGGACAATGGCGCACCTAAATTGTTCCCCTCTGACGTCTCTATCTCGCCGATCCCATCCTGCTGTCCCTTCAAGGCTCCTGCCTCTTGCAGTCTCTCCCCGTCCTGCCCGCTCCCGCTCACCAAGATATCTGACTCCCCGCCTCTCCCCGGAGCACCCACACCCATCACACACCCTGCTCCCGCCTCCTCTCCCCCCGCAGACACCAGACTCCCCAGGGGGAGCCGAACTGCACTAATGCTCGAGTCTGCACTTGACCCTCGCTGCCGGCTGTTGTCTTTGTTCTCCTCCACTGCACTCGGCGTGTTTTCTGCCATCTCCATCCCATTCTCCGCTCTGCCATCCTCTGCCTCTTCCTGTGCTCCTTTCTCCTTCATTTTACCGGCTGTGTCCTCCGACTGCACCGCTCCTCCGGCCATTCCACTCTCATCTCCTGCTCCTTCTCCCATCTCCTCATCACTCATATCGCTCCCTTCTGCCACACACTCACAGCAGGTGGGGCCTTTGTGACACACTCCACAGCTCTCCGCCTTGCAGCTCCGAGCAATGTGTCCCGTCTCACCGCAATTGTAACAATACAGGTCTGGACAGTTTCTTACGAGATGGTCATGATCAAGACAATAATAGCACACCTTTACTTGGTTATCATGCAGCATATGAAAGTACTGCACTCCTTCCAGTGTCTCGAACTTCATACTGTACGGCAATGACTTCACCCCCTCTGGGAACCGCACCTTTACATACCGGGTTCCGTCGGCTACCCGTGTTCCCGGATAGTACCTCCTCTTTATTGCAGAACAGATTTTAATGTCCCACGACTCCAACTTATAAATGTTTAGCAGTTCGTCTTCAATGTAAACTGACATTTTAAAAATGAAACCACCACCTCCTCTGAATATAGCAGAGTCACCTCCAAGAATTTCTCACTAACTTTCAGACTGAGTAACAGTCTTTCCACCTCCTTGCAGCCACTGACCATCACCTCGAATCTCACATTCCGTTTTGGTTGGCAGGCAAAGCAGCTTCCCTCGCCACAGTCCTCATGAACCGCCTGGTTAATATCCCAAGCTCGAATCTTCTTATCCTCACACTGCACCACCACCGTGTTTTCTTTACCAAACCTCCTGGGGACCCGGCCCAAATCTTTGGACCTTTTTTTTCCCTTCCCCACCATAGTTTCTTCCCTAATTAAATTCCTCTCGGGAACATTGTCCTCTGAGCGGCCGGCACTCCGGAGCCCTCAGCAGCCATCTGGCTGTTTTTGTGGGCCAAAAATGCCCTAAAACCAGAAAACAAAACCCCAAAATCCACCACCAACTTTTTACAAAACTCCCTCCAACTCCCAGCTGCAATTAGGCAACCAGTAACACCTGGTACACTCCTAGCCCCTCCCACCTAGAGAGTGCTACCCATTGAGCCACAGCTAAGACTGGGAGCAATGTATCTGTTCTGGGTGTAGTCTGTCTGTTCTGGGGGCACCCTGTCTGTACTGGGAGCACCCTGTCTGTACTGGGAGCACTCTGTCTGTACTGGGAGAAGTCAGTCTGTACTGGGAGCAGTCTGTTCTGTGCGCACCCTGACAGTACTGGGAGCACCCGGTCTGTACTGAGAGTAGCCTGTCTGTACTGGGAGTAGCCTGTCTGTACTGGGAACACCTGGTCTGTACTGGGAGCACCCTGTCTGTACTAGGAGCAGTCTGTACTGGGAGCACACTCTCTGTACCGGGAGCACCTTATCTGTAGTGGGGGCACCCTGTCTGTACTGAGAGCATCCGGTCTGTAGTGGGCGCAGTCTGTCTGTACTGGGAGCGCCCTGTCTGTACTGGGAGAAGTCAGTCTGTACTGGGAGCAGTCTGTCCTGGGTGCACCCTGACAGTACTGGGCACACCCTGACAGTACTGGGCGCACCCTGTCTGTACTGGGATTAGCCTGTCTGTACTGGGAGCACCCAGTCTGTACTGGGAGCGCCCTGTCTGTACTGGGAGCATCATGTCTGTACTAGGAGCAGTCTGACTCTACTGGGAACAGACTGTACTTGCAGCACCCTGCCTGTACTGGGAGCACCCTGTCTGTAGTGGGAGCACGCTGTCTGTACTAGGAGCACCCGGTCTGTACTGGGAGCACCCTGTCTGTAGTGGGAGCACGCTGTCTGTACTAGGAGCACCCGGTCTGTACTGGGAGCACCCTGTCTGCACTGGGAGTAGTCTGACTGTACTGGGAGCACCCGGTCTGTACTGGGAGTGCACTGTCTGTACTGGGAGCACCGTGTCTGTACTAGGAGCTGTCTGACTGTACTGGGAGCAGTCTGTACTGAGAGCACCCTGTCTGTACTGGGAGCACACTGTCTGTACTGAGATCATCCTGTCTGTAGTGGGAGCAGTCTTCCTCTACTGGGAGCACCCTGTGAAGGGGGTCATCTTTTAACTGGTTTAAGGTAATTTACCTGGTCTTGCACCCTTTTCCTGCACTCTGACCAATTCCAATCTTTTACCTGGTTTACGGTAATTCACCTGGTCAGGTAGACTGCTGCTACACTGTAAACCAATTTCCAATAAACCAATTTTCAAACAGCGGTTTCGAATCGCTACCCTACCTTCCAGTTCTGATTGAAGGACTTATAATTAATGATATTAAAATGGACACGTGGTTTGGATGAGAGAAAAAAAATGAAGTTTTATTAACTAAATGAACTACAATCAAATTATAAACTACACCACACGAACACAGTAATTACAGTAAAATTGCTTAAATGGGGGAATGCAGATGGTAAAAACGAGGGGTAAGTGGCTACAATGTTGATTAAACAATCTTAGCAATATCCCCTTAATTCCCATCCCCCAACTCCTTACTAGGTTGCTTTGCTGAGGAGTCAGAAACCCTGCTCACATGTGGTCCAGCGAAGTGAGAGAGAGACAGAGAGAGAGAGAAGCTCACCTGTGGTCCCAGGAAGTAAAAACAGCGATAGCTTCTCAGGAGCTATCATATATACCTGGTGAGCCCCCCGGCCCCTGCTGTTTGCCTGTCTGGAAAATTTGCGCCCATAAAGTTCCAATTCACAAGAGACAAGCTGTGATTGGCTAACCCAAAGTGGTTGGACTGGGTTAGTGTGTCTGCACTGTGGGGCCAAAATGTTCCCGCCCACATCCGGAGCCCACCTTGGCTAAAACAAAAGGGAAATGCAACTGCTCTATTGTCCAGAATGAAGGGTGATTTAAACCCATTCAGTTCTTAAACTGTTGCAAATCAAAATCCGTTCCATGATTTCAGTCTATCATTGTCTGAGAGAGCTCTGAATGGCTGTGTAAAGAAAAGCAGTTTCAAATCGATTGTCCTGCGGTCATTCTCAAGTGGGCTAATCTCTTAAGCAAATAAGCAACTTCAAGTGCTTCGAAGGGAACCTCCCTTTGATTGGCAGGTCATTGGCTGCCACGGTAGATCCTCCCACTTTATGCACACAGACCTCTCGAGCTGCTTTTTAAGCCCCAGTATCTTGGCCAATGCTTTCTGTGGCCATTTTAAAACTTTTTGTGATTGCCCAAACTTCAGGGAATGACTTTATTAACATGTACTGTCTCAATGTGTGCGAATATTTCCATGAAATCCTCAATTCCATTGTTGTCCACGCCATGTTCATCTCAGAGCAGTCTTTTGCGGTTCTCGGCACATTTTAAAACATTGTAGACAAGTCACATCAGCCAAATCTTCGTCCACGATGTGGACCAATATTTTTCAAACTTCAGGGAAATGGGGGAAACTTTGCAACCCTTACATTCCCCCCTTTTGATACTCCCAACTTTATTGAAGTATCAACTCGAAGGAGTGAGCAAAATTTTCAGACCCCCTCACAAGCAACCATCCCCTGTATTTACCTAACAGCTATCTGCCACTGATCCCCCGAACTGTCCTTTCCCCTAAAATTTGAAAAAAAAACATGGTACGGTAGGCATCTTACAGATACATCAGTTTTCAATAAGGGGTCTCATACCCCTACACGCTTGTAAAATTATACAATGTAATCCAAATTTACAAACATATTTTACATTATAACTTATTACAAAATGTTGCAATCTTAGTTACACAATGTAATCAAAAAATGATCCCAAGCACGGAGAGGGTCCTACGCCTCTGCTCAACTTGGAGTTGTCACAAAATGATCCCAAGAATGGAGAGGATCCTACGCCTCTGCTCAACTTGGGGCTGTAACACAAAATACAAAAATACTTGAACAACATGCGTAAACAAACCCCGACCATCATGTGCCAATGTTGGGCTGCAAAATTCGAGTGGGTATTGCTCCTCCCACCCGGGCAGTAACAGTAACTCCCACCCCCCTTTGATTGTCTTGAACTTTAAAACAGACAGAATGGATTTGCAGACCAGCCTGCTCCGCCAGCCCCGAACCGTTCCCTTGTCCCTTTGTGGAGGCGGGGTACCCCTCATGTTTAAGATTACCTTGGCACAGACCGAGACCGGGGCATATGGGATCGTGACTCCCAGTCCTTCCCCCTCCCATCTTCCCTCGACTGGCTGCAGAAAATGATGGGTGCCTGTGTGGCGGCTCTCCCTGGCCCCACACTGAAACTTGGATCCCAGATCCGATCACCCACTCATCCTTCCCAGCCACACTTACTCTCTTTGCCCGTGGGCCCCCAGGTGAGTACCTCCCTCCCCTGACCACACCCATGTTACTCCTGGGACTCCCCCTCCTCTTTACAATCTTTCCTGGGCCACCACCACCCACTCCCGGGGAACGCATCCCTTTGTGGCAAGGCACCCGCGCTTCCCCACCATGACTCCTCAACAGCGAGGTCTCCCGCAAGTGAACTTCGATCCGGATAGTGCTGGGTTGGGGGCCGTGCCCCACCCAGCTGGGGCCATCCCTTCTGTGTAGGAGGAGTAGGCAAGTTCCTCCGGACCCTGTCCCGCTTCTCCCAAAGTTCGCTGCAGGGTTTCCCTCTGGATTCATCCGGTGGCGAGGTGATCCCCAACATTCCGTATCCATATCTTCATTCGGTGCCCAGCTCGGGCTGGGCGAACAGGGCTGCTCCATTTTCCAATCTCCTGCAAAAACTTAAAAGGACATGCAGCCAGGTCTCACTGACCTGCTGCCTTAGGTGGAGGCATGGTTGGGTCCCTTGACCTCGGACCAAAATACAAACATTTGGCACACATGTAAACTTAAACTCTTTAAACTTAAACTTAAAACTAGTTATATCAACAAAACTTAAAATACACCTTCAAAGCATGCTATATTCACACCAAAGCTATAATACAAATGCCGTCCATCTCCGAACGTCCAGGCTAATCTCTGGCACTGTCGCAGATTGCTGCTGGCTGCAGCAAAGCTGGACTGCCTCCTGTATCTGGTCCCCCGCAGCTTATGGCTGCTGAGTGGGGACCCCTGCCCTTTGGCTTCTCCCCGGTTTGGGAGATTGCCCTTTGTGACAGGTACCCTGGTGACCACCTTTTCTTGGGCTTGCGGGCCCGCTGAGACCTTCTGAGGGGCGTCTCTGTGGGGGAAACTTTGGCTGGCGGACCCTGAGCCAGGGTCTCGGCCCTAGCTGGCTGGGAATGATGAATCACTCATTCATTCATTCTTAAATTGTTGCCTTTCAAAAGTCCATTTCAGGGTTTCAGTCTCTCATTGTCTGTGAATGCTTTGAGTGGCTATGTAAACAGAAGCAGTTTCAAATCGATTGTCCTGCAGTTTTCTCAAGTGGGCTAATGTCTTAAGTAAATAAACAACTTCAAGTGCTTCTGAAGGGAACCTCCCTTTTTATTGACAGATCTGACTAAGGCACTGCTAGATCCTCCCACTTATACACACAGGCAACTCGAGCTGCTTGCTGCCCCTTTTGCCATGCTTTGTGGCCATTTTAAAACCTTTTGTGATTGCCCAAACTCCAGGGAATGACTTTATTAAGATGTACTGTCTCAAGGTGTGTGAATATTTTCCACAGAATTCCTTGACTCCCGTGTTGTCCACATTCTTTCCATCTCAGAACAGTCCTTTTTTGCAGTTCTAGGCACATTTTAAAACACTGCAGACCAGTCACATCACCTAATTCTTCATCCACGATGTGGACCAATATTTTCAATCTTCAGAGAAATAGGGGAAATTTTGCAACACCTACATTCCCCCCTTTTGATACTCCCAACTTGCTTGTAGTATCAACTCGAAGGAGTGAGCAAAATTTTCAGGCCCCCTCACAAACAACCATCCCCTGTATTTACCTAACAGCTATCTGCCACTGATCCCCCGAACCGTCCTTTCCCCTAAAATTGGAGAAAAACCATGGGTAGGCATATTACAGATACATCAATTAACAATAAAGGGTCGCATACCCCTGCATCACTTTGTAAATTGTAAAATTACAATGCAATCAAAATTTACAATCACTTTTTACATTATAACTTATTACAAAATGTTGCAATCTTAGTTACACAATGTAATCAAAATGATCCCAAGCACGGAGAGGGTCCTACACCTCTGCTCAACTTGGAGTTGTCACAAAATGATCCCAAGCACAGAGTGGATCCTATGCCTCTGCTCAACTTGGGCTGTAACACAAAATACAAAAAAACTTGAACAATATGCTTAAATAAACCTCGACTATCATGTGCCAATGATGGGTTGCAAAATTCGAGTGGGTATTGCTCCTCCCACCCGGGCAGTAAATGTACCTTCCACCCCCCTTTGATCATCTTAAACTTTAAAACAGACAGAATGGATTTACAGACCAGCCTGCTCCGCCAGCCCCGAACTGTTCCCTTGTCCCTTTGTGGAGGCAGGGGTACCACTCATGTTTAAAATTACCATGGCACAGACCGAGACTGGGGAGTATGGGATCGCGACTCCTACTCCCTCCCCCTCCCATCTACCCTCGACTTGCTGCAGAAAATGATGGGTGCTGTGTCGCGGCTCTCCCTGGCCCCACACAAACTTGGATCCCAGATCCGGCCACCAACTCATCCTTCCCAGCCACACTTACCCTCTTTGCCCGTGGGCCCCCGGGTGAGTTCCTCCCTCCCCCGAACGCACCCATGCAACTCTTGGGCCTCCCCCTCCCTTTTACAATCTTACCCGGGCCATCACCACCCACTCCCGGGGAACGCGTCCCTTTGTGGCAAGGCGCCCGTGCTTCCCCACCATGACTCCTCAACAGCGAGGTCTCCCGCAAGTGAACTTCGGTCAGGATAGTGCTGGGTTGGGGGCCGTGCCCCACCCAGTTGGGGCCATCTCCTCCCCATAGGAGGAGTAGGCAAGTTCCTCTGGACCCTGTCCGGTTTTTCCCAAAGATCGCTGCGGGTTCTCCTGGATTCGTCCAGTGGCGAGGTGATCGCCAACATTCCATATCCGTATCTTCATTCGATGCCCAGCTCGGGCTGGGCGAACATGGCTGCTTCATTTTCCAATATCCTGCAAAAACTTAAAAGGACACACAGCCAGGTCTCACTGACCTGCTGCCTTAGGTGGAGACATGGTCAGGTCCCTCGATCTCGGGCCAAAATACAAACATTTGGCACACATGTAAATTTAAACTCTTTAAACTTAAACTTAAAACTAGTTATATCAACAAACTATAATACACCTTAAAAGCATGCTATATTCACACCAAAGCTATAATACAAATGCCGCCCATCTCCGGATGGCCAGGCTAATCTCTGGCACTGTCACAGATTGCTGCTGGCTGCAGCAAAGCTGGACTGCCTCCTGTCTCTGGTCCCCCACAGCTTATGGCTGTTGAGTGGGGAACCCTGCCCTTTGGCTTCGCCCCAGTTTGGGAGATTGCTCTGTGTGGCAGGTACCCTGGTGACCACCTTTTCTTGGGCTTGCGGGCCCACTGAGTCCTTCTGAGGGGCGTCTCAGTGGGGGAAACTTTGGCTGTCGGACCCTGAGCCAGGGTCGCAGCCCTAGCTGGCTGGGAACCTTCTCCCCCATGTCCAAAACCTGTTACCAGCTCCCCTGCAAGAGGAATTGCTATCCCTGCCCCCCAGTGTCCCATATCATGGGGGGAACCATTCTAGAGGCTGGCTGGGAAGCTGGTCCCTTTAAACAGGCGAGTGCGCCTACACAAACCTTCTCCCCTGAGTCCCGCGGCAGAGGCTGTGAAGCCTGTGTCTTCAAACAAGCAGGTGCGCCTACTTGAAAAAATTGAGGAAGAGCCGCTGTGGTCCGGCAGGCAACCGCGCCTGCGCAAGCAATCTTTTTGGAGTCCCTCGGCAGAGGCTGTGAAGCCTCTGTATTCAAACAGGCAGCCGCGCCTGCGCAAACCTCCTCCCCCTTGTCCCACGGCAGAGGCTGTGAAACCTCTGGCTTCAAACAGGCGATTGCGCCTGCATGGGAAAACAGAAGAGGGGCCGTTAGGGTCCCACAGGCAACCACGCCTGCATGAACAATTTCTTTATAGGGCTTGGGAACTGCTACACTAGCGCACGCAAACGCGTCTGCACGTTCTGTCACTTTAAAAACGGTTGGAAGAACTGCTGGGTCTTCCAAGCAGGCATCTGCACCTGTGCATTTATTCTGGGAAGTGGGGATCATTAAACAGCCAACTGCATTTGCGCGCTCGACCTCACTGAGGAAAGGAGTCGCTGGGAGTTCCGGGTTCGCGACTGCGCCTGCGCGAACCCAGTGTTGAGAAACCTCTTCCCTCAGCCGCATGGCTGTGCCTGCATGGCCCCCCTTTTGGCAAAGCTCTCCCCTCAGGCGCGCGACTGCGCCTGTGCAGGAAAACTGAAAAGGATCCGCTGGGGGTACGGGCTGGGGAACCGTGCCTGCGCAGGCAGTTTCTGTGAATAGATGGGCAGCAGCCTGCTGATTTCTGATCCCAGGCTGCTGTTTCTCTGTTCCTAAGCCACCCAACCATTTCAGATTTGTACTTTTTGCAAAACTAGGGTCCCACTGGGGTAGGGAAGTGTCCCAATTTGTGGGCTGGACAACTTTTCCCTGGGAACAAGCCACAGTGCCTGTCTTTACAGTCTGTGGACTTGCACTTGACTGGTGGGCAAACTCATGTCCTCTTACCTGTGTGGCTTTAAATGGGGAATTTTGGACTTGGACCTGCCTTTGGCCTGGGGCCGAAACTATCCCCTTTGTGCCTCCCTTGTCCCGGATTTCTGCTATTGGACCTGCTCTACAGGGGTCCCAGAACTCTCCTTCCCTGTTCCCTGGCTTAAGCAGCTTACTCTGTTCATGAATTGCTCCTCACCCCACACAAGCCACAGAGCTTGCCTGTGAACTTGTGCCTGCTGTGGGCTGAGGATTCCTATTCTCAGGTTCACCACTCATGGGCAGACTGTACCTCCGTTGTCGGAGGGGGTATACTGGTCCTTGTCCCCACCTGCCTAGCGGGACCTGCTGGCATTCTACCACCCCATTGTCCACCCCTCCTTGCTGCCAGAACTCCACAGAACTCGGAGCTGTGGGCTGCCGTCTTGAGATCTCTAATTCCCTATCCAGCCCCGTTCTGGGTGCTGCCTGTGGGATGGTTTCACTTGGGCTGCCAGTAAAATCCTGCTGACCTGCCTTCGGGCTGATCAGACAAATCATCCCCTCTGCTGCCTTTAAAACCACTTTAAGGCTTTCTATCTCTGCCCTATAGGGGCCATGATCAGTTTAACTGAACCTTTGGTCGCAGGCCAGCTTATAGGCTGCATTTACTTACCGAAACCTTTCCTCCTGCTCTTTTACTTCTGAGATGAGGCGGACATTCTCTTCCCGCAGTCTCATCTCACTTTCTCTGGCCTCAGTGACTTCCTGCACCAGGCACTCTATAAATGCCTGGCATTTTTCAAACTGGGACTCCCGATTCTTGGCCTCCTTAACCTCTTCCTGCTCCCTCATCTCATCCTTCCTAAACCAACCACCTATACCATGATAGGTCAGCCTACACGCTACTGCTAACATCTGCAGGGCTACCCACATACTGAAAATGAGAGAAGCAAGAGCTGATGCTTTCTTCAGATCCAGATATCAAATCACAAAAGGCCTGCAGTCCTGCTGCAGTCGCCATTTTGTAAGGGGGGATTCTTTTAACTGGTTTAAGGTAACTTTCCTGGTCTTGCAGCCTTTGCCTGCACACTGACCAATTCCAAATAAACCAATCTTAAAACAGCGGTTTCGAATCACTATCCCACCTTCCAGTTCTGACTGAAGGACTTATAATTAATGATATTGAAATGGACACGTGGTTTGGATGAGAGAAAAAAAATCAAGTTTTATTAACTAAATGAACTACAATCAAATTATAAACTATACCACACGAACACAGTAATTACAGTAAAATTGCTTAAATGGGGGAATGCAGATGGTAAAAACGAGGGATAAGTGGCTGCAATGTTGATTAAACAAACTTAGCAATATCCCCTTAATTACCATGCCCCAACTCCTTACTAGGTTGCTTTGCTGAGGAGTCAGAAACCCTGCTCACCTGGGGTCCAGCGAAATGAGAGCTAAGAGAGAGAGAGAGAGAAGCTCACCTGTGGTCCCAGGAAGTAAAAACAGCGTTAGCTTCTCAGGAGCTATCATATATACCTGGTGAGACCCCCGCCCCCTGCTGTTTGCCTGTCTGGAAAATTTGCGCCCAAAAAGTTCCAATTCACAGGAGACAAGCTGTGATTGGCTAACTCAAAGTGGTTGGACTGGGTTAGTGTGTCTGCACTATGGGGCCGAAATGTTCCCGCCCACATCCAGAGCCCACCTCGGCTAAAACAAAATGGAAATGCAACTGCTCTATTGTCCAGAATGATGGGTGATTTAAACCCATTCAGTTCTTAAACTGTTGCAAATCAAAATCCGTTCCATGATTTCCGTCTATCATTGTCTGAGGGAGCTCTGAATATCTGTGTAAACAGAAGTAGATTCAAATCGATTGTCCTGCATCATTCTCAAGTGGGCTAATCTCATAAGTAAATAAGCAACTTCAAGTCCTTCTAAGGGAACCTCCCTTTGATTGGCAGGTCATTGACTGCCACGGTAGATCCTCCTACGTTATACACACAGACCTCTCGAGCTGCTTTTTATGCACCAGTATCTTGGCCAATGCTTTCTGTGGCCATTTTAAAACTTTTGTGATTGCCCAAACGACGGGGAATTATTTTTTAAGATGTACTGTCTCAATGT
The DNA here is from genome assembly GCF_052327205.1 of Somniosus microcephalus. Lineage (NCBI taxonomy): Eukaryota > Metazoa > Chordata > Chondrichthyes > Squaliformes > Somniosidae > Somniosus > Somniosus microcephalus. The sequence goes on from NC_140994.1 coordinate 108,241,465, forward strand.
GTGTGGATATTTCCATGAATTCCTCGATTCCATTGTTGTCCACACCATTTTCAACTCAGAGAACTCTTTTGCGGTTCTAGGCACATTTTAAATCATTGTAGACAAGTCACATCACGCAATTCTTCGTCCATGATGTGGAGCAATATTTTTCGATTTTCAGGGAAATAGGGAAAATTTTGCAACACCTACACCTGTCTGTACTGGGAGCACCCTGTCTGTACTGGGAGCACTCTGTCTGTACTGGGAGCACCCTGTTTGTACTGGGAGCACCCTCTCTGTACTGGGAGCACCCTCTCTGTACTGGGAGCAACCTTTCTGTACTGGGTGCCATTTGTCTGTACTGCGAGCACCCTGTCTGTACTGCGAGCAGTCTGTCTCTACTGGGAGCAGTCTGCCTGTACTCTGAGCAGACTATCTGTTCTGAGAGCTGTCTGTTATTACAGGCAGCAACCTGTCTGTACTTGTAGCAGTCTGTCTGTTCTGAGAGCAGTCTGTCTGTACTGGGACCAGCCTGTCTGCACTGGAAGAAGTCTGTCTCTACTTGGAGCAGTCTGTCTGTACTGGGAGCAGTCAGTGTGTACTGGGAGCAGCCTGTCTGTACTGGGAGCAGCCTGTCTGTACTGGGAGCAGTCTGTCTGTACTGGGAGCAGTCTTTCTGTACTGGGAGCAGCCTGTCTGTACTGGGAGCAGCCTATCTGTACTCGGAGCAGGCTGTCTGTACTGGGAGCAGGCTCTCTGTATTGGGAGCAGACTGTCTGTAATGGGAGCTGCCTGTCTGTACTGGGAGCAGCCGGTCTGTACTTGGAGCAGCCTGCCTGTACTGACAGCAGTTCGTCTGTACTGGGAGCAGCCTGATTGTACTGGAAGCAGTCTGTCTGTACACAGCGCAGCCTGTCTGTACTTGGAGCACCCTGTCTGTACTGGGAGCACCCTGTCTGTACTGGGAGCACCCTCTCTGTACTGGGAGCACCCTGTCTGTACTGGAAGCTGTCTGTCTGTACTGGGAGCAGCCTCTCTGTACTGGGAGCAGCATGTCTGTACTGGGAGATGTCTGTCTGTATGGGGAGCAGTCTTTCTGTACGGGGAGCAGCCTGTCTATACTGGGAGCACTCTGTCTGGACTCGGAACAGTCTGTCTGTATGGGGAGCAGTCTGCCTGTACTGGGAGCAGCCTGTCTGTACTGGGAGCTGTCTGTCTGTACTGCAAGCAGTCTGTATCTACTGGCAGAAGCCTGTCTAATCTGAGAGCAGTCTGTCTGTATTGAGAGCAGTCTGTCTCTACTGGGAGAAGCCTGTCTGTACTGGGTGCAGCCTACCTGTACTGGGAGCAGTCTGTGTATACTGGGAGCAGCCTGTCTACACTGGGAGCAGCCTGTCTCTACTGGGAGCAGCGTGTCTCTACTGGGAGCAGCCCCTCTCTACTGGGAGCAGCGTTTCTCTACTGGGAGCAGTCTGTCTAAACACAGAACAGCCTGTCACTAATTGGAGCAGTTTGGCTATACTGGGAGCAGCCTGTCTGTATCTAGAGCAGTCTGTCTGTACTGGGAGCAGCCAGTCTGTAAAGGGAGCAGCCCGTCTGTACTCGGAACAGGCTGTCTGTACTGGGAGAAATATGTCTGTATTGGGAGCAGCCTGTCAGTACTGGGAGCAGCCTGTCTGTACTGGGAGCAGTCTGTCTGTTCTGGGAGCAGTCTGTCTGTACTGGGAGCAGTCTTTCTGTACGGGGAGCAGGCTGTCTGCACTGGAAGCAGTCTGTCTGTACTGGCAGCAGCCTGTCTGTACTGGCAGCAGTCTGTCTATGCTGGGAGCACCCTGTCTGTACTCGGAGCAGTCTGTCTGTACGGGGAGCACCCTGTCTGTACTGGGAGCACTCTGTCTGTACTGGGAGCACCCTGTCTCTACTGGGAGCACCCTGTCTGTACTGGGAGCACCATCTGTGTACTGGGAGCACACTCTCTATACTGGGAGCACCATCTCTGGACTGGGAGCACACCCTCTGTACTGGGAGCATTCTGACTCTACTAGGAGCTCCCCATTTGTATTGGATGCTGTTTGTCTTTCCTGGGAGCACACTCTCTGTACTGCGAGCACACTGTCTGCTCTGCGAGCACCCTGTCTGCACTGCGAGCACCCTGTCTGCACTGCGAGCACCCTGTCTGCACTGTGAGAACCCTGTCTGCACTGCAATCACCCAGTCTGCACTGCGAGCACACTGTATGCACTGCGAGCAGTCTGTTTCTACTGGGAGCAGTCTGCCTGTACTCGGAGCAGACTGTCTGTTCTGAGAGTTTTCTGTCATTACAGGCAGCAACCTGTCTGTACTTGGAGCAGTCTGTCTGTTCTGAGGGCAGACTGTCTGTACTGGGAGGAGTCAGTCGGTACTGGGTGCAGTCTGTCTGTACTGGGAGCAGCATTTTTGTACTGGGAGCAGTCTGTCTGTACTTGGAGCAGCCTGTCTGTACTTTGGGCAGCCTGCCTGATCTGACAGCAGTCTGTCTGAACTGGGAGCAGCCTGACTGTACTGGAAGCTGTCTGTCTGTACTGGGAGCAGCCTCTCTGTACTGGGAGCAGCCTGTCTGTACTGGGAGCAGGCTGTCTGTACTGGGAGCTGTCTGTCTGTATGGGGAGCAGTCTTTCTGTACGGGGAGCAGCCTGTCTATACTGGGAGCACACTGTCTGTACTCGGAACAGTCTGTCTGTATGGGGAGCAGTCTGCCTGTACTGGGAGCAGCCTGTCTGTACTGGGAGCTGCCTGTCTGTACTGCAAGAAGTCTGTCTGTACTGGGAGCAGTCTTTCTGTACTGGGATAAGCCTGACTGTACTGGGAGCAGTCTGTCTGTACTGGGAGCAGTCTTTCTGTACTGGGAGCAGCCTGTCTGTACTGGGAGCAGCCTGTCTGTACTCGGAGCAGGCTGTCTGTACTGGGAGCAGTCTGTCTGTACTGGGAGCAGACTGTCTGTACTGGGAGCTGCCTGTCTGTTCTGAGAGCAGCCTGTCTGTACTGGGAGCAGCCTGTCTGTACGGCAAGAAGCCTGTCAGTACTGGGAGCAGCCTGTCAGTACTTGGAGCAGCCTGTCTGTACTGGAAGCAGTCTGTCTGTACGGTGATCAGCCTCTCTGTATTTGAAGCAGTCTGTCTGTACTCGGAGCAGCCTGTCTGTACTGGGAGCAGTCTGTCTGTATTGGGGCAGTCTGTCTCTATTGGAAGCAGTCTGTCTCTACTGGGAGAAGCCTATCTAATCTGAGAGCAGTCTGTCTGTACTGGGAGCAGCCTGTCTGTACTGGGAGCACCCTGTCTGTACTGGGAGCACCCTGTCTGTACTGGGAGCACCATCTTTGTACTGGGAGCACACTCTCTGTACTGGGAGCACCATCTCTGGACTGGGAGCACACTCTCTGTACTGGGAGCATTCTGTCTCTACTAGGAGCACCCCATCTGTATTGGGTGCTGTTTGTCTTTACTGGGAGCACACTGTCTGTACTGCGAGCACCCTGTCTGCTCTGCGAGCACCCTGTCTGCACTGCGAGCACTCTGTCTGCACTGCGAGAACCCTGTCTGCACTGCAATCGCCCAGTCTGCACTGCGAGAACCCTGTCTGCACTGCGATCACCCTGTCTGCACTGCGATCACCCTGTCTGCACTGCGAGCAGTCTGTTTCTACTGGGAGCAGTCTGCCCGTACTCGGAGCAGACTGTCTGTTCTGAGAGCTGTCTGTCATTACAGGCAGCAACCTGTCTGTACTTGGAGCAGTCTGTCTGTTCTGAGAGCAGTCTGTCTGCACTGGGAGCAGTCATTCTGTACTGGCTGCAATCTGTCTGTACTGGGAGCAGCATTTCTGTACTGGGAGCAGTCTGTCTGTACTTGGAGCAGCCGGTCTGCACTTTGGGCAGCCTGCCTGTTCTGACAGCAGTCTGTCTGAACTGGGAGCAGCCTGACTGTACTAGAAGCTGTCTGTCTGTACTGGGAGCAGCCTGTCTGTACTGGGTGCAGCCTGTCTGTACTGGGAGCAGCCTGCCTTTACTGGGAGCAGCCTGTCTGTACTGGGAGCAGCCTGTCTGTACTTGGAGCAGCCTGTCTGTACTTTGGGTAGCCTGCCTGTTCTGACAGCAGTCTGTCTGAACTGGGAGAAGCCTGACTGTACTGGGAGCTGTCTGTCTGTACTGGGAGCAGCCTGTCTGTACTCGGAGCAGGCTGCCTTTACTGGGAGCAGTCTGTCTGTACTGGGAGCAGACTGTCTGTACTGGGAGCTGCCTGTCTGTTCTGAGAGCAGCCTGTCTGTACTGGGAGCAGCCTGTCTGTACGGCAAGCAGCCTGTCAGTACTGGGAGCAGCCTGTCAGTACTGGGAGCAGCCTGTCTGTACTGGAAGCAGTCTGTCTGTACGGGGATCAGCCTCTCTGTACTGGAAGCAGTCTGTCTGTACTCGGGGCAGCCTGTCTGTACTGGGAGCAGTCTGTCTGTATTGGGGCAGTCTGTCTCTACTGGAAGCAGTCTGTCTCTACTGGGAGAAGCCTATCTAATCTGAGAGCAGTCTGTCTGTACTGGGAGCAGCCTGTCTGTACTGGGAGCACCCTGTCTGTACTGGGAGCACCCTGTCTGTACTGGGAGCACCATCTGTGTACTGGGAGCACACTCTCTGTACTGGGAGCACCATCTCTGGACTGGGAGCACACTCTCTGTACTGGGAGCATTCTGTCTCTACTAGGAGCACCCCATCTGTATTGGGTGCTGTTTGTCTTTACTGGGAGCACACTGTCTGTACTGCGAGCACCCTGTCTGCACTGCGAGAACCCTGTCTGCACTGCAATCGCCCAGTCTGCACTGCGAGAACCCTGTCTGCACTGCGATCACCCTGTCTGCACTGCGATCACCCTGTCTGCACTGCGAGCAGTCTGTTTCTACTGGGAGCAGTCTGCCCGTACTCGGAGCAGACTGTCTGTTCTGAGAGCTGTCTGTCATTACAGGCAGCAACCTGTCTGTACTTGGAGCAGTCTGTCTGTTCTGAGAGCAGTCTGTCTGCACTGGGAGCAGTCATTCTGTACTGGAAGCAGTCTGTCTGTACGGGGATCAGCCTCTCTGTACTGGAAGCAGTCTGTCTGTACTCGGAGCAGCCTGTCTGTACTGGGAGCAGTCTGTCTGTATTGGGGCAGTCTGTCTCTACTGGAAGCAGTCTGTCTCTACTGGGAGAAGCCTATCTAATCTGAGAGCAGTCTGTCTGTGCTGGGAGCAGCCTGTCTGTACTGGGAGCAGCCTATCTGTACTGGGAGCACCCTGTGTATACTGGGAGCAGCCTCTCTCTACTGGGAGCAGCCTGTCTCTACTGGGAGCAGCCTGTCTGTACTGGGAGCAGTCTTTCTGTACTGGGAGCAGTCTGCCTAAACTCGGAACAGCCTGTCTGTAATTGGAGCAGATTTGCTGTACTGGGAGCAGCCTGTCTGTATCTGGAGCAGCCTGTCTGTACTTGGAACACTCTTTCTGTATGGGGTGCAACCTGTCTGTACTGGGAGCTAACTGTCTATACTGGGAGAAGCCTGTCTGTACTGGAAGCAGTCTGTCTGTACTGGGAGCAGCCTGTCTGTGCTGGGAGCAGACTGTATGTACAGGAAGCTCCCTGTCTGTGCTCAGAGCAGCCTGCCTGTACGGGGAACAGTCTGTCCATACTGGGAGCACCCTGTCTGTACTGGGAGCACCCTGTCTGTACTGGGAGCAGCCTGTCTGCACTGGGAGCATAATGTCTGTACTGGGAGCACCCTGTCTGTACTGGGAGCACTCTGTCTGTACTGGGAGCACCCTGTCTCTACTGGGAGCACCCTGTCTGTACTGGGAGCACCATCTGTGTACTGGGAGCACACTCTCTATACTGGGAGCACCATCTCTGGACTGGGAGCACACCCTCTGTCCTGGGAGCATTCTGACTCTACTAGGAGCTCACCATTTGTATTGGATGCTGTTTCTCTTTCCTGGGAGCAAACTCTCTGTACTGCGAGCACACTGTCTGCTCTGCGAGCACCCTGTCTGCACTGCGAGCACCCTATCTGCACTGCGAGCACCCTGTCTGCACTGCGAGAACCCTGTCTGCACTGCAATCACCCAGTCTGCACTGCGAGCACACTGTATGCACTGCGAGCAGTCTGTTTCTACTGGGAGCAGTCTGCCTGTACTCGGAGCAGACTGTCTGTTCTGAGAGTTTTCTGTCATTACAGGCAGCAACCTGCCTGTACTTGGAGCAGTCTGTCTGTTCTGAGGGCAGTCTGTCTGTACTGGGAGGAGTCAGTCTGTACTGGGTGCAGTCTGTCTGTACTGGGAGCAGCATTTTTGTACTGGGAGCAGTCTGTCTGTACTTGGAGCAGCCTGTCTGTACTTTGGGCAGCCTGCCTGTTCTGACAGCAGTCTGTCTGAACTGGGAGCAGCCTGACTGTACTGGAAGCTGTCTGTCTGTACTGGGAGCAGCCTGTCTGTACTGGGAGCAGCCTGTCTGTAATGGGAGCAGCCTTTCTGTACTGGGAGCAGCCGCTCTGTACTGGGCGCAGCCTCTCTGTACTGGGAGCAGCCTCTCTGTACTGGGAGCAGCCTGTCTGTACTGGGAGCAGGCTGTCTGTACTGCGAGCTGTCTGTCTGTAGGGGGGCAGTCTTTCTGTATGGGGAGCAGCCTGTCTATACTGTGAGCACACTGTCTGTACTCGGAAGAGTCTGTCTGTATGGGGAGCAGTCTGCCTGTACTGGGAGCAGTCCTTCTGTACTGGGAGCAGCCTGTCTGTACTGGGAGCAGTCTGTCTGTACTGGGAGCATTCTTTCTGTACTCGGAGCAGCCTGTCTGCACTGCGAGCACCCTGTCTGCACTGCGAACACTCTGTCTGCACTGCGAGATCCCTGTCTGCACTGCAATCGCCCAGTCTGCACTGCGAGAACTCTGTCTGCACTGCGATCACCCTGTCTGCACTGCAATCACCCTGTCTGCACTGCGAGCAGTCTGTTTCTATTGGGAGCAGTCTGCCTGTACTCGGAGCAGGCTGCCTGTTCTGAGAGCTGTCTGTCATTACAGGCAGCAACCTGTCTGTACTTGGAGCAGGCTGTCTGTTGTGAGAGCAGTCTGTCTGCACTGGGAGCAGTCAGTCTGTACAGGCTGCATTCTGTCTGTACTGGGAGCAGCATTTCTGTACTGGGAGCAGTCTGTCTGTACTTGGAGCAGCCTGTCCGTATTTTGGGCAGCCTGCCTGTACTGAGAGCAGTCTGTCTGAACTGGGCGCAGCCTGACTGTACTAGAAGCTGTCTGTCTGTACTGGGAGCAGCCTGTCTGTACTGGGTGCAGCCTGTCTGTACTTGGAGCAGCCTGTCTGTACTTTGGGCAGCCTGCCTGTTCTGACAGCAGTCTGTCTGAACTGGGAGCAGCCTGACTGTACTAGAAGCTGTCTGTCTGTACTGGGAGCAGCCTGTCTGTACTGGGTGCAGCCTGTCTGTACTGGGAGCAGCCTGCCTTTACTGGGAGCAGCCTGTCTTTACTGGGAGCAGCCTGTCTGCACTGGGAGCAGCCTGTCTGTGCTGGGAGCAGCCTGTCTGAACTGGGATCAGCCTGTCTGTACTGGGAGCAGTCTGCCTGTACTCGGAACAGCCTGTCTATACTGGGAGCAGTCTGTCTGTACTGGGAGCTGTCTTTCTGTATGGGGAGCAGCCTCTCTATACTGGGAGCATCCTGTCTGCACTCGGAACTGTCTGTCTATATGGGCAGCTGTCTGTCTGTACAGGGAGCAGTCTGTCTGTACTGGGAGCAGTCTGTCTGTACTGGGAGCAGCCTATCTGTACTGGGAGCAGTCTGTGTATACTGGGAGCCATCTGTGTATGCTGTGATCAGCCTGTCTATACTTGGAGCAGCCTGTCTCTACTGGGAGCAGCCTGTCTCTACTGGGAGCAGCCTGTCTCTACTGGGAGCAGCCTGTCTGTACTTCAAGCAGTCTGTCTAAACTCGGAAGAGCCTGTCTCTAATTGGAGCAGATTGGCTGTACTGGGAGCAGCCTGTCTGTATCTGGAGCAGTTTGTCTGGACTGGAAGCAGTCTGTCTGTACTGGGAGCAGCCTGTCTGTTCTGGGAGCAGACTGTCTGTACAGGGAACACCCTGTCTGTACTCAGAGCAGTCTGTCTGTACAGGGAACAGTCTGTCTGTTCTGGGAGCAGGCAGTCAGTACTGGGAGCGCCCTGTCTGTACTGGGAGCGCACTGTCTGTACTGAGGGCACGCTGTCAGTAATGAGACCACACTGTCTGATCTGTGAGCAACCTGTCTGTACTGGGAGCACCCTGTCTGCACTGGAAGCTGTCTGTCTGTACTTCTAGCAGCATGTCTGTAAAGGGAGTAGCCTGTCTGTACTGGGAGCACACTGTCTGTACTGGGAGCAGTCTGTCTGCACTGGAAGCAGTCTGTCTCTACTGGCAGAAGCCTGTCTAATCTGAGAGCAGTCTGTCTCTACTGAGAGCAGCCTATCTGTACTGGGAGCAGTCTGTGTATACTGGGAGCAGACTGTCTATACTGGGAGCAGCCTGTCTCTACTGGGAGCAGCGTGTCTCTACTGGGAGCAGTCTGTCTGTACTGCAAGCAATCTGTCTAAAAACGGAACAGCCTGTCTCTAATTGGACCAGATTGGCTGTACTGGGAGCTGCCTGTTTGTATCTGGAGCAGTCTGTCTCTACTGGGAGCAATCTTTCTGTACTGGGAGCTGTCTGACTGTACTGGAAGCATCCTGTCTGTACTGGGAGCAGCCCGTCTGTACTCGGAAGTGTCTTCCTGTACGGGGAGCATGCTGTCTGTACTGGGAGCAGCCTGTCTGTACTGGGAGGAGCCTGTCTGTACTCGGAACAGACTGTCTTTACTGGGAGCAGTCTGTCTGTTCTGGGAGCAGTCTGTCTGTCCTGGAAGCAGTCTATCTGTACTGGGAGCAGCCTGTCTATACTGGCAGCAGTCTGTCTATGCTAGGAGCACCCTGTCTGTATGGGGAGCAGCCTGTCTGTACTGGGAGCAGCCTGTCTGTACTGGGAGCACCCTGCCTGTACTGGGAGCGCCCTGTCTGTGCTGCGAGCGCCCTGTCTGTACTGGGAGCACCCTTGCTGTGCTGCGAGCGCCCTGCCTGTGCTGGGAGCGCACTGTCTGTACTGGGAGCACCTTGTCTGTACTGGGATCGCCCTGTTTGTACTGGGAGCAGCCTGTCTGTAGTGGGAGCAGCCTGTCTGTACAGGGAACACCCTGTCTGTACTCAGAGCAGTCTGTCTGTACAGGGAACAGTCTGTCTGTTCTGGGAGCAGTCTGTCTGTACTGGGAGTGCCCTGTCTGTACTGGGAGAGCCCTGTATCTCCTGGGAGCGCCCTGTCTGTAGTGAGAGCGCCCTGTCTTTGCTTTGAGCGCCCTGTCTGTGCTGGGAGCACCCTGTCTGTACTGGGAGCACCCTGTCTGTACTGGGAGCGCCCTGTCTGTAGTGAGAGCGCCCTGTCTGTGCTGGGAGCGCCCTTTCTGAGCTGGGAGCACCCATTCTGTGCTGCGAGCCCCCTGTCTGTTCTGGGAGCGCCCTGTCTGTGCTGGGTGCGCCCTCCCTGTGCTGGGAGCGCATGTCTGTACTGGGAGCACCCTGTCTGTACTGGGAGCGCCCTGTCTGTACTGGGAGCTCCCTGTCTGTACTGGGAGGGCTCTGTCTGTACTGGGAGCACCCTGTCTGTACAGGGAGCACCCTGTCTGTACTAGGAGCACCCTGTCTGTACTGGGATTGCCCTGTCTGTACTGGGATCACCCTGTCTGTACTGGAGGCACCCTGTCTGTACTGGGAGCAGTCTGTCTGTGCTGGGAGGAGACTGTCTGTGCTGGGAGCTGTCTGCGTTTGCTGGGTGCAGTCTGGCTGTACTGGGAGCGGTCTGCCTGTACTGGGAGCACACTGTCTTTACTAGGAGAAATGTGCCTGTACTGAGAGCGCGCTCCCTGTACTGGGAGCGCCCTGTCTGTACTGGAAGCTGTCTGTCTGTACTGGTAGCAGCATGTCTGTACTGGGAGCAGCCCGTCTGTACTCGGAGCCCACTGTCTGTACTTGGAGCAGCCTGTCTGTGCTGGGAGCAGCCTGTCTGTACTGGGAGCAGCCTGTCTGTTCTCGGAGCAGTCTGTCTGTACTGGAAGCAATCTGTCTGTACTGGAAGCACGCTGTCTGTACTGGAAGCAGTCTGTCTGTACTGGGAGCAGTCTTTCTGTACTGGAAGCAGTCTGTCTGTACTGGGAGCAGCCTGTCTGTACTTGGAGCAGCCTGCCTGTTCTGACAGCAGTCTCTCCGGACTGGGAGCAGCCAGACTGTACTGGAAGCAGTCTATCTGCACTCGGAGCAGCCTGTCTGATCTGGGAGCACCCTGTCTGTTCTGGAAGCAATCTGTCTGCACTCAGGGCAGCCTATCTCTACTGAGAGCACTCTGTCTGTACTGCGAGCTCCATGTCTGTACTGGGAGGACTCTGAGTGTACTGGAAGCTGTCTGTCTGTACTGGGAGCAGACTGCCTGTACTGGGAGCAGCCCGTCTCTACTGGGAGCAGCCTGTCTGTACTCGGAAAAGTCTGTCTCTACGGGGAGCAGTCTGTTTGTACTGGGAGCAGCCTGTCTGCACTGGGAGCCGCCTGTCTGCACTGGGAGCAGCCTGTCTGTACTGGGAGCAGCCTGTCTGTACTGGGAGCAGCCTGTCTGAACTGGGAGCAGCCTGTCTGTACTGGGAGCAGTCTGTCTATACTCGGAACAGCTTGTCTGTACTGGGAGCAGTCTGTCTGTACTGGGAGCAATCTGTCTGTACTGGGAGCTGTCTTTCTGTATGGGGAGCAGCCAGTCTATACTGGAAGCAGTCTGGCTGTACTGGGAGAAGCCTGTCTAATCTGAGAGCAGTCTGTCTGTACTAGGAGCAGCCTGTCTGTACTGGGAGCATCCTGTCTGTAATGCGAGCAGCCTATCTGTACTGGGAGTAGCCTGTGTATACTGGGAGCCGTCTGTGTATGCTGTGAGCAGCCTGTCTGTGATGAAATATGCCATTCATCAGGCACGCTGTATTCTCTGTGTTTGATTGTGCCTGTGACTGTGACAAGCAGGGGAGTTTAGTTTCAGTTCCACTTCCTTACCTGTATTGTATTGTGTGTATGGCTCCGCCCATACCTGGCCCCTACTTAAGCAGGCCACAGCGTGTCTCACAGGCAGTACAGCAGATCTCTGGATGAGAGACACTTCTCCACTCTGTATTACTTTCTGAGTTAATAAAAGCCTTGCTTTGCTCAGTTAACGTCGGGTCTCGGATTCATTGAGGCACATCAATTTTATTAACTCTATTTTCAACGCAATGGATCAACTCTTGAAACCCGAACGTTTGGATTTGGACCCGCATGCTTTGGACGCATCGGCACGATTCGGACACTGGTTTAAGTGTATGGAATTCTTCCTGGACAATTCCGCAGCCATCACAGACGCTACGGACGCTGAAAGTATGAAACTCGGAATCCTGCCTAATTGGGTAAGCCACCGGGTTTACCCCTTCATCCAAGACGCCGACACGTACCCGGCCGCCTGCGACATCCAAAAGGTGCATTGCCAGCAGCCTACGAAGGAGTTGTACGCTAGGCATCTGCTCACGACTCGCCACAGCAACCTGGGGAATCGCTGGATGAGTTCCTAGTCACCCTGAAAATGCTTGGAAAAGACTGCAAGTTCCAAGATGTAAAAGCCGCAGTGTACACTGACGAGCTTGTTTGTGATGCCTTTATCACAGGCTTCAGCTTCACTTACATCCGGCAGAGACTACTGGAAAAAACGGGATTGGGCCTGGAACAGGCTGTGGACACAGCGCGATCCCTGGATGTGGCCCAGAGAAACTCGGATGCCTACTCATCAGCCCGCGCCGCCCACGCACCATGTGTGCACCAAGGGCACCACCATCTTGGAAGGCATCTTACCCGCCCGGCAGCCCGACACCGTCGGGTCCCCGCTCTCCCCCCAGAAGCCCTACGACAGCCGCGATGAGTCGGGGCCCCAACTGCTACTTCTGCGGGCAGCCGAAGCACACCAGAAACCTGTGCCCGGGGAAAGGCACCACCTGCTTTAAGTGCGGTAAGAAGGGGCACTTCGGGAAGGTGTGCAGAGGGAACCCCGCTGGAAAACCCGCCACCGCCGCGTGTGCGCCGTGGGAGTGGCCATCTTGGACGCCATCTTGCCCGACCTCATGGGGTCCACCATCTTGTGAGCAGACAGCATGGACGCCATCTTGTCTCGATCAGGGCCCTACAGTGGCATCGGTCACAGTGGACCAGACCAGATCGCACCTGCTATCGAAATCAATGGTGGACATCGAGGTAAACTGCTGCGGGGTTAAATGTTTAATTGACAGTGGAAGCACGGAGAGTTTTATTCACCCTGGACTAGTACAACAACTCTCTCTAACGGTGGTCCCTGCTCGGGGCACCATCTCTATGGCTGATAAAACCCAGACATCGACCATTATGGGTTACTGCGCGATACAATTGTCCATTAACGGAACTGTATATGATAATTTTAAATTACTAATCATGAAGAGTCTATGTGCGAGCGTGATCTTGGGCCTGGACTTCCAGTGCCACCACCAAAGCATCACGCTCAATTACGGTGGGTCCCAGCCGCCCCTCACAGTGTGCGGTCTGGCTACCCTGAAGGTAAAGCCACCTTCGCTATTCGCGAACCTTACTCCCAACTGCCGGCAATAGCGACCAAAAGCAGGAGGTACAGCTGGGAGGACAGGCGGTTTATCGCGACCGAGGTGGACAGGCTGCTGAGGGAGCACATTATTGAACGCAGCAACAGCCCGTGGTGCGCCCAAGTGGTGGTGGTGAGGGGTAGCAAGAAGAAACGGATGGTGATCGACTATAGCCAAACGATCAACATGTACACCCAACTAGACGCCTACCCGCTACCCCGCATATCAGAAATGGTGAACCAAATTGCCCAATACTGGGTGTTCTCCACCATCGACCTCAAGTCAGCGTACCACCAGCTCCCTATCAGACCAGAGGACCGCCCGTACACCGCCTTCGAGGCGAACGGACGCCTCTACCAATTCCTCAGAGTCCCCTTTGGGGTGACGAATGGGTTTTCGGTCTTCCAGAGGGAGATGGACCGCATGGTCGATGACCACCACTTGCAGGCAACCTTCCCCTACCTCGACAACGTCACCATCTGTGGTCACAACCAGCAGGATCACGACTCGAACCTCGAGAGGTTCCTGAAAACCGCACAAAAACTCAACCTCACTTACAACGAGGACAAATGCGTTTTCAACGCCAAGCGCCTCTGCATACTAGGCAGCGTGGTGGAGAATGGGGAAATCGGACCAGACCCCGACCGATTGCGCCCCCTACGGGAGCTGCCCCTGCCCAACACTCCCAAAGCCCTGAAAAGGTGCCTGGGGCTATTTTCTTATTATGCCCAATGGGTCCCCAACTACTCCGACAAAGCCCGCCCCTCTTGAAAGCATCCTCTTTTCCGCTCTCTGCTGAGGCCCACGCCGCCTTCAAAAGCATTAAGCAGGATATTGAGCGGGCCACGCTACAGGCAGTGGACGAGAACACTCCCTTTCAAGTGGAAAGTGATGCGTCTCACTTTGCCTTGGTGGCCACCCTCAACCAGGCGGGGCGGCCCGTAGCTTTCTTCTCGAGGACCCTCCAAGGGCCCGAGATCAGACACTTCTCCGTGGAAAAGGAGGCCCAAGTCATTGTGGAGGCAGTGCACCACTGGCGCCACTACCTAGCCGGCAAACGCTTCACCCTACTTACCGACCAGCGGTCGGTAGTGTTTATGTTTAATAATAAACAGAAGGGGAAGATTAAAAATGCTAAGATTCTCAGGTGGCGGATCGAGCTCTCCACCTTCGAGTATGACATCATTTACCAGCCAGGGGTCCTTAACGAATCCCCCGATGCCCTCTCATGAGGGATGTGTGCCAGCACCACCGGGGATCGGCTACAGACCCGCCACAACGACGTCTGCCACCCAGGGGTCACACGGCTGTTCCACTTCATAAAGCCCCGCAACTTACCCTACTCGATTGAGGAAGTTCGGTCTCTGAGCAGGAACTGCCGCACTTGCGCTGAGTGCAAGCCTCGGTTCTACCGCCCAGATAGGGCCCACTTAATCAAAGCTACACGGCCCTTTGAGCGGCTCAGCTTAGATTTAAAGGGCCTCCTCCCGTCAGTCGACCGCAATGTTTACTTCCTGAACATAGTGGACGAATACTCCCGTTTCCCATTCGCCTTCCCCTTCCCAGACATGACCAGCGCCACGGTCATTAAATGCCTCAACAGCCTGTTCTGCCTGTTCGGTGTGCCGAGCTACATCCATACGGATAGGGGGGCGTCCTTCATGAGTGAAGAGCTACGCCAGTACATGCTGTCCAGGGGGATCGCCACGAGCCGTACCACCAGCTACAACCCCCAGGGTAACGGTCAGGTGGAGCGAGAGAATGGGACAGTATGGAAAGCAGTCACTCTAGCTCTAAGGACCAAGGGCCTCCCTACCTCCCGCTGGCAGGAATTCCTCCCAGATGTGCTCCATTCGATACGGTCACTATTGTGTACTGCCACTAATGCCACGCCTCATGAACGAATGTTTGCCTTTCCCCGGAAATCCACCTCAGGCGTATCCATGCCGTCATGGCTCTCCACCCCAGGTCCGGTATTTGTACGAAGGCATGTGAGGGGTCACAAGACGGACCCTCTCGTGGAGTCAGTGCACCTAATCCACGCCAACCCCCAATACGCTTATGTCCGGCACGCCGACTGAAGGGAGGACACCGTGTCCAAAAAAGACATCGCCCCTGCCGGTAACGACAACAACCACGACAACAACAGCAACAACGATCACAGCAACTCTAACCCACCCACTATTCTTTCATCACCCCCGGAAGAACATAGACCAACGGTGCCACCACCAACTACCCCTTCAACAACCCTGGCGGCGCCCCCGGCAGAGACCCAGGAGGCCACCGGTGACACCCAGCCAACACCCGCGGCACCACAACAGCTACGTCGGTCACAGAGGACTACCAAATCCCCGAACAGACAAAATCTGTAGAAGGGGTGAATGGGATGAAATATACCATTCATCAGGCACGCTGTATTCTCTGTGTTTGATTGTGCCTGTGACTGTGACAAGCAGGGGAGTTTAGTTTCAGTTCCACTTCCTTACCTGTATTGTATTGTGTGTAGGGCTCCGCCCATACCTGGCCCCTACTTAAGCAGGCCCCAGCGTGTCTCACAGGCAGTACAGCAGATCTCTGGATGAGAGACACTTCTCCACTGTGTATTACTTTCTGAGTAAATAAAAGCCTTGCTTTGCTCAGTTAACATTGGGTCTCGGATTCATTGAGGCACATCACTGTCTATACTGGGAGCAAAAATGTCTCTACTGGGAGCAGCCTGTCTCTACTGGGAGCAGCCTGTCTCTACTGGGAGCAGCCTGTCTTTACTGGGAGCAGTCTGTCTGTACTTCAAGCAGTCTGTCTAAACTCGGAAGAGCCTGTCTCTAATTGGAGCAGATTGGTTGTACTGGGAGCAGCCTGTCTGTATCTGGAGCAGTCTGTCTGTACTTGAAGCAGTCTGTCTGTACCTGAAGCAGCCTGTCTGTTCTGGGAGCAGACTGTCTGGACAGGGAACACCCTGTCTGTACTCAGAGCAGTCTGTCTGTAAAGGTAACAGTCTGTCTCTACTGCGAGCAGACTGTCTGCACTGGGAGTGCCCTGTCTGAACTGGTTGAGCCCTGTCTGTACTGGGAGCGCCCTGTCTGCACTGGGAGCGCCCTGTCTGCACTGGGCGCGCCCTGCCTGCACTGGGAGTTCTCTGTCTGTCCTGGGAGCACCCTGTGTGTAGTGGGAGCGCCCTGTCTGTGCTGGGAGCGCCCTCTCTGTGCAGGGAGAGCCCTGCCTGTGCTGGGAGCGCCCTGTCTGTGCTGGGAGCGCCTTTTCTGTGCTGGGAGTGCCTGTCTGTGCTGGGAGCGCCCTGTCTGTTCTGGGAGCGCCCTGTCTGTTCTGGGAGCGCCCTGTCTGTGCTGGGAGCGCCCTGCCTGTCCTGGGAGCGCCCTGACTGTACTGGGAGCGCCCTGTCTGTACTGGGAGTGCCCTGTCTGTACTGGGAGCGCCCTGTACATACTGGGGGCGCCCTGTCTGTACTGGGAACGCCCGTTCTGTACTGGGAGCACCCTGTCTGTACTGGGAGCACCCTGTCTGAACTGGGAGCACCCTGTCTGTACTGGGAGCAACCTGTCTGTAATGGGATTGCCCTGTCTGTACTGGGATCGCCCTGTCTGTACTGGGGGCACCATGTCTGTACTGGGAGCAGTCTGTCTGTGCTGGGAGCAGTCTGCCTGTGCTAGGAGCAGTCTGTTTGTGCTGGGATTTGTCTGCGTTGGCTTGGAGCAGTCTGCCTGCACTGGGTGCAGTCTGCCTGCACTGGGAGGCACACTGTGTTTACTGGGAGAACCTTGCCTGTACTGAGAGCGTGCTCCCTGTACTGGGAGCTCCCTGTCTGTACTAAGAGCACCCTGTCAGTAATGAGACCACACTGTCTGAACTTTGAGCACCCTGTGTGTACTGGGAGCAACCGACTGCGGTGCAAGCTGTCTGTCCGTACTGGTAGCAGCATGTCTGTACTGGGAGCAGCCTTTCTGTACTGGGAGCACACTGTCTGTACTCGGAGCAGCCTGTCTGTACTGGGAGCAGCCTCCCTGTACTGGGAGCAGCCTATCTGTACTGGGAGCAGCCTCTCTGTTCTGGGAGCAGACTGTCTGTACTGGGTGCAGACTGTCTGTACTGGGAGCAACCTGTCTGTACTGGGAGCAGCCTATCTGTGCTCAGAGCAGTCTGTCTGTACTGGAAGCAGTCTGTCTGTGCTGGGAGCAGTCTGTCTGTACTGGGTGCAGTCTGTACGGGGAGCAGTCTTTCTGTATGGGGAGAAGCCTGTCTATACTGGGAGCACCCTGTCTGTACTCAGAACAGTCTGTCTGTATGTGGAGCTGCCTGCCTGTACTGCGAGCAGCCTGTCTGTACTGGGAGCAGTCTGTCTGCACTGGAAGCAGTCTGTCTCTACTGGCAGAAGCCTGTCTAATCAGAGAGCAGTCTGCCTGTACTGAGAGCAGCCAACTGTACTGGGAGCAGTCTGTTTATACTGGGAGCAGCCTGTCTATACTTGGAGCAGCCTGTCTCTACCGGGAGCAGTGTGTCTCTACTGGGAGCAGTCTGTCTGTACTGCAAGCAGTCTGTCTAAACTCGGAACAGCCCGTCTCTAATTGGACCAGATTGTCTGTACTGGGAGCAGCCTGTCTGTATCTAGAGCAGTCTGTCTGTACTGGTAGCAGTCTTTCTGTACTGGGAGCAGTCTATCTGTACTGCAAGCTGTCTGACTGTACTGGGAGCAGCCTGTCTGTACTGGGAGCAGCCCGCCTGTACTCGGAAGTGTCTGCCTGTACGGGGTGCATGTTGTCTGTACTGGGAGCAGCCTGTCTGTAGTGGGAGCAGCCTGTCTTTACTCGGAACAGACTGTCTGTACTGGGAGCTGTCTGTCTGTACTGGGAGCAGTCTGTCTGTTCTGGGAGCAGTCTGTCTGTACTGGGAGCTGTCTTTCTGTACGGGGAGCAACCTGTCTGTCCTTGAAGCAGCCTGTCTGTACTTGGAGCAACCTGTCTTTACTGGCAGCATTCTGTCTATGCTAGGAGCACCCTGTCCGTATGGGGAGCAGCCTGTCTGTACTGGGAGCAGCCTGTCTGTACTGGGAGCTGCCTGTCTGTATTGGGAGAAGACTGTCTCTACTGGGAGCTCTCTGTACTGCAAGCAGTCTGTCTGTATTGGGAGCGCTTTGTCTGTACTGGGAGAGCCCTGTCTGTCCTGGGAGCTCCCTGTCTGTAGTGGGGGCGCCCTGTCTGTGTTGTTAGCGCCCTGTCTGCATTGGGAGCGCCCTGTCTGTACTGGGAGCGTCCTGTCTGTGCTGGGAGCGCCCTGTCTGTACTTGGAGCGCCCTGTCTGTGCTGGGAGCGCCCTGTCTGTGCTGGGAGCGCCCTTTCTGAGCTGTGAGGGCCCTTTCTGTGCTGCGAGCACCCTGCCTGTGCTGGGAGCACCCTGTCTGTACTGGGAGCGCCCTGTCTGTACTGGGAGCGCCCTGTCTGTACTGGGAGCACCCTGTCTGTACTGGGAGGGCTCTGTATGTACTGGGAGCACCCTGTCTGTACTGGGAGCAGCCTGTCTGTATCTAGAGCAGTCTGTCTGTACTGGGAGCTGTCTTACTGTACTGGGAGCAGTCTTTTTGTACTGGAAGCTGTCTCACAGTACTGGGAGCAGCCTATCTATACTGGGAGCATCCCGTTGTGAAGAAATATGCCATTCATCAGGCACTCTCTATTCTATGCCTTTCATCAGGCACTCTGTATTCTCTGTGTTTGATTGTGCCTGTGACTGTGACAAGCAGGGGAGTTTAGTTTCAGTTTCATTTCCTTACCTGTATTGTATTGTGTGTAGGGCTCCGCCCATACCTGGCCCCTACTTAAGCAGGCCCCAGCGTGTCTCACAGGCAGTACAGCAGATCTCTGGATGAGAGACACTTCTCCACCGTGTATTACTTTCTGAGTTAATAAAAGCCTTGCTTTGCTCCGTTAACGTTGAGTCTCGGATTCATTGAGGCACATCAATTTTATTAACTCAATTTTCAATGCAATGGATCAACTCTTGAAACCCAAACGTTTGGATTTGGACCCGCATGCTTCGGACGCATCGGCACGATTCGGACACTGGTTTAAGTGTATGGAATTCTTCCTGGACAATTCCGCAGCCATCACATACGCTACGGACGCTGAAAGTATGAAACTCGGAATCCTGCGGCATTGGGTAAGCCACCGGGTTTACCCCCTCATCCAAGACGCCGACACGTACCCGGCTGCCTGCGACATCCTAAAGGTGCACTACCAGCAGCCTACGAACGAGGTGTATGCTAGGCATCTGCTCGCTGCTCGCACACAGCAACCTGGGGAATCGCTGGATGAGTTCCTAGTCACACTGAAAATGCTTGGCAAAGACTGCAAGTGCCAAGATGTAAAAGCCGCAGTGTACACTGATGAGCTTGTTTGTGATGCCTTTATCACAGGCCTCAGCTCCACTTACATCCGGCAGAGAATACTGGAAAAAACGGGATTGGATCTGAAACAGGCTGTGGACACAGCGCGAACCCTGGATGTGGCCCAGAGAAACTCGGACGCCTACTCTTCAGCCCGCGCCGCCCACGCGCCACGTGTGCACCAAGGGCGCCGCCATCTTGGAAGGCATCTTCCCCGCCCGGCAGCCCGACACCGCCGGGGCTCCGCTCTCCCCCCAGAAGCCCTACGACAGCCGCGACGCGTCGGGGCCCCAACTGCTACTTCTGCGGGCAGCCGAAGCACACCAGAAACCTGTGCCCGGCGAAAGGCACCACCTGCTTAAGTGCGGTAATAAGGGGCACTTCGGGAAGGTGTGCAGAGGGAACCCCGCTGGAAAACCCGCCACCGCCGCGTGTGCGCCGTGGGAGCGGCCATCTTGGACGCCATCTTGCCCGACCTCGTGGGGTCCGCCATCTTGTGAGCAGACAGCGTGGACGCCATCTTGTCTCGATCAGGGCCCTACAGTGGCATCGGTCACAGTGGACCAGACCAGACCGCACCCGCTATCCAAATCAATGGTGGACATCGAGGTAAACGGGTGCGGGGTTAAATGTTTAATTGACAGTGGAAGCACGGAGAGTTTTATCCACCCTGAACTAGCACAACAACTCTCTCTAATGGTGGTCCCTGCTCGGGGCACCATCTCTATGGCTGATAAAACCCAGACATCGACCATTATGGGTTACTGCGTGGTACAATTGTCCGTTAACGGAACAGTATACGATAATTTTAAATAACTAATCATGAAGAGTCTATGTGCGAGCGTGATCTTGGGCCTGGATTTCCAGTGCAACCACCAAAGCATCACGCTCAATTACGGTGGGTTCCAGCCGCCCTCACAGTGTGCGGTCTGGCTACCCTGAAGGTAAAGCCGCCTTCGCTATTTGCGAACCTTACTCCCAACTGCCGGCCAATAGCGACCAAAAGCAGGAGGTACAGCTGGGAGGACAGGCGGTTTATCGCGACCGAGGTGGACAGGCTGCTGAGGGAGCGCGTTATTGAACGCAGCAACAGCCCGTGGCGCGCCCAAGTGGTGGTGGTGAGGAGTAGCGAGAAGAAATGGATGGTGATCGACTATAGCCAAACGATCAACATGTACACCCAACTAGACGCCTACCCGCTACCCCGCATATCAGAAATGGTGAACCAAATTGCCCAATACCGGGTGTTCTCCACCATCGACCTCAAGTCAGCATACCACCAGCTCCCTATCAGACCAGAGGACCGCCCGTACACCGCCTTCGAGGCGAACGGATGCCTCTACCAATTCCTCAGAGTCCCCTTTGGCGTGACGAATGGGGTCTCGGTCTTCCAGAGGGAGATGGACCGCATGGTCGATGACCACCACTTGCAGGCAACCTTCCCCTACCTCGACAACGTCACCATCTGCGGTCACAACCAGCAGAATCACGACTCAAACCTCGAGAGGTTCCTGAAAACCGCACAAAAACTCAACCTCACTTGCAACGAGGACAAGTGCATTTTCAACACCACGCGCCTCTGCATGCTAGGCAGCGTGGTGGAGAATGGGGAAATCGGACAAGACCCCGACCGATTGCGCCCCCTACGGGAGCTGCCCCTGCCCAACACTCCCAAAGCCCTGAAAAGGTGCCTGGGGTTATTTTCTTATTATGCCCAATGGTTCCCCAACTACTCCGACAAAGCCCGCCCCCTCGTGAAAGCATCGTCTTTTCCGCTGTCTGCTGAGGCCCACGCCGCCTTCAAAAGCATTAAGTGGGATATTGAACGGGCCGCGCTACAGGCAGTGGATGAGAACTCTCCCTTTCAAGTGGAAAGTGATGCGTCTGACTTTGCCTTGGCGGCCACCCTCAACGAGGCGTGGCGGCCCGTAGCTATCTTCTCGAGGACCCTCCAAGGGCCCGAGATCAGACACTCCTCCGTGGAAATGGAGGCCCAAGCCATCGTGGAGGCAGTGCGCCACTGGCGCCACTACCTAGCCGGCAAATGCTTCACGCTACTTACCGACCAGCGGTCGGTAGCGTTTATGTTTAATAATAAACAGATGGGAAAGATTAATAATGATAAGATTCTCAGGTGGCGGATGGAGCTCTCCACCTTCGAGTATGACATCATTTACCGGCCAGGGGCCCTTAACGAATTCCCCGACGCCTTCTCACGAGGGATGTGTGCCAGCGCCACCGGGGATCGGCTACAGACCCTCCACAACGACCTCTGTCACCCAGGGGTCACACGGCTGTTCCACTTCATAAAGTCCTGCAACTTACCCTACTCGATTGAGGAAGTTCGGTCTCTGACCAGGAACTGCCGCACTTATGCTGAGTGTAAGCCTCGGTTCTACCGCCCAGTTAGAGCCCACTTAATCAAAGCTACAGGGCCCTTTGAGTGGCTCAGCTTAGATTTCAAGGGCCCCCTCCCGTCAGTCGACCGCAATGTTTACTTCCTGAACATTGTGGACGAATACTCCCGTTTCCCATTCGCCTTCCCCTGCCCAGACATGTCCAGCGCCACGGTCATTAAATGCCTCAACAGCCTGTTCTGCCTGTTCGGTATGCCGAGCTACATCCATACGGATAGGGGGGCGTCCTTCATGAGTGAAGAGCTACGCCAGTACATGCTGTCCAGGGGGATCGCCACGAGCCGTACCACCAGCTATAACCCCCAAGGTAACGGCCAGGTGGAGCGAGAGAACGGGACAGTATGTAAGGCAGTCACTCTAGCTCTAAGGACCAAGGGCCTCCCTATCTCCCGCTGGCAGGAAGTCCTCCCAGATGTGCTCCATTCGATATGGTCACTATTGTGTACTGCCACTAATGTCACGCCTCATGAATGAATGTTTGTCTTTCCCCGGAAATCCACCTCAGGCGTATCAATGCCATCATGGCTCTCCACCCCGGGTCCGGTATTTGTACGAAGGCATGTGAGGGGCCACAAGATGGACCCTCTCATGGAGTCAGTGCACCTACTCCACGCCAACCCCCAATACACATATGTGCGGCACGCCGACGGAAGGGAGGACACCGTGTCCATAAAAGACGTCGCCCCAGCCGGTAAAGACAACAACCACGACAATAACAGCAACAATGATCACAGAAACTCTTACCCACGCACTATTCTTTCAGCACCCCCGGAAGAACATCGACCAACGGTGCCCCCACCAACTACCCCTTCAACAACCCTGGCGGCGCCCCCGGCAGAGACCCAGGAGGCCACCGGGGACACCCAGCTGACACCCGTGGCACCACAACAGCTACGTCGGTCACAGAGGACTATCAAACCTCCGAACAGAATAAATCTGTTGAAGGGGTGAATGTGATGAAATATGCCATTCATCAGGCACTCTGTATTCTATGCCATTCATCAGGCACTCTGTATTCTCTGTGTTTGATTGTGCCTGTGGCTGTGACAAGGAGGGGAGTTTAGATTCAGTTTCATTTCCTTACCTGTATGGTTTTGTGTGTAGGACTCCGCCCATACCTGGCCCCTACTTAAGCAGGCCCCAGCGTGTCTCACAGGCAGTACAGCAGATCTCTTGATGAGAGACACTTCTCCACTGTGTATTACTTGCTGAGTTAATAAAAGCCTAGCTTTGCTCCGTTAACGTTGAGTCTCGGATTCATTGAGGCACATCACCCGTCTGTACTCGGAAGTGTCTGCCTGTACGGGGAGCATGCTGTCTGTACTGGGAGCAGCCTGTCTGTACTGGGAGCAGCCTGCCTGTACTCGGAACAGACTGTCTGTATTGGGAGCAGTCTGTCTGTACTGGGAGCAGTCTGTCTGTTCTGGGAGCAGTCTGTCTGTACTGGGAGCAGTCTTTCTGTACGGGGAGCAGCCTGACTGTCCTGTAAGCAGTCTGTCTGTACTGGGAGCAGCCTGTCTGTGCTGGCAGCAGTCTGTCTATGCTAGGAGCACCCTGTCTGCATGGGGAGCAGCCTGTCTGTACTCGGAGCAGCCTGTCTGTACTGGGAGCAGCCTGTCTGTACTGGGAGCAGACTGTCTCTACTGGGAGCACTCTGTCTGTATTGCAAGCAGTCTGTCTGTACTGGGAGCGCCCTGTCTGTACTGGGAGAGCCCTGTCTGTCCTGGGAGCGTCCTGTCTGTAGTGGGAGCGCCCTGTCTGTGCTGTGAGCGCCCTGTCTGTGCTGGGAGCACCATGTCTGTACTGGGAGAGCCCTGTCTGTACTGGGAGCGCCCTGTCTGTGCTGGGAGTGCCCTGTCTGTGCTGGGAGCGCCCTATCTGAGCTGGGAGCACCCTTTCTGTGCTGCGAGCGCCCTGTCTGCTCTGGGAGCGCCCCTGTCAGTACTGGGAGCGCCCTGTCTGTACTGGGAGTGCCCTGTCTTTACTGGGAGGGCTCTGTCTGTACTGGGAGCACCCTGTCTGTACTGGGAGCAACCTGACTGTACTCGGAGCAGTCTGTCTGTACGGGAAGCAGTCTGTCTGCACTGGGAGCAGATTGTCTGTACTGGGTGCAGTCTGTCTGTACGGGGAGCAGTCTTTCTGTACAGGGAGCAGCCTGTCTATACTGGGAGCACCCTGTCTGTACTCTGAACAGTCTGTCTGTATGGGGAGCAGTCTGCCTGTACTGGGAGCAGACTGTCTGTACTGGGAGCAGCCTGTCTGTACTGGAAGCAGCCTGTCTGTACTCGGAACAGCCTGTCTGTACTGGGAGAAGTCTGTCTGTTCTGGGAGCAGTCTGTCTGTACTGGGAGCAGTCTTTCTATACGGGGAGCAGCCTGTCTGTCCTGGAAGCAGTCTGTCTATGCTAGGAGCACCCTGTCTGTACTCGGAACAGTCTGCCTGTATGGGGAGCAGCCTGTCTGTACTGGGAGCAGCCTGTCTGTACACGGAGCAGTCTGTCTTTACTGGGAGCAGTCTGACTGTACTGGGAGCAGACTGTCTGTACTGGGAGCAGCCTGTCTGTACTGGAAGCAGCCTGTCTGTACTCGGAACAGCCTGTCTGTACTGGGAGCGGTCTGTCTGTACTGGGAGAAGTCTGTCTGTTCTGGGAGCAGTCTGTCTGTACTGGGAGCAGTCTTTCTATACGGGGAGCAGCCTGTCTGCCCTGGAAGCAGTCTGTCTATGCTAGGAGCACCCTGTCTGTACTCGGAACAGTCTGCCTGTATGGGGAGCAGCCTGTCTGTACTGGGAGCAGTCTGTCTGTACTCGGAGCAGTCTGTCTTTACTGGGAGCAGACTGTCTGTACTGGGAGCGCCCTGTCTGTACTGGGAGCACCCTGTCTGTACTGGGAGCGCCCTGTCTGTACTGGGAGCACCCTTTCTGTACTGGGAGCGCTGTATATGTACTGGGAAAAGTCTGTCTTTGCAGGGAGCAGTCTGTCTCTACTGGGAGCAGTCTGCCTGTACTGGGAGCATTCTGCCCGTACTGGGAGCAGCCTGTCTGTACTGGAAGAAGTCTTCTGTACTGGGAGCAATCTGTCTGTACTGGGAGCAGCCTGTCTGTACTGGGAGCACCCTGTCTGTACTGGAAGCAGTCTGTCTGTAATGGGAGCAATCTGTCTGTACTGGGAGCAGCCTGTCTGTACTGGGAGCACCCTGTCTGTACTGGGAGCAGTCTGTCTGTTCTGGGAGCAGTCTGTCTGTACTGGGAGCAGTCTTTCTGTACGGGGAGCAGCCTGACTGTCCTGTAAGCAGTCTGTCTGTACTGGGAGCAGCCTGTCTGTGCTGGCAGCAGTCTGTCTATGCTAGGAGCACCCTGTCTGCATGGGGAGCAGCCTGTCTGTACTCGGAGCAGCCTGTCTGTACTGGGAGCAGCCTGTCTGTACTGGGAGCAGACTGTCTCTACTGGGAGCACTCTGTCTGTATTGCAAGCAGTCTGTCTGTACTGGGAGCGCCCTGTCTGTACTGGGAGAGCCCTGTCTGTCCTGGGAGCGTCCTGTCTGTAGTGGGAGCGCCCTGTCTGTGCTGTGAGCGCCCTGTCTGTGCTGGGAGCACCATGTCTGTACTGGGAGAGCCCTGTCTGTACTGGGAGCGCCCTGTCTGTGCTGGGAGTGCCCTGTCTGTGCTGGGAGCGCCCTATCTGAGCTGGGAGCACCCTTTCTGTGCTGCGAGCGCCCTGTCTGCTCTGGGAGCGCCCCTGTCAGTACTGGGAGCGCCCTGTCTGTACTGGGAGTGCCCTGTCTTTACTGGGAGGGCTCTGTCTGTACTGGGAGCACCCTGTCTGTACTGGGAGCAACCTGACTGTACTCGGAGCAGTCTGTCTGTACGGGAAGCAGTCTGTCTGCACTGGGAGCAGATTGTCTGTACTGGGTGCAGTCTGTCTGTACGGGGAGCAGTCTTTCTGTACAGGGAGCAGCCTGTCTATACTGGGAGCACCCTGTCTGTACTCTGAACAGTCTGTCTGTATGGGGAGCAGTCTGCCTGTACTGGGAGCAGACTGTCTGTACTGGGAGCAGCCTGTCTGTACTGGAAGCAGCCTGTCTGTACTCGGAACAGCCTGTCTGTACTGGGAGAAGTCTGTCTGTTCTGGGAGCAGTCTGTCTGTACTGGGAGCAGTCTTTCTATACGGGGAGCAGCCTGTCTGTCCTGGAAGCAGTCTGTCTATGCTAGGAGCACCCTGTCTGTACTCGGAACAGTCTGCCTGTATGGGGAGCAGCCTGTCTGTACTGGGAGCAGCCTGTCTGTACACGGAGCAGTCTGTCTTTACTGGGAGCAGTCTGACTGTACTGGGAGCAGACTGTCTGTACTGGGAGCAGCCTGTCTGTACTGGAAGCAGCCTGTCTGTACTCGGAACAGCCTGTCTGTACTGGGAGCGGTCTGTCTGTACTGGGAGAAGTCTGTCTGTTCTGGGAGCAGTCTGTCTGTACTGGGAGCAGTCTTTCTATACGGGGAGCAGCCTGTCTGCCCTGGAAGCAGTCTGTCTATGCTAGGAGCACCCTGTCTGTACTCGGAACAGTCTGCCTGTATGGGGAGCAGCCTGTCTGTACTGGGAGCAGTCTGTCTGTACTCGGAGCAGTCTGTCTTTACTGGGAGCAGACTGTCTGTACTGGGAGCGCCCTGTCTGTACTGGGAGCACCCTGTCTGTACTGGGAGCGCCCTGTCTGTACTGGGAGCACCCTTTCTGTACTGGGAGCGCTGTATATGTACTGGGAAAAGTCTGTCTTTGCTGGGAGCAGTCTGTCTCTACTGGGAGCAGTCTGCCTGTACTGGGAGCATTCTGCCCGTACTGGGAGCAGCCTGTCTGTACTGGAAGAAGTCTTCTGTACTGGGAGCAATCTGTCTGTACTGGGAGCAGCCTGTCTGTACTGGGAGCACCCTGTCTGTACTGGAAGCAGTCTGTCTGTAATGGGAGCAACCTGTCTGTACTGGAAGCAGCCCATCTATACTGGGAGCAGCCTGTCTGTACTGGGAGAAGTCTATGTGTACTGGGAACTCCCTGTCTGTACTGGGAGCACCCTGCCTGGACTGGGAGCACCCTGTCTGTACTAGGAGCACCCTGTCTGCACTGTGAGAACCCTGTCTGCACTGCAAGCACCTTGTCTGCACTGCGAGCGCCCTGTCTGCACTGCGAGCACCCTGTCTGCTCTGCGAGCACCCTGTCTGCACTGCGAGCTCCCTGTCTGCACTGCGAGCTACCTGTCTGCACTGCCAGCTCCCTGTCTGCACTCTGAGCTCCCTGTCTGCCCTGCGAGCTCCCTGACTGCACTGGGAGCACCCTGTCTGCTCTGCGAGCACCCTGTCTGCCCTGCGAGCTCCCTGTCTGCACTGCCAGCTCCATGTCTGCACTGCCAGCTCCCTGTCTGCACTGCGAGCTCCCTGTCTGCCCTGCGAGCTCCCTGTCTGCACTGGGAGCACCCTGTCTGTACTGGGAGCAGTCTGTTTGTGCTTGGAGCATTCTGTCTGTACTGGGAGCACCCTATCTCTTCCGGAAGCATTTTTTCTGTTCTGGGAGCTGTCTGTCTGTATCGGGGCAGTCTGTCTGTTCTTAGGTCTATCTGTCATTACAGGCCGCAACCTGTCTGTACTTGGAGCAGTCTGTTTCTTCTGAGAGCCGTCTGTCTGTACTGGGAGCAGCCTGTCTGTACTGGGAGCAGCCTGTCAGTACTGGAAGAAGTCTGTCTGTACTGGAAGCAGCCTCTCTGGACTGGGTGCAGCCTTTCTGGACTGGGATCAGTCTGTCTGTACTGGGAGCAGCCTGACTGTACTGGGAGCACTCTGTCTGTACTGGGAGCAGCCTGACTGTACTGGGAGTACCCTGTCTGTATTGGAAGCAGTCTGTCTGTACTGGGAGCAGCCTGTCTATACTGGGAGCACACTGTCTGTACTCGGAACATTCTGCCTGTACGGGGAGCAGTCTGTCTGTACTGGGAGAAGCCTGTCTAATCTGAGAGCAGTCTGCCTGTACTGGGAGCAGCCTGTCTGTACTGGGACAGCCTGTCTGTATTGGGAGAAGTCTTTCTGTACAGGGAGCAGCCTCTCTGTTCTGAGATTAGTCTGTCTATACTGGGAGCAGCCTGTCTGTATTTGGAGAATACTGGTTATACTGGGAGCAGCCTGTCTGTACCTGGAGCAGTCTGTCTGTACTGGGAGCAGTCTGTCTGTACGGGAACAGTCTTTGTGTACTGGGAGCAGCCTGTCTGTACTGGGAGCAGCTCGTCTGTATTGGAAGCAGTCTGTCTGTACTCAGAGCAGCCTGTCTGTACGGGGAGCTCCCTGTCAGTACTGGAAGAAGTCTGTCTGTACTGGGAGCAGCCTGTCTGTACTGGGAGCTGCCCGTCTATACTGGGAGCACCCTGTCTGTACTTGGAACAATCTGTCTGTACGGAGATCAGACTGTATGTACTGGGAGCAGCCTGCCTGTACTGGGAGCAGCCTGTCTGTACTGGATGCAGTCTGTCTCTACTGGGAGCAGCCTTTCTAAGCTGAGAGCAGACTGTCTGTAATGGGAGCAGCCTGTCTATAATGGGAGCAGCCTGTCTGCACTGGGAGCAGCCTGTCTGTACTGGGAGCAGCCTGTCTGTACTGGAAGCAGTCTGTGTATACTGGGAGCAGCTTGTCTGTACGGGGAGCAGCCAGTCTAAACTGGGAGCTGGCTGTCTGTACTGGGAGAAGTCTGTCTGCTCTGGAAGCATTCTGTCTGTACTGGGAGCAGCCCATCTGTACTGGGAGCAGTCAATCTGTACTGGGAGCACCCTGTCTGTACTTGGAGCAGCCTGCCTTTTCTGAGAGCAGTCTGTCTCTATTGGGAGCAGCCTGACTCTACTGGGAGCAGCTTGTCTGTAGTGGAAGCAGTCTGCCTGTACTCGGAGCAGCCTGTCTGTACTGGGAGCAGCTTGTCTGTACTGGGAGCAGCCTGTGTGTACTGGGAACAGCCTGTCTGTACTGGGAGCAGTCTGTGTATACTGGGAGCAGCCTGTCTGTACTAAGAGCAGCAAGTCTAAACTGGGAGCTGTCTGTCTGTACTGGGAGCAGTCTGTCTGTTCTTGAAGCAGTCTGTCTGTACTGGGAGCAGCCTGTCTGTACTGGGAGCAGCCTGACTGTACTGGGAGCAGCCTGACTATACTGGGAGCACACTGTCTGTACTCTGAAAATTCTGCCTGTACGGGGAGCAGTCTGTCTGTACGGGGAGGAGCCTGTCTAATCTGAAAGAAGTCTGTCTGTACTGGGAGCAGCCTGTCTGTACTGGGAGCAGTCTTTCTATACAGGGAGCAGCCTGTCTGTCCTGGAAGCAGTCTGTCTATGCTTGGAGCACCCTGTCTGTACTCGGAACAGTCTGCCTGTATGGGGAGAAGTCTGTCTGTACTGGGAGCAGCCTGTCTGTACTGGGAGCACCCAGTCTGTACTGGGAGCGCCCTGTCTGTACTGGGAGCACCCTGTCTGTACTGGGAGCGCCCTGTCTGTACTGGGAGCACCCTGTCTGTACTGGGAGCGCTTTATATGTACTGGCAAATGTCTGTCTTTGCTGGGAGCAGTCTGTCTCTACTGGGAGCAGCCTGTCTGTACTGGGAGCAGCCTGTCTGTACTGGGAGCACCCTGTCTGTACTGGAAGCAGTCTGTCTGTAATGGGAGCAACCTGTCTGTACTGGAAGCAGCCCATCTATACTGGGAGCAGCCTGTCTGTACTGGGAGAAGTCTATCTGTACTGGGAACACCCTGTCTGTACTGGGAGCACCCTGTCTATACTGGGAGCACCCTGTCTGTACTAGGAGCACCCTGTCTGCACTGGGAGCACCCTGTCTGCACTGCAAGCGCCTGGTCTGCACTGCGAGCGCCCTGTCTGCACTGCGAGCACCCTGTCTGCTCTGCGAGCACCCTGTCTGCACTGCGAGCTCCCTGTCCACACTGCGAGCTACCTGTCTGCACTGCCAGCTCCCTGTCTGCACTGTGAGCTCCCTGTCTGCCCTGCGAGCTCCCTGACTGCATTGGGAGCACCCTGTCTGCTCTGCGAGCACCCTGTCTGCACTGCGAGCTCCCTGTCTGCACTGCCAGCTCCCTGTCTGCACTGCCAGCTCCCTGTCTGCACTGTGAGCTCCCTGTCTGCCCTGCGAGCTCCCTGTCTGCACTGGGAGCACCCTGTCTGTACTGGGAGCAGTCTGTTTGTGCTTGGAGCATTCTGTCTGTACTGGGAACACCCTATCTCTTCCGGGAGCATTTTTTCTGTTCTGGGAGCTGTCTGTCTGTATCGGGGCAGTCTGTCTGTTCTTAGATCTATCTGTCATTACAGGCAGCAACCTGTCTGTACTTGGAGCAGTCTGCCTCTTCTGAGAGCTGTCTGTCTGTACTGGGAGCAGCCTGTCTGTACTGGGAGCAGCCTGTCAGTACTGGAAGAAGTCTGTCTGTACTGGGAGCAGCCTGTCTGTACTGGCAGCAGCCTGTCTGTACTGGAAGCAGTCTTTCTCTACTGGGAGAAGCCTGTCCAATCTGAGAGCAGTCTGTCTGTGCTGGGAGCAGCCTGTCGGTACTGGGAGCAGTTTGTGTGTACTGGGAGCAGTCTGTACATACTGGGAGCAACCTGTCTATACTGGGAGCAGTCTGTCTGTACTGGGAACAGTCTGCCTTTACTGGAAGCAGTATGTCTGTACTCGGAACAGTCTGTCTCTACTTAGAGCAGATTGGCTGTACTGGGAGCAGCCTGTCTGTATCTGGAGAATTCTGTCTTTACTGGGAGCAGTCTTCCTGTACGGTGTGCAGCCTGACTATACTGGGAGAAGCCTGCCTGTACTGGAAGCAGCCTGTCTGTACTGGAAGCAGCCTGTCTGTACTGGAAGCAACCTGTCTGTACTCAGAGCAGTCTGCCTGTACGGGGAAAATTCTGTCTGTACTGGGAGCATCTGTCTGTACTAGGAGTGCACTGTCTGTACTGGGAGTGCCCTGTCTGGACTGCGAGAGCCCTGTCTGTACTGGGAGCGCCCTGTCTGTACTGGGAGCGCCCTGTCTGTACTGGGAGCGCCCTGTCTGTACTGGTAGCGCCCTGTCTGTACTGAGAGTGCCCTGCCTGTGCTTGGAGCGCCCTGTCTGTGCTGGGAGGACTCTGTGTGTGCTGGGAGCAGTCTGCCTGTACTGGGAGCAGTCTGTCGGTACTGGGAGTGCGCTGTCTGTACTGGGAGAGCCCTGTCTATGCTGGGAGAATTCTGTCCATGCTGGGATCAGGCTGCCTGTACTGGGAGCACCCTTCCTGTACTGGGAGCGCCCTGTCTGTACTGGGAGTGCCCTGTCTGTACTGGGAGCGCACTGTCTGTACTGGGAGCACCCTATCTGTACTGGGAGCACCCTGTCTATACTGGGGGCAGTCTGTCTCAACTGGGAGCACCCTGTCTGTACTGGGAGCACCCTGTCTGTACTGAGAGCGCCCTGTCTGTACTGAGAGTACACTTTCTGAACTGTGAGCACCCTGTCTGTACTGGGAGCAGTCTGTCTCTGTCTGTACTGGGAGCAGCCTGTCTGTACTGGGAGCAGCCTGTCTCTACTGGGAACTGTCTGTCTGTACTGGGAACAGCCTGTCTGTACTGGGAGCAGCCTGTCTGTACCTGGAGCAGCCTGTCTATACCGAGAGCAGACTGCCTGCACTGGGATCAGTCTGTCTGCTCTCGAAGAAACCTGTCTGTACTGGGAGCAGCCTGTCTGTACTGGAAGCTCTCTGTCTGTATTCAAAGCAACCTGTCTGTACTGGGAGCACCCTGTCTGTACTGGAAGCAATCTGTCTGTGCTAGGAGCAACCTGACTGTACTGGGAGCAGCATTTGTATACTGCGAGCAGCGTGTCTGTACTCGGAACAGCCTATCTGTACTGGGAGCAATCTGTCTGTACTGGGAGCAGCTTGTCTGTACTGGGAGCAGCCTGTCTTTACTGGAAGCAGTCTGTCTCTACTGAGAGAAGCCTGTCTAATCTGAGAGCATTCTGTCTGTACTGGGAGCAGCCTGTCTGTTCTGGGAGCAGTCTGTGTATCTGTCTGTACTGGGAGCAGCCTGTATCTACTGGGAGCTGTCTGTCTCTACTGGGAGCTGTCTGTCTGCACTGGACACAGTCTGTATGTACGGCTAGCAGCCTGACTATACTGGTAGCAGCCTGTTTATACTGGAAGCAGCGTGTCTGTACTCGGAACAGTCTGTCTCTACGGGGAGCAGTCTGTCTGTACTGGGAGCAGCCTGTCTGTACTGGAAGCAGTCTGTCTCTACTGGGAGAAGCCTGTCTAATCTGAGAGCAGTCTGTCTGTACTGGGAGCAGCCAGTATGTACTGGGAGCAGCCTGTCTGTACTGGGAGCAGCCTGTCTTTACTGGGAGCAGTCTTTGTATCCTGGGATCAGCCTGTCTGTACTGGGAGCAGCCTGTCTCTACTGGGAGCTGTCTGTCTGTACTGGGAGCAGTCTGTCTGTACTGGAATCAGTCTGTCTGTACTCAGAGCAGACTTTCTGTAAGGGGAACAGTCTGCCTGTACTGGGAGCAGAAAGTCTGTACTGGGAGCAGCCTGTCTGTACTGGAAGCAGTCTGTCTGTTCTGGGAGCAGCCTGTCTGTACTGGGAGCAGCCTGTCTGTACTGGGAGCAGCCCAACTACACGGGGAGCACCATAGCTGTACTCGGAAAAGTTGTCTGTACGGGGAGCAGTCTGTCTGTACTGGGAGCAGCCTGTCTGTACCGGAAGCAGTCTCTGACTACTGGGCGCAGCCTGTCTAATCTGAGAGCAGCCTGTCTGTACTGGGAGCAGCCTGTCTGTACTGGGAGCAGCCTGTCTGTAATGGGAGCAGCCTTTCGGTACAGGGAGCAGCCTGTCTGTTCTGAGAGCAGTCTTTCTATACTGGGAGCAGTCTGTCTGTACTCAGAACAGCCTGTCTGTACTTGGAGCAGTCTGTCTGTACTGGGAGCAGACTGTCTGTACTGGGAGCAGACTGTCTGTGCTGGGAGCAGCCTGTCTGTACTGGGAAATGCCTGTCTGTACTTGGAGCAGATTGGCTTTACTGGGAAGCAGCCTGTCTGTATCTGGAGCAGTCTGTCTGTACTGGGAGCAGCCTGACTATATTGGGAGCAGCCTGTGTGTTGTGTTTTGAGTTTTGCTTCAATTTTGTCCCAGTTCCCGGGTGTTACCTAAAGGGGGTGCTGGGGGGCTCGGTTTTACTTTGTCTTTCACTTTCACTTTCGGATTCTGCCATGCAGACAATGTGCTGTAATGTCCAGCCATTTACTCAATAAATAGTAAAAGGTACATTCCGTCTCCTCTATTTATTACTGTTCGGTCAAGATGCAATACTGGCGACGAGGCGGCTGTTGAACTCTCTAGAAGGACGGAGCTAGACATGCAAACCTGCAGCCGTGATATTGGAAATTGCGACGAGCGGGCCACTCAGCTAGCAACATCAACGGCATTTTGATAGTTGGCTAGCTGCGACGTAGACGGCGGACAGAGTATTGTGCGGGCCAGGCAACTACCATGAGTGTAGCAACCATAACTCTGGCCGGAGGAGAAAAAGAATTTTTTTTAAAAAGAAAAGAAAAATTCCGTGGATCTTAAAGGGACAGTGCACATTAAAACTATGACGACCTTGGGACATATTGAAGAGTTCTCTGGGGATAAGGACAGTTCATGGGAGGAATACGCAGAAAGACTGGGGTGTTTCCTTGAGGCCAATAATATTGACAAAGAAGAGAAGAAGCGCTCAGTGTTGCTAAGTATATGCGGAGCTGCTACTTACTCCATCCTGCGTTCATTGGTGGCTCCTCGTAAACCTAGTGAGGTGGATTATGCTGATTTGATTGAGAAGCTGCAGAAACATTTTAACCCAAAACCCTCAGAGATTGTGCAGCGTTTCCATTTTCACAATTGTAAACAACAGCCTGGACAATCTATTTCAATTTACATTGCTGAGTTGAGGAAACGCTCATTACATTGTAATTTTGGTGACCAGTTAGACAATATGCTCCGTGATCGGATTGTGTGTGGAGTGCTGGACTCGGCATTGCAGGGACAGCTGTTAGCGGAAAAGGCCCTGACGTTCTGACTGGCCGAGGAGAAGGCTTTAGCAGCAGAAGCTGCATCGATGAACACACGTGTGCTCCGTACAGAGGCAGCACCATCTCAGGCCGCTGAGGAGGTGCACAAGACCACACACGCAGCTGCTGCTGCGAGAGACATGGAGGCAACTAAAGAGACAGGAAAAAAATGTTTCCGCTGTGGGGCTCTCCATGGTTCCACTACATGCAAATTTCTATCAGCGGTATGTCATTTCTGTAAGAAAAGAGGACACATAGCTCGTGTCTGCATGAAGAAAGCTCAGGCTGCTGCAGCAGAGCCAACACAAGCATCGCAGACACACACCCTGACACTGGAGGACAACGATGAGTACACAGTGTATACCACGGAAGCTGAGCAGCTACCCCACAGATGGTGGGGATTCACGGCAAATGTGATCATGAATGGGGCAGCACTCTGCATGGAGGTGGATTCAGGCTCAGCGTGTTCGTTGATATGTGAAGAGACTTACAATAGGCTGTGGCCAAGCGAACACCTGGCGATGGCTCAGGTCAGTGGCATGCTACGGCAGTGGTCCCAAGCTCAACTCCAGGTGCTGGGTATGATTCATGTGGAAGTTAAGTATCAGGCAGTCAAGGACACACTTCCACTTTATGTGCTGGCGAGGCAGAGCACAAGCCTGCTGGGCAGAGATTGGTTTGAGCCCCTAGGTATTGAAGTGACAGGAGTACACACGGTACAGCGACAGCCCATAATTCCTATGTTGGAGAACTATGAAGAGGTTTTTGGTGAGTTCGGGGCCTGTCGGGGACCGCCAGTCTCAATTGAAGTGGACCCAGGGGAAGCGCCTAAGTTCTTCAAGGCGTGACCAGTGCCTTTTGCATTGTGCAAGACGGTGGATGAGGCCCTGGATAAGCTGGTGAACCAAGGGGTTCTCTTGCCAGTGAAGAACTTCTGTTGGGCCACCCATATCGTGCCCACTGCAAAGAAGGATGGGGGCCTGCGAATCTGTGGAGATTACAGATGTACGGTTAATACTGCTGTGTTACCAGATGTGTATCCCTTACCAACAGTTACAGAGCTGTTTTCAACACTGGCTGGAGGCACTCTGTTAACCAAGCTGGATCTCAAGCAAGCATACCATCAACTGGTCCTGGATGAAGAGTCAACCGAGCTGTTGACAATCAACACCCACAGAGGACTTTTCTGAGCCACAAGGCTGCAGTTTGGGGTGTCTACGGCTGTGGCAATCTTTCAGAGGTTCATGGACACCCTGTTGGCTGGTGTTCCGGGAGTTCAGCCTTACTTACCCGGGTTCGAATCCGGCCTCGGGCGACTGTCTGTGTGGAGTTTGCACATTCTCCCCGTGTTTGCGTGGGTTTTCTCCGGGTGCTCCGGTTTCCTCCCACAGTCCAAAGATGTGCGGGTTAGGTTGATTGGCTATGATAAATTGACCCTTAGTGTTAGGGGGATTAAATACGTGGGGTTACGGGAATCGGGTGGGATATGTGTCGGTGCAGGCTCGATGGGCCGAAATGGCCTCTATCTGCACTGTGGGGTTTCTGTGATTTCTGTGATTTCTGTGACATACTCATTACAGGCAAGACACAGGAAGCCCATGATGAGCGGCTTCAGGAACTACTGCACCAGCTGGCTGAGGTAGGACTACGCTGTCAGAAGGAGAGATGTGTGTTCGCTGCCAATGGGTTGGAGTTCTTGGGATTCCAAGTGGACAAAGACGGTGTGCATCTGACTACGGAGAAGGTGGAGGCTATCAGGAGCGCTCCCACCCCCAAGAACAAGACTGAACTGCAGGCATTCCTCGGACTGTTAAACTTCTACAGTTGTTTTCTCAAGGGCAAAGCCACAATCTTAGAGCCACTGCACAGACTGTTAGACCAAGCAACAGTTTGGAACTGGACCTCAGCTCATGAAACAGCCTACAGACAGGCAAAGGAACTGCTACAAGCAGATAAGGCTCTGGCACACTATGATGAAAACAAGCCATTGGTGTTGGTATGTGATGCCTTACCATACGGGCTGGGAGCTCTGTTGGGTCACATAGAGCCAGATGGCCGGGAAGCGCCTATCAGTTTTGCCTCAAGAACACTCTCAACAACAGAACGTAATTACGCCCAGATTGACAAGGAGGCCCTAGCCATCATATTTGGGGTAAAGAAGTTCAGCCAGTACCTGTTAGGGAGACAGTTCATCATCTACACAGACCACAAGCCACTCTTGGGTCTCCTGCATCACTCCAAGCCCATGCCCCAGATCATATCACCATGTATGCTTCGGTGGAGTCCGGTGTTGGGGGCCTACAGTTATGAACTTTGCTACAGGCCTGGGAAGATGCTGGCTAATGCTAATGCTCTGAGTCGCTTGCCTTTGAACCGGCCGATGGCTGAGACGACCCCAGCCCTGGAGGTGCTGCTACTGGAGGAGGTTCCGGAGGCCCCACTCCATGCCCAGCGGATTGGCAGCCTCACACAGAAAGATCCAGTCTTATCACGGGTGCTACGCTGGCTGCTGCATGGCTGGCCCTCCGAGGTCCAGGAGGAGCATATCAAGCCCTTCGTTCAGAGGCGCCATGAAATGTCTGCACACAAGAACTGCATGCTCTGGGGAAGCCGTGTGGTGGTTCCTGCCACCGCAAGAGAGGAGGTGCTGGAAATGCTGCATGACTCACACCCTGGGATTGTGCACATGAAGGCGTTGGCGAGAAGCTACGTCTGGTGGCCGGGGTTGGACCGAGACGTGGAGGAGGTGGTAAAGAGCTGTGAGACATGTCAGCTGACTCGCCATAGCCCATCCAAGGCTCCCCTTCACCCCTGAGAGTGGACCACTCGTAAATGTTCAAGACTCCACATTGACTTTGCAGGGCCATTTCAAGGGAAGGTCTTTTTGATAGTGGTGGAATCTCATTCAATATGGCTGGAGGTGGCTATCATGAGCTCCATGGCATCCAGTGCAGTGATCAACGTGTTGCGTTTGCTGTTTGCCACACATGGGGTCCCTGATGTGCTGGTTTCGGACAATGGAGCAGCCTTCATGTCAACGGAACTCAAAGGCTTTTGCAGGCAGAAACGGGATCCACCACGTGACCACAGCGCCCTATCACTCCTCCTCTAATGGGCAGGCAGAGAGGATGGTGCAAACCACAAAAGATGCACTGGTGAGGTTATCGGGGGGGGACTTGCAAACCAGATTGGCCAGGTTCCTGTTATCACAGCATACCACACCAAACTCAGCAACGGGGAAGAGTCCTGCCGAGATGCTGATGGGTCGCCGGCTGGCGACTGCACTGGACCGGCTACACCCGGACTACAGCGATGAGATGCACACAAAGCAAGAGGAGCTGGATAAGAAGCACGAGGGCACCGCCAGGCAGTTCGAGCCGTCAGAGACTGTGTTTGCCCGTTGCTATGCAGGAGGAGACAAATGGATGCCTGCCGTGGTGGAGCAGGCCACGGGTCCCCTGTCATACAGCGCCCGTACACCTGATGGCCAGCTATACAGACACCATGTAGACCAGCTACGGGGTCGTACTCCGGTGAGAGTAACAGAGACGTCACAGGCTAGGTCATTGTCTCCGCCACCTCTGCCAGGCAGTGACGGCCTGCTTCCTGCAACAACGACGGAAGCCACATCGACAGATGGTGTCACGGAGTCATCAGCCATGAAGGAAGGTTTTCCTGTGGCTAGCAGTGGCACCCTGACTATGCCTGTCCAGCGGCGCTCAAGTTGGGTTAGATTCCATCGCAGATGCCAGGAGGACTAAGGGGTTTTATCTGGGGGAAAGGAGTGTTGTGTTTTGAGTTTTGCTTCATTTAAGTTTGTCCCAGTTCCCGGGTGTTACCTGAATGGGCTGCTGGGGGGCTCGGTTTTACTTTGTCTTTCACTTTCACTTTCGGGTTCTGCCTTGCAGACAATGTGCTGTAATGTCCACCCATTTACTCAATAAATAGTAAAAGGTACATTCCGTCTCCTCTATTCATTACTGTTCAGTCAAGATGCAATACTGTGTACACTGGGAGCAGCGTGTCTGTAGTCGGAACAGTCTGTCTGTACAGGGAACAGTCTGTCTGTACTGGGAGCAGCCTGTCTGTACTGGAAGCAGCCTGTCTGTACTGGAAGCAGTCTGTCTCCACTGGGAGAAGCCTGTCTAATCTGAGAGCAGTCTGTCTGTAGTTGGGGCAGTCTGTCTGTACTGGGAGCAGTCTGTCTGTACTGGGAGCAGCCTGTCTGTACTGGAACAGCCTGTCTGTATTGGGAGCAGTCTGTCTGTACAGGGAGCAGCCTGTCTGTTCTGAGATTAGTCTGTCTATACTGGGAGCAGCCTGCCTGTACTGGGAGCAGCCTGTCTGTACTGGAAGCAGTCTGTCTGTACTCAGAACAGCCTGTCTGTATTTGGAGAATACTGGTTGTACTGGGAGCAGCCTGTCTGTACCTGGAGCAGTCTGTCTGTACTGGGAGCTGCCTTTCTGCACGGGGAACAGTCTGTCTGTACTGGGAGCAGCCTCTACGTACTGGGAGCACCCTGTCTGTACTGGAAGCAGTCTGTCTATACTGGGAGCAACCTTCTTTACTGGGAGCATCCTGTCCATACTGGGAGAACAATGTCTGTATTCAGAAAAGTCTGTCCGTACGGGGAGCAGTCTGTCTGTACTGGGAGCAGTCTTTCTGTACTGGGAGCAGCCTGTCTGTACTGGGAGCAGCCTGTCTGTACTGGAAGCAGTCCTTCTCTACTGGGAGAAGCCTGTCCAATCTGAGAGCAGTCTGTCTGTACTGGGAGCAGCCTGTCTGTACTGGGAGCTGTCTGTGTGTACTGGGAGCAGTCTCTATATACAGGGAGCAGTCTGTCTGTACTCAGAACAGCCTGTCTGTACTTAGAACAGATTGGCTATACTGGGAGCAGCCTGTCTGTATCTGGAGCAGTCTGTCTGTACTGGGAGCAGTCTTTCTGTACGGGGTGCAGCCTGTCTGTACTGGGAGAAGCCTGTCTGTACTGGAAGCTGCCTGTCTGTACTGGAAGCAGCCTGTCTGTGCTGGGAGCAGACTGTCTGTACAGGGAGCACCCTGTCTGTACTCAGAGCAGTCTGTCTGTACAGGGAACAGTCTGTCTGTACTGGGAGCAGACTGTCTGTACTGGGAGCAGCCAGCCTGTACTGGGAGCAGCCTGTCTGTACTAGGAGTGCAGTGTCTGTACTGGGAGTGCCCTGTCTGTACTGGTAGCGTGCTGTCTGTACTAAGAGCGCCCTGTCTGTGCTTGGAGCGCCCTGTCTGTGCTGGGAGCAGTTTGTCTGTGCTAGGAGCAGTCTGCCTGTACTGGGAGCAGTCTGCTTGTACTGGGAGCGCTCTGTCTGTACTGGGAGCTCCCTGTCTGTACTGGGAGTGCCCTGTCTGTGCTGGGAGAATTTTGTCTGTGCTGGGATCAGGCTGCCTGTACTGGGAGCACCCTCTCTGTACTGGGAGCGCCCTGTCTGTACTGGGAGTGCCCTGTCTGTACTGGGAGCGCCCTGTCTGTACTGGGATAGCCCTGTCTATACTGGGAGCAGTCTGTCTCTACTGGGAGCACCCTGTCTGTACTGGGAGCATCCTGTCTGTACTGAGAGCACACTTTCTGAACTGTGAGCACCTGTCTGTACTGGGAGCAGTCTGTCTCTGTCTGTACTGGGAGCAGCCTGTCTGTATTGGGAGCAGCCTGTCTCTACTGGGAGCTGTCTGTCTGTACTGGGAACAGCCTGTCTGTACTGGGAGCAGCCTGTCTGTACCGGGAGCAGCCTGTCTGTACCGGGAGCAGACTGTCTGTACCGGGAGCAGTCTGTCTGCTCTCGAAGCAACCTGTCTGTACTGGGAGCAGCCTGTCTGTACTGGAAGCTGTCTGTCTGTATTCAAAGCAACCTGTCTGTACTGGGAGCACCCTGTCTGTACTGGAAGCAGTCTGTTGGTACAAGGAGCAGCCTGACTGTACTGGGAGCAGCCTGTGTATACTGCGAGCGGCGTGTCTGTACTCGGAACAGTCTATCTGTACGGGGAGCAGTCTGTCTGCACTGGGAGCAGCCTGTCTGTACTGGGAGCAGCCTGTCTGTACTGGAAGCAGTCTGTCTCTACTGGGAGAAGCCTGTCTAATCTGAGAGCAGCCTGTCTGTTCTGGGAGCAGCCTGTCTGTACTGGGAGCAGCCTGTCTGTACTGGGAGCAGTCTGTGTATCTGTCTGTAGTGGGAGCAGGCTGTCTCTACTGGGAGCTGTCTGTCTCTACTGGGAGCAGTCTGTGTAGTGTATGTACCTTTAAGAGCCCCTGTGTACTGTAATACCAGTAGTGACCACTCGGGTATATAAGCCTGTATAGCGTCTTGTATCTTTTAGTTCACCTCCAGACTTTGTTCAGTAAACACCTGTTAAACCAACTCCTGCATTCCGTGTCTCCATTAACACACGGATACAACAGTGGCGACGAATTGGAAACTGACTTACCTGCAATTCAGCAGCACCTCAAGGAGATCGATTCCTCAGACGAAGGTCGAAGAAAAAAAAAGGAAAAAACTGTGAGTTCACCAGCTAGCCGGGCTGGTGGCAGGTACTGCACTAATCCGTCCTGGGCAGCGGGCTGGGGCTCGATCGGGTGGCTCTGCAGCGGGGCCTAGCAGTGAGTTGGAAGGTGGAGGCAAACAGAGACGGAGGGTGGAGCACTCGGGAGACGGCCGGTGCTGCAAAGCAGGTCGGCTTTCGGACCAAGCAGAGGGAGGGAAAAGTCCCAGAGAGTCCTGCAGGAACGAGTCTCCAACTATTAAAAATATCTGTGTAAATCAAAACCGCGGAGAACAGCATTGTCAGCAGCAGCAGCGGCGGGAAAGCGCGGGAGGCGCCATTTTTTCTCTGCAGGGAAGAAAGGAAAGCGCGGGAGGCACCATTTTTTGATTTTCAGGATGCCAAAGACTGGCAATATTACTGCTTTCGACAGTGATATAGGGGATTGGACCACATATGTGGAAAGAGTGGAGGTATATTGCACAGCAAATGAAGTAGAGGATGATAAAAAGGCATTGGTACTTCTAAATCTGATGGGCGTAAGGACATACGGGCTGTTGCAAAACTTAATCACTCCAGCCAAACCGATGGACAAGAATTTTAAGGAGATTGTTGATACCCTACAGGAGCACTTAAACTCAACACCACTGCTGATAGCAGAACAATTCAAATTCTTCAGGAGGAATCAGCACAAGAATGAAAGTAACACTGATTACCTCACTGAATTAAGAAAGCTGTCAAAGCACTGCCAATTCGGGGCAGGACTGGCAGATTCTCTATGAGACAAATTTGTCTGCGATCTCCTAAGTGAAGGAACACAGAAAAGGCTACTTTCTGAGAAAGATTTGACACTGGACAAGGCTTTCAGTGTGGCTGTATCATACAAAGCAGCAGCAAGAGGAGCTGCAGAGATACAGCAAAAGCCACAGGACTTCGGCACCCATGAAATGACACGGGGTTTCGAGAGATGTTATCGCTGCGGCAGATGCACCCATGACCAGAGGGACTGCTGGTTCAAGGACAAAGCATGCAGGCAATGCGGAAAGATGGGACACATTGCACGTGTATGCCAATCTGGAAACAAAAAATCCAGTGACAGAAAAAAAATCAATAAAGAAAAGTACAGAAAGGTACAAATGATAACGGACAGTAGCTCCGAAGACCAGAAGAGTGATAGCGACTCCGGAAACAAGAGACTAAGCTGACTCAAATTATATAACGTAATTGCCAAAGAAGATTACCAGACCATTTGGGTTACCCTCATGATAGCGGGGTCCCCAGTTAAAATGGAGCTAGATACAGGATCAGCTCTGACCATCATAAGTCGATGGGATTACGAGCGGCTATTTCCGCATATACCTTTGAAAGACACATCCATTATCTTGAAGACATATACGGGGCAGAAAGTATACCCCAGAGGGAAAATAAGGGTGCCTGTTGTATACAACGGCAAGGAAATACAGAAGTTGTATTTATACATTCTGCAAGATGGTGGTCCACCGCTGTTGGGACGTGAATGGATCAGGAAGATACGTTTAGACTGGCACTCCATTCAGGCACTGACGGTGATCAGTAAGAAAAAAAATGATGATGACATCGTACCTGAACGATTAAAAGACATCTTGGCCAACGCCAAAGAAGTGTTTCAACAGGAACTAGGAACTTTGAAAGGCATCACCGCCTCAATAAAAGTAGAAGATGCGGCAATTCCCAAGTTTTTTAAGGCAAGGCCGGTGCCATATGCAATTCGTCCAGCAGTCGAGGCACAGCTGGGGAATTTGGAAAAGGCAGGTGTGTTATCCAAGGTAGATTGGAGCGAGTGGGCAACACCCATCGTCCCGGTCATGAAGAAAATGTTGAATAATGATAAATCTGAAGAACAGAGAAAAATTCGCATCTGTGGGGACTTCAAGGTGACTGTAAACCCGGTCCTTCACACGGTACAGTATCCTCTTCCGAGGATAGAAGATATTTTCACCTCACTATCCGGAGGGAAATGTTTCACCAAAATTGACTTGGCACAGGCATATCTACAGATGGAGGTTGAGGAGGCCTCCAAAATGTATCTCACGATAAACACACACAAAGGCCTGTACCAGTACAATCGACTGGTTTTCGGAGTAGCATCAGCTCCAGCTCTCTGGCAAAGAGCTATGGAGCAAGTCCTGCAAGGGATTCCGGGAACTCAATGCTACCTAGACGACATCCTTGTAACAGGAGAAAATGACAACGAGCACCTTGCCAATTTGGAGCAGGTGCTCACTAGACTGAGAGAACGGGGCCTATGAGCAAATCGCCCCAAGTGCGAATTTTTCCAGAAACAAATATCATATTGTGGCCATATAATTAACGAAGAAGGGTTGCATAAGTCACCTGAAAAAATTGAAGCGGTCATAAAAGCCCCAGCACCTGAAAATGTCTCACAATTAAGGTCGTTCCTGGGATTGATAAATTACTATCATAAATTTTTACCGAACTTGTCAACTGTTCTGCACCCTCTTAATGCACTGCTACAAACGGGAGTAATTTGGAAATGGAGCGAAGACTGTAAACGTGCCTTCCATAAATGCAAAGGCTTGATCACGTCCAAGGAAGTGTTGGCTCATTACAACCCATCACTGCCAATCAGACTGGTGTGCGATGCATCCCCTTACGGCGTAGGAGCAGTATTATCGCATAGATTCCCTGATGGCTCGGAGCGGAAGATAGCTTTTGCGTCACGCTCATTGAACTCAGCCTGGTGTGGGGAGTTAAGAAATTCAACCATTACCTACACGGACAAAAATTTACCTTGTTGACTGACCATCAACCCCTCGTCTCCATATTCAACCCTAAAAAGGGCGTTCCCATTATGACAGCGCAAAGGCTACAGAGGTGGTCCCTTTTCCTAGGGGCACACCAATATGACATAGAATACAAAGGATCAAAACAGCATGGGAATGCTGACGGTTTATCACGCCTACCGTTGCCAACGGTAGAAGAGGCACCTACAGTGGACCCAGTGGCGATGTTCCACTCAACCATAGTGGAATGTCTACCAGTAACAAATTCTACCATTGAAAAGGAAACGAGGAATGACCCGACTCTCTCACAAGTCTACGATTTAACAGTGAAGGGATGGCCAGCAGATGGCGAACCACTGTTGCCAGCATTCTCGCAAAGAAGAGAACAGCTGTCAGTGTGCCGAGGAACCTGGATGTGTGGGTCCAGAGTGGTGATTCCACCCAAACTCCAGGATAAAGTGCTAAAGGAGCTTCACGAGGGGCATCTGGGTCGAGTGAAAATGAAGAACCTAGCCAGAGCATTTGTGTGGTGGCCAGGTATCGATGGAGACATCGAAGAAATGACCAAGAGCTGTCTAGGATGCCAGAAGGTCCAAAACGCCCCTCCACAAGCCCCTCTACATCCATGGGAGTGGCCCTCATCTCCATGGCAAAGGGTACATATCGACTTTGCTGGTCCATTTATGGACTCAATGTTCTTAATCGCGGTGGGTGCACACTCCAAGTGGCCGGAGGTAATAAAGATGTCCTCCACCACCACGGAAAATACCATCACAGTATTAAGGACCATATTTGCCAGGAATGGGCTGCCTGAACAGATCTGTTCTGATAATGGACCGCAATTTGTGTCCGAAGAATGCAGGAAGTTCTTAAAAAACAATGGGGTTAAGCACTACACGTCTGCCCCATACCATCCCGCCACCAATGGATTAGCTGAAAGGTTTGTCCAGACCTTCAAGAAGGCCATAAAGGCCATGGGTAATGAAGACATAAATCTACAACATAAGGTAGATAACTTCTTGTTTGCATACAGGAATGCAACACATGTGGTTACAAACCAAACTCCCGCCATGATGTTTTTCAATAGAAGACTAAGATGCCGGCTGGATTTGATCAAGCCAAACATCAGAAGGGACGTAGAGAACCGACAATTTCAAGGCATGAATGAAAGGCCAACTAGAACATTCCAGATAGGTCAACAACTTTTGGCCCGGGACTACCGTACCGAGAAATGGCAGCCTGGAACTATTTGCACATGACTAGGACCGCTGATGTATACCGTGGACATTGGAGAAAGCATAATAAGGCGCCATGCTGACCAGATCATAGAGTAATCCGAAAAGGGACAACCTACACCACAACTCTATACGCCTATTGATGAAGCAGAGATACCCATAGTATCTACCTCCGATCCGGTGATACTGGAACCAGATGAACCCGACACTGGCATTCAAGCCGAATCGACCTTGCCAAAAGAACCTACTACACCACCGAAAACTACTACACCACCGAGGCGTTATCCGGACCGAGTCAGGAAGCCTCCAGAGAGACTGACTTATAATTGATTAACTGCAGCAAATGTGTAGATTATTGTTCTTGTAAACATGTTAATTAATGATTAATTAAAATGTTATGTACTAATTATCTAAAAGGGGAGGAATTGTAGTGTATGTACCTTTAAGAGCCCCTGTGCACTGTAATACTGGTAGTGACCACTCGGATATATAAGCCTGTATAGCGTCTTGTATCTTTTAGTTCACCTCCAGACGTTGTTCAGTAAACACCTGTTAAACCAACTCCTGCATTCCGTGTCTCCATTAACACACGGATACAACAGTCTGTCTGTACTGGAAGCAGTCTGTATGTACGGCTAGCAGCCTGACTGTACTGGGAGCAGCCTGTGTATACTGGGAGCAGCGTGTCTGTACTCGGAACAGTCTGTCTGTACGGGGAGCAGTCTGTCTGTA
Source organism: Somniosus microcephalus (assembly GCF_052327205.1). Taxonomy (NCBI): domain Eukaryota; kingdom Metazoa; phylum Chordata; class Chondrichthyes; order Squaliformes; family Somniosidae; genus Somniosus; species Somniosus microcephalus. Next base: position 108,286,331 of record NC_140994.1, read on the forward strand.
CTGTAAGCAGCCTGTCTGTACTGGAAGCAGTCTGTCTAAACTGGGAGAAGCCTGTCTAATCTGAGAGCAGTCTGTCTGTACTGGGAGCAGCCGGTATGTAATGGGAGCAGCCTGTCTGTACTGGGAGCAGCCTTTCTTTACTGGGAGCAGTCTGTGTATCCTGGGACCAGCCTGTCTGTACTGGGAGCAGCCTGTCTCTACTGGGAGCTGCCTGTCTGTACTGGGAGCAGTCTGTCTGTACTGGAATCAGTCTGTCTGTACTCAGAGCAGACTTTCTGTATGGGGAAAAGTCTGTCTGTACTGGGAGCAGACAGTCTGTACTGGGAGCAGCCTGTCTGTACTGGGAGCAGCCTGTCTCTACTGGGAGCAGCCCATCTATTCTGGGAGCACCATGTCTGTACTCGGAACAGTCTGCCTGTACGGGTAGCAGTCTGTCTGTATTGGGAGCAACCTGTCTGTACTGGAAGCAGCCTGTATGTACTGGGAGCAGCCCGTCTATACTGGGAGCTCCCTGTCTGTACTCGGAACTGTCTGTCTGTAAGGGGAGCAGTCTGTCTGTACTGGGAGCAGCCTGTCTGTACCGGAAGCAGTCTCTGACTACTGGGAGCAGGCTGTCTAATCTGAGAGCAGCCTGTCTGTACAGGGAGCAGCCTGTCTGTACTGGGAGCAGCCTGTCTGTAATGGGAGTGGCCTGTCGGTACAGGGAGTAGCCTGTCTGTTCTGAGAGCAGTCTTTCTTTACTGGGAGCAGTCTGTCTGTACTCGGAACAGCCTGTCTGTATTTGGAGCAGTCTGTCTGTACTGGGAGCAGACTGTCTGTACTGGGAGCAGCCTGTCTGTGCTGGGAGCAGCCTGTCTGTACTGGGAGCAGCCTGTCTGTACTTGGAGCAGATTGGCTTTACTGGGAAGCAGCCTGTCTGTATCTGGAGCAGTCTGTCTGTACTGGGAGCAGCCTGACTGTATTGGGAGCAGCCTGTGTGTTGTGTTTTGAGTTTTGCTTCAATTTAGTTTGTCCCAGTTCCCGGGTGTTACCTGAAGGGAGTGCTGGGGGGCTCGGTTTTACATTGTCTTTCACTTTCGCTTTTGGATTCTGCCATGCAGACAATGTGCTGTAATGTCCACCCAATTACTCAATAAATAGTAAAAGGTACATTCCGTCTCCTCTATTCATTACTGTTCGGTCAAGATGCAATACTGGTGACTAGGCGGCTGTTGAACTCTCTAGAAGGACGGAGATAGACATGCAAATCTGCAGCCGTGATATTGGAAATTGCGATGAGCGGACCACTCAGCTAGCAACATCAACGGCATTTTGATAGTTGGCTAGCTGCAACGTAGACGGCGGACAGAGTATTGTGTGGGCCAGGCAACTACCTTGAGTGTAGCTACCATAACTCTGGCCGGAGGAGAAAAAGAATTAAAAAAAAAAGAAAAAATAAAGTCCGTGGATCTTAAAGGGACAGTGCACATTAAAACTATGATGACCTTGGGACGTATTGAAGAGTTCTCTGGAGATAAGGACAGTTCATGGGAGGAATACGCAGAAAGACTGGGGTGTTTCCTTGAGGCCAATAATATTGACAAAGAAGAGAAGAAACGTTCAATGTTGCTAAGTGTATGAGGAGCTGCTACTTATTACATCCTGCGTTCATTGGTGGCTCCTCGTAAACCTAGTGAGGTGGATTATGCTGATTTGATTGAGAAGCTGCAGAAACATTTTAACTCAAAACCCTCAGAGATTGTGCAGCGTTTCCATATTCACAATTGTAAACAACAGCCTGGACAATCTACTTCAAGTTACATTGCTGAGTTGAGGAAACGCTCATTACATTGTAATTTTGGTGACCAGTTAAACAATATGCTCCGTGATCGGATTGTGTGTGGAGTGCTGGACTCGGCATTGCAGAGACAGCTGTTAGCGGAGAAGGCCCTGACGTTCTGACTGGCCGAGGAGAAGGCTTTAGCAGCAGAGGCTGCATCGATGAACACACGTATGCTCCATACAGATGCAACACCATCTCAGGCCGCCGAGGAGGTGCACCAGACCACACACGCAGCTGCTGTTGTGAGAGACATGGAGGCAACTAAAGAGACAGGAAGAAAATGTTTCCGCTGTGGGGCTCTCCATGGTTCCACTACATGCAAATTTGTGTCAGCGGTATGTCATTTCTGTAAGAAAAGAGGACACATAGCTCGCATCTGCATGAAGAAAGCTCAGGCTGCTGCAGCAGAGCCAACACAAGCATCGCAGACACACACCCTGACACTGGAGGACAACGATGAGTACACAGTGTATACCACGGAAGCTGAGCAGCTACCCCACAGACGGTGGGGATACACGGCAAATGTGATCATGAATGGGGCACCACTCTGCATGGAGGTGGATTCAGGCTCAGCATGTTCGTTGATAAGTGAAGAGACTTACAATAGGCTGTGGCCAAGTGAACACCCGGCGATGGCTCAGGTCAGTGGCATGCTACGGCAGTGGTCCCAAGCTCAACTCCAGGTGCTGGGTATGATTTATGTGGGAGTTAAGTATCAGGCAGTCAAGGACACACTTCCACTTTATGTGCTGGCGGGGCAGGGCACAAGCCTGCTGGGCAGAGATTGGTTTGAGCCCCTAGGTATTGAAGTGACAGGAGTACACACAGTACAGCGACAGCCCATAATGCCTATGTTGGAGAACTATGAAGAGGTTTTTGGTGGAGTTCGGGGCCTGTCGGGGACCGCCAGTCTCAATCGAAGTGGACCCAGGGGTAGCGCCTAAGTTCTTCAAGGCGCAACCAGTGCCTTTTGCATTGCGCAAGATGGTGGATGAGGCCCTGGATGAGCTGGTGAACCAAGGGGTTCTCTTGCCAGTGAAGAACTCCCGTTGGGCCACCCATATCGTGCCCATTTCAAAGAAGGATGGGGGCCTGCGAATCTGTAGAGATTACAGATGTATGGTTAATACTGCTGTGTTACCAGATGTGTATCCCTTACCAACAGTTACAGAGCTGTTTTCAACACTGGCTGGAGGCACTCTGTTCATCAAGCTGGATCTCAAGCAAGCATACCAGCAACTGGTCCTGGATGAAGAGTCAGCCGAGCTGTTGACAATCAACACCCACAGAGGACTTTTCCGAGCCACAAGGCTGCAGTTTGGGGTGTCTACGGCTGTGGCAATCTTTCAGAGGTTCATGGACACCCTGTTGGCTGGTGCTCCGGGAGTTCAGCCTTACTTGGATGACATACTGATTACAGGCAAGGCACAGGAAGCCCATGATGAGCGGCTTCAGGAAGTACTACGCCGGCTGGCTGTGGTAGGACTACGCCTTCAGAAGGAGAAATGTGTGTTCGCTGCCAATGGGGTGGAGTTCTTGGGATTCCAAGTGGACAAAGACGGTGTGCATCCGACTACAGAGAAGGTGGAGGCTATCAGGAGCGCTCCCACCCCCAAGAACAAGACCAAACTGCAGGCATTCCTCGGACTGTTAAACTTCTACAGTTGTTTTCTCAAGGGCAAAGCCGCAATCTTAGTGCCACTGCACAGACCGTTAGACCAAGCAACAGTTTGGAACTGGACCTCAGCTCATGAAACAGCCTACAGACAGGCAAAGGAACTGCTACAAGCAGATAAGGTTCTGGCACACTATGATGAAAACAAGCCATTGGTGTTGGTATGTGATGCCTTACCATACGGGCTGGGAGCTCTGTTGGGTCACATAGAGCCAGATTGCCGGGAAGCGCCTATCAGTTTTGCCTCAAGAACACTCTCAACAACAGAACGTAATTACGCCCAGATTGACAAGGAGGCCCTAGCCATCATATCTGGGGTAAAGAAGTTCAGCCAGTACCTGTTAGGGAGACAGTTCATCATCTACACAGACCACAAGCCACTCTTGGGGCTCCTGCATCACTCGAAGCCCATGCCCCAGATCATATCACCGCGTATGCTTCAGTGGAGTCCGATGTTGGGGGCCTACAGTTATGAACTTTGCTACAGGCCTGGGAAGATGCTGGCTAATGCTAATACTCTGAGTCGCTTGCCTTTGAACCAGCCGATGGCTGAGACACCACCAGCCCTGGAGGTGCTGCTACTGGAGGAGGTTCGGGAGGCCCCACTCCATGCGCAGCGGATTGGCAGCCTCACACAGAAAGATCCAGTCTTATCACGGGTGCTACGCTGGCTGCTGCATGGCTGGCCCTCCGAGGTCCGGGAGGAGCATTACAAGCCCTTCGTTCAGAGGCGCCATGAAATGTCTGCACACAAGAACTGCGTGCTCTGGGGAAGCCGTGTGGTGGTTCCTGCCGCCGCAAGAGAGGAGGTGCTGAAAATGCTGCATGACTCACACTCTGGGATTGTGCACCTGAAGGCGTTGGCGAGAAGCTACGTCTGGTGGCCGGGGTTGGACCGAGACGTGGAGGAGGTGGTAAAGAGCTGTGAGACATGTCAGCTGACTCGCCATATCCCATCCAACGCTCCCCTTCACCCCTGAGAGTGGACCACTCGTAAATGGTCGAGACTCCACATTGACTTTGCAGGGCCATTTCAGGGGAAGGTCTTTTTGATAGTGGTGGATTCTTATTCGAAATGGCTGGAGGTGGCTATCATGAGCCCCATGACATCCAGTGCAGTGATCAACGCATTGCGTTTGCTGTTTGCCAAACATGGAGTCCCCGACGTGCTGGTTTCAGACAATGGAGCAGCCTTCATGTCAGCAGAACTCAAAGGCTTTTGCAGGCAGAAACGGGATCCGCCACGTGACCACAGCGCCCTATCACCCCTCCTCTAATGGGCAGGCAGAGAGGATGGTGCAAACCACAAAAGAGGCACTGGTGAGGATATCGGTGGGGGACTGGCAAACCAGAATGGCCAGGTTCCTGTTATCACAGCATACCACACCAAACTCAGCAACGGGGAAGAGTCCTGCCGAGATGCTGATGGGACGTCGGCTGGCGACTGCACTGGACCGGCTGCACCCGGACTACAGGGATGAGATGCACACAAAGCAAGAGGAGCTGGCTAAGAAGCACCAGGGCACAGCCAGGCAGTTCGAGCCATCAGAGAATGTGTTTGCCCGTTGCTATGCAGGAGGAGACAAATGGATGCCTGCCGTGGTGGAGCAGGCCACGGGTCCCCTGTCATACAGCGTCCGTACATCTGATGGCCAGCTACACAGACGCCACGTAGACCAGCTACGGGGTCATACTCCGGTGAGAGTAACAGAGACTTCACAGGGTAGGCCATTGTCTCCGCCACCTCTGCCAGGCAGTGACAGCCTGCTTCCTGCAACAACGACAGAAGCCATATCGACAGATGGTGTCACGGACTCATCAGTCATGGAGGAAGGTTTTCCTGCGGCTAGCAGTGGCACCCCAACTATGCCTGTCCAGCGGCGCTCAAGTTATGTTAGATTCCGTTCAGGTGCCTGGAGGACTAATGGGTTTTATCTGGGGAAAAAGAGTGTTTTGTTTTGAGTTTTGCTTCAATTAAGTTTGTCCCAGTTCCCGGGTGTTACCTGAAGGGGCTGCTGGGGGGCTCGGTTTTACTTTGTCTTTCACTTTCACTTTCGGGTTCTGCCTTGCAGACAATGTGCTGTAATGTCCATCCATTTACTCAATAAATAGTAAAAGGTACATTCCATCTCCTCTATTCATTACTGTTCGGTCAAGATGCAATACTGTGTACACTGGGAGCAGCGTGTCTGTACTTGGAACAGTCTGTCTGTACGGGGAACAGTCTGTCTGTACTGGGAGCAGTCTGTCTGTACTGGGAGCAGCCTGTCTGTACGAGAAGCAGCCTGTTTCTACTGGGAGAAGCCTGTCTAATCTGAGAGCAGTCTCTCTGTACTGGGAGTAGCCTGTCTGTACTGGGAGTAGCCTGTCTGTACTGGGAACAGCCTGTCTCTACTGGGAGCAGCCTGTCTCTACTGGGAGCAGTCTGTCTGTAGTTGGAGCAGTCTGTCTGTACTGGGAGCAGTCTGGCTGTACTCGGAGAAGTCTTTCTGTACAGGGAGCAGCCTGTCAGTACTGGGAGAATCCTGACTGTACTGGAAGAAGCCTGTCTGTACTGGGAGCAGCCCGTCTGTGCTGGGACCAGCCTGTCTGTACTGGGAGCAGCCTCTCTCTACTGGGAGCTGTCTGTCTGTAGTGGGAGCAGTCTGTCTGTACTCGGAAAAGCCTGACTGTACTTGGAGCAGATTGGCTGTACTGGGAGCAACCTGTCTGTATCTGGAGTAGTCTATCTGTACTGGGAGCAGACTTTCTGTACGGGGAGCAGCCTGTTTGTACTGGAAGAGGCCTGGCTGTACTGGAAGCAGTCTGGCTGTACTGGGAGCAGCCTGTCTGTACAGCGAGCACCCTATCTGTATTGGGAGCAGATTGTCTTTACTGGGAGCTGTCTGTCTGCACTGGGAGCTGTCTGTCTCTACAGGAAACAGTCTGTCTGTACTCGGAACAGCCTGACTGTACTTGGAGCAGATTGGTATACTGGGAGCAGCCTGTCTGTATCTGGAGCAGTCTGCCTGTGCTGGGAGCAGACTTTCTGAACGGGGAGCAGCCTGTCTGTACTGGGAGCATTCTGTCTCTACTGGGAGCAGCCTGTCTAATCTGAGAGCAGTCTGTCTGTACTGGGAGCAGCCTGTCTGTACTGGGAGCTGCCTGTCTGTACTGGGAGCAGTCTGTCTCTACTGGGAGCAGCCTGTCTGTATTTGGAGCAGTCTGTCTGTACTGGGAGCAGTCTTTCTGAACGGGGAGCAGCCTGTCTGTACTGGGAGCATTCTGTCTCTACTGGGAGCAGTCTGTCTCTACTGGGAGCAGCCTGTCTGTTCTGAGAGTAGTCTGTCTATACTGGGAGAAGCCTGTCTGTACTGGGAGCAGCCTGTCTGTTCTGAGAGTAGTCTGTCTATACTGGGAGAAGCCTGTCTGTACTGGGAGCAGCCTGTCCCTACTGGGAGCTGTCTGTCTATACTGGGAACAGCCTGTCTGTACCGGTAGCAGCCTGTCTGTACCGGGAGCAGCCTGTCTGTACCAGGAGCAGATTCTCTGTACCGGGAGCAGTCTTTCTGTATGTGGAGCAGCCTGTCTGTACTGGAAGCAGACTGTCTGTACTCGAAGCACACTGTCTGTACTGGGAGTACCCTGTCTGTACTGGAAGCAGCCTGTGTATACTGGGAGCACCCTGTCTCTACTGGGAGCACCCTGTCTGTACTGAGAGCAGTCTGTCTGTACTGGGAGCAGCCTGTCTGTACTGGGAGCTGTCTGTCTTTACTGGGAGCAGCCTGTCTGTACTGGGAGCAGACTGTCTCTACTGTGAGCTGTCTGTCTCTACTGGGAGCAGTCTGTCTCTACTGGGAGCAGTCTGTCTGTACTCGGAGCAGTCTTTCTGTACAGGGAGCAGCCTGTCAGTACTGGGAAAATCCTGACTGTACTGGAAGAAGCCTGTCTGTACTGGGAGCAGCCCGTCTGTGCTCGGACCAGCCTGTCTGTACTGGGAGCATCCTCTCTCTACTGGGAGCTGTCTGTCTGTAGTGGGAGCAGTCTGTCTGTACTCGGAACAGCCTGACTGTACTTGGAGCAGATTGGCTGTACTGGGAGCAGCCTGTCTGTATCTGGAGTAGTCTGTCTGTACTGGGAGCTGTCTTTCTGTACGGGGAGCAGCCTGTTTGTACTGGGAGAGGCCTGGCTGTACTGGAAGCAGTCTGGCTGTACTGGGAGCAGCGATGTCTGTACAGGGAGCACCCTGTCTGTATAGGGAGCAGACTTTCATTACTGGGAGCTGTCTGTCTGCACTGGGAGCTGTCTGTCTCTACAGGAAACAGTCTGTCTGTACTCAGAACAGCCTGACTGTACTTGGAGCAGATTGGTATACTGGGAGCAGCCTGTCTGTATCTGGAGTAGTCTGTCTGTACTGGGAGCAGTCATTCTGAACGGGGAGCAGCCTGTCTGTACTGGGAGCATTCTGTCTCTACTGGGAGCAGCCTGTCTAATCTGAGAGCAGTCTGTCTGTACTGGGAGCAGCCTGTCTGTACTGGGAGCTGCCTGTCTGTACTGGGAGCAGCCTGTCTAATCTGAGAGCAGTCTGTCTGTACTGGGAGCAGCCTGTCTGTACTGGGAGCTGCCTGTCTGTACTGGGAGCAGCCTGTCTAATCTGAGAGCAGTCTGTCTGTACTGGGAGCAGCCTGTCTGTACTGGGAGCTGTCTGTCTCTACTGGGAGCAGCCTGTCTGTATTTGGAGCAGTCTGTCTGTACTGGGAGCAGTCTTTCTGAACGGGGAGCAGCCTGCCTGTACTGGGAGCATTCTGTCTCTACTGGGAGCAGTCTGTCTCTACTGGGAGCAACATGTCTGTTCTGAGAGTAGTCTGTCTATACTGGGAGAAGCCTGTCCCTACTGGGAGCTGTCTGTCTGTACTGGGAACAGCCTGTCTGTTGCGGTAGCAGCCTGTCTGTAGCGGTAGCAGCCTGTCTGTACCGGGAGCAGCCTGTCTGTACCAGGAGCAGACTCTCTGTACCGGGAGCAGTCTTTCTGTATGGGGAGCAGCCTGTCTGTACTGGAAGCACCCTGTCTGTACTGGGAGTACCCTGTCTGTACTGGAAGATGCCTATGTATACTGGGAGCACCCTGTCTCTACTGGGAGCACCCTGTCTGTACTGAGAGCAGCCTGTCTGTACTGGGAGCAGATTGTCTCTACTGGGAGCTGTCTGTCTCTACTGGGAGCAGTCTGTCTGTACTGGAAGCCGTCTGTCTGTACTCGGAGCAGTCTTTCTGTATGAGAAGCAGCCTATCTGTACTGGGAGTAGCCTGTCTGTACTGGGAGAAGTCTGTCTGTACTGGAAGCAGCCTGTCTGTATCTGGAGCAGTCTGTCTGTACTGGGAGCAGCCTGTCTGTACTGGGAGAAGCCTGTCTGTACTGGGAGCAGCCCGTCTGTACAGGGAGCACCCTTGTAATCACAGAAAATCACAGAAACCCCACAGTGCAGATAGAGGCCATTTCGGCCCATCGAGCCTGCACCGACACATATCCCACCCGATCCCCGTAACCCCTACACCAACACATATCCCACCCTATCCCCGTAACCCCACGTATTTAATCCCCCTAACACTAAGGGTCAATTTATCATAGCCAATCAACCTAACCTGCACATCTTTGGATTGTGGGAGGAAACCGGAGCACCCAGAGTAAACCCACGCAAACATGGGGAGAATGTGCAAACTCCACACAGACAGTCGCCCGAGGCCGGATTCGAACCTGGGTCCCTGGTGCTGTGAGGCAACAGTGCTAACCACTGTGCCACCGAGCTGCCCTTTGTATGTACCTTTAAATGTATGTACCTTTAAGGGGAGAACTACTTTTTACAGCTCCTGTATACTGTAGTACCGGCAGTGACCACACCAGTATATAAACCCTGAGTAGGGATCTGTACAGTTAGTTATAGAGTAACTCTCATCCAGTAAACACCTGTTGATTGTTCCCTGCAGTCTCTTGTTTAATTATGGAAGGACATAACATCAAGATACACGGATCTAACATTGGCGATGAGAAGATTCAAACCTACCTGCAACTCTGCATCACCTCCCAGGGATTTGCTCCTGGAGAACAGTGAAAGAAGAAGGCCAAGTCCAGAAGCACGGGCGTCGAACACGGGAAACCCCCCAGTCATCCAGCGGAGTTTTGAGCATCGCAGGGGAGGCTGTCGAGAGCCAGGCTTGGCTTTCCAGTCAAGGTGGTCCAGCGAAACGGGCTGGCAACAGGTACTGCGCAGACCCTTCCCGGACAGTGGCGGCAAGAGCCGACTGATTGCAGAAAAAGGCCAAGCAGCATCGACGGGAGAATAGAGAGGGTAGAGCGCACAGGGTGCAGCCGGTGTTCAGGACAGAGCGGCGTCGACGGGAGAAGAGAGAGGGTAGAGTGCACAGGGCGCAGCCGGTGTTCAGGACCGAGCGGTGTCAACGAGAGAGAGCAGAGCGCAGCCGGTGTTCAAGGGCCGAGCAGCGTCAACGAGAGAGAGAGGCGCGCAGGAAAACGCGCAGAGCACAGCCGGTGTTCAAGGGCCGAGCAGCGTCAGCGGGCATTAAAGGAAAGCACGGGAGACGCCATTTTGAGCCACAGCGGAGAAGAAGGGAGAGCGCAGGAGATGCCATTTTGAGCCAGTCTAACCACACCCAGGGATGCCGAAGAGTGGCAGTGTCACAGCGTTCGACAATGAAGTCGAAGAGTGGACGACATATGTCGAACGCATAGAAGTGTACTGCAAGGTGAATGAAGTGCCAGATGATAGGAAAGCGCTGGTATTGTAGGAATCTACATACTCCTAACAAAATATACTGAACTCGGAGAGGTTCAACAGAAAAGGTTTAATTGTTGAGACCACATGTTGAACAAAAAATGGCGTCAGAGACTACACCAAGTCCGACTGTCTTTAATCAGTCCACAGCTTTGACTGCCCCTCCCCCGCTCTGGGCTTTACTATGTTGCAGATCGAGTTTCTTAAAGGTGTGATCCATCTTGAAGGCATGACGCCTGATTTATAGTCTACGGACCGAAAAGCAGATGACACCTTGTCAGTTCTGCCGCCCACTTGGAGGAGGAAGAACTTGTTCCCCGTCTGGAGTACCTTGTAGGGTCCATCATATGGGGGCCGTAGAGGTCCTCGGTGGGCGTCATGGCGCACGAAAACAATTTTGGCCATGTGCAGGCTAGGTGGTACGCGGGTTGCTGGTTCGCCGTGCCAGCCGGTGGGTACTGGAGCGAATTTTTGTGCTCGGTTGGTGAAAGCGCGGCGTTGCTGGTCAGCCGACCAGGGGGTCGTGGCAGTGGGCAGGAACTCTCCAGGCACACGCAGTGGCTGGCCATACATGAGTTCCGCCGCCGAGGTCTGCAGGTCTTCCTTGACCGCGGAGCGTAGGCCAAGCAGTACCCATGGGAGGCGGTCGATCCAAGCCTCGTCCTCGAGGCTGGCGTGGAGGGATGCCTTCATGGACCTGTGGAATCACTCGCACAGTCCGTTGGCTTGGGGGTGGTAAGTCATGGTGCGGTGAACGGCCACCCCGAGGTTTCGGGTGAAGGCGGCCCACAGATCAGAGGTGAACTGCGGGCCTCTATCCAATGTCATGTCGGAGGGGACGCCAAACCGAGTGACCCAGGTCCCGATGAACGCCCTCGCGATGTCGGCGGTGGTGGTGGATGTCAGTGGAATGGCCTCGGGCCAGCGGGTGGTATGGTCCACGATTGTCAGCAGGTGCGGGTGACCTTGTGATGGCGGCAGGGGGCCGACGAGGTCGATGTGGACGTGCTCAAACCTTCTTTCTGGCACGGTGAACTCCTCGAGTGGGGTTTTGGCGTGCTGGTGGATTTTGGCACGCTTGCAAGCTATGCAGGATCTGGACCAGATGCGCACATCTTTGCGCAGGCCACGCCAGTCAAATCGGTTGGCCACCAGTCTAATGGACACACGGGTGCCGGGGTGTGAGAGGCCGTGGATGATGTCGAACACCCATTTTCGCCAGGACGCCGGGACTATGGGGTGGGGTTGCGCCAAGGAGGTGTCGCATTTGACTGTGACGGCGGATGGGCCGCAGGCGATGTCAGTCAGTCACAGCCCTGGGAGGGTTGTGGGCGTGGAGAGCAGATCGGGGTCGGTGCGTTGCTCCGCTGCCAGTTGAGCATAGTCCACTGCCAGGTGGGCGCCGTGGATGGCGGGGCGGGATAGGCAGTCAGCCACCACGTTGTCTCGACCGGAGACATGCCGGATGTCCGTGGTGAATTCGGACACCGCGGCGAGCTGGCGTTGTTGCCTGGCTGACCACGGGTCCGCAGATTTTGCCATCGTGAATGTCAGGGGTTTGTGGTCAACAAACGCAGTAAAGGGGCGGCCCTCCAGAAGAAATCTAAAATGGTGGACTGCCAGGTACAGTGCGAGGAGCTCGCAGTCAAAGGCGCTGTATTTGGCCTCCGGGGGGCGCAGTTGGCAGCTGAAAAAGGCCAGCGGTTGCCAGGCCCCGTCGACCCACTGTTCGTACACGGCGCCGACCGCGTGGTCGGAGGCGTCGGTGGTGAGGGCCACCCTGGCGTTGGGCTGTGGGTGAGCGAGCATGGTGGCGTCGGCGAGCGCCTTTTTGGTTGAGTCGAAAGCGGTCAACATGTCCGCCGACCACTCGATCGCCATTCTGTCTTTCTTACCCCGGAGGGCTTCGTATAGGGGCCGCATGAGGGAGGCCGCTCCGGGAATGAAGCGGTTGTAAAAGTTGATCATCCCCAAGAACTCCTGGAGGCCTTTGATGGTGGTAGGCCGGGGGAACTGCTGGATGGCTTGCACCTTGGCAGGCAGGGGAATGGCTCTGTCCTGCGTGATGTGGTGGCCAAGGAATTCGATCCTGCTGAGGCCGAATTGGCACTTGGCTGGGCTGACGATGAGCCCGTGCTCACTGAGCTGCTGGAACAGGGTGCAGAGGTGCTCGATGTGTTCCTGCTTGGAGGAACTAGCTACCAGGATGTCATCCAGGTAGACAAAGAGGAACTTCATGTCCCGGAGGAACGAGTCCATGAGCCGCTGGAAGGCCTGGGCCGCATTTTTGAGGCCGAAGGGCATTCGGAGGAACTCGAATAGCCCTAAAGGGGTGATTATGGCCGTCTTGGGGACGTCCGTGGGGTGGACTGGCACCTGATGGTAACCGTGCACCAGGTCGACTTTGGAGAAGACTGAGCAGCCGGCCAGTCTAGCCCAGAAGTCTTGAATGTGCGGTATGGGGTACCGATCCAGCGTGGTGGTGTTGTTTAGGCGCCGGTAGTCCCCGCAGGGGCGCCATCCCCCGTTGGGTTTGGTGATGATGTGGAGTGGGGAGGCCCAGGGGCTGTTGGAGCGGCGGATGATGCCGAGCTGTTGCATTGTGGCGAACTCGGCCCGCGCGATCTCCAGCTTGGCCGGGTCCAGCCTGCGGGCATGGGCATACACCGGTGGGCCTGTGGTGGGGATGAAATGTTCTACCCCGTGCTTAGCAACTTTCGCGGAGAAGGTCGGGTTGGTGAGGGCTGGGAACTCAGCCAGGAGTGCTGAGTAGTCGTCCGTTGAGCGGGCGCGGCACTGCCACGCCATTTCGGTGGGTTGGGGGGGGCCATGGCGCCTGGGATAGGTGACATGGTGTTCATGTCCACGAGGCGGCGCTGAGGCATGTCGACCAACAGGCCGTGGGCGCACAGGAAATCCGCACCGAGGAGCGGGGAGAGCACCTTGGCGGTGATAAACTCCCAGTGGTAGCGGCGGCCTGCGAGGTCGATGGTGATGGTGCGGGTGCCGTACGTCCGGATGTCGGTGCCGTTGGCGGCAGCCAGCGCAGGGCCGCGGCCGCCTCGCTGGATCTCGAGGGCGGATGCGGGGATGATGCTGCGCTGCGCGCCCATGTCGCATAGGAAACAGCGTCCGGAGGCGCTGTCCATAACGTACAGCAGCGCCCCATGGCCATCGTGTAGGCTGGTGTGAGGGCCATTGGAAACGTGCAGGGATGGCTGCAGCGGCGTGCCCGTGCGCCGAATCGGGTATGGAAGTAGCAGTAGCAGTGGGTCGGAGGGCTTGGGGGATGTGGGGGCCTGGGGTGCCTCATGGCCGAGCTGTGTGGCCGCGCGATAGAGGGTGGAGCACGCGCCGACGCAGCGGAGGCCAGGTCGGGGGTGACAGCGTGGTTGGAGCTGGCGGACAGGAGCTTATCGGCTTCGTTGGCCAGGGCCTCGAGGTCTGTGAGGCTGGATGCCACGATCGCCGGGCGGATGCTGGGAGGTAGTTGGCGGATAAAGAGCGTGCAGAAGAGGGAGTCGGGAGGTTTCTCGTCGGTCAGAGCAAGCATGTGTGAGAGCAAGTCTGACGGCATGGAGTCACCGAGGCCTGGGAGGTCGAGGAGGTGGCAGTTGCGCACGAATTGGGAGGCTGTGAATTTTTTAAGGAGCGCGGCCTTGAGATGTGCGTACTTGCCTTCCTCCGAAGGGTTTTGTAGTGTTGTCCAGACTCTCGTGATTGTGGAGCTGCCCAGGGAGGTGAGGAGGTAGTCGTACATCGTTGCGTCGGCGGCGATGCCGCGGAGTCGGAATTGCAATTCGGCTTGAAGGAACCAGGCGCTGGCTAGGTTCTCCCAGAACTCCAGCAGCTACACAGAAACTGCGATTCTGTCAGCCATGGTTACGCTTAGGAGTCGTCCTGAGCATCGGGGTCACCAATGTAGGAGTCTACGTACTCCTAACAAAATATACTGAACTCGGAGAGGTTCAACAGAAAAGGTTTAATTCTTGAGACCACATGTTGAACACAAAAATGGCGTCAGAGACTACACCAAGTCTGACTGTCTTTAATCAGTCCACAGCTTCGACTGCCCCTCCCCCGCTCTGGGCTTAACTATGTTGCAGATCGAGTTTCTTAAAGGTGTGATCCTTCTTAAAGGCATGACGCCTGATTTATAGTCTACGGAGCGAAAAGCGGATTGTGTCCTTTCTGTGATCGGTACGCCACAGTATTGTTAAATTCAATGGGTGCAAAAATGTATGGCTTACTGCGAAACCTAGTAACCCCAGAGAAGCCAGTGGAAAAGGATTTTGAAAACATAATGTTAATCCTACAGGACCACTTAGACCCCACACCGCTGCTGATAGCGGAAAGATTTAAGTTTCACAAAAGGAACCAGCATAAAGATGAAAGTAATGCTGAGTTTTTAACGGAACTGCACAAGCTATCGAAACACTGCCAGTTTGGAACGGGACAAGCAGATACTTTAAGGGACAAGTTTGCGTGTGGGCTTCAAAGTGAAGGAACCCAGAAACGGCTTCTATCAGAAATGGATCTTACACTGGACAAGGCTTTCAGCATGGCAGTATCACACGAAGCAGCAGCACGGGGCACGGCAGAGATACAACAGAGACCGCAAGAATATGGCACAAATGAAATGTCATACGGAACAGTGAAGTGCTTTCGCTGCAGCAGAACAACACATGACCATAAGGATTGCTGGTTCAAGGACCAAGTGTGCAGACAGTGTGGAAAAGTAGGACACATAGCAAGAGTCTGCAGGTCGGAAAAGAAAACCAACAGCAAGAAATCTCCACAGGAGAAGTACAAGAAGGTACATAAGGTGACGGAGAGTAGTGCAGACGAACAGAAAAGTGATACAGACTCTGGAAGCAAGGGGCTGGGTTGTCTGAAACTTCATAATGTGATCAAAATGGAGGATCACCAAACTATCTGGGTCACGCTCAAGATAGCCAGAGTCCAAGTGAAAATGGAATTGGACACAGGATCAGCCCTAACAGTCATAAACCGAAGGGACTACAAGCGGCTATTCTCACATATACCCTTGAGAGATACAGAGATTGTCTTGAAGACGTACACGGGGCAAAAAGTCTACCCCAAAGGAAAGATAAGGGTGAACGTTACATATAATGGCAAGGAAACACCAAAAATGGATCTATATGTATTGCCAGATGGAGGACCACCACTACTAGGACGTGAATGGATCCGGAAGATACAGCTAGATTGGCATTTCATACAAGCACTGACTGTAGCTGCCAAAAAGTATGACGACATCACACCTGGACGACTGTCAAAAATGCTAACTGACGCACAAGAAGTGTTCCAGGAGGGACTCGGAACACTAAAAGGCATAACAGCAATGATCAAAATAGAGGAAAATGCAAGCCCAAAGTTTTTTAAGGCCAGACCGGTACCTTATGCGAACCGCCCAGCCGTCAAAGCAGAGCTGGAAGGTTTGGAATGTTCAGGAGTACTGTCCAAAGTGGACTGGAGTGAGTGGGCTGCACCCATCATTGCTGTAATGAAGAGGTCGTTGAGTAATACGCCTGGGGAACCAAAGAAGGTTCACATCTGTGGGGACTTTTAGGTGACAATGAACCCAGTCCTTCACACTGTACAATATACGCTTCCGCGGATTGAAGGTATTTTCGCCTCGCTATCTGGAGGGAAACGCTTCACTAAGATTGATCTGGCCCAGGCGTACCTGCAAATGGAGGTAGAAGAAGCCTCGAAACAGTACCTCATGATCAACACTCATAAAGGTCTCTACCAATACAACTGGCTGGTGTTCGGAGTAGCATCAGCTCCGGCTATTTGGCAAAGGGCAATGGATCAAGTCCTGCAAGGGATTCCAGGGACCCAGTGTTATGTGGACGACATCCTGGTCATGGGCGAAAATGACAGTGATCACCTCGCCAACCTGGAGCAGGTGCTCACTAGATTGAAGGAATATGGGCTAATCGCCACAATTGCAAATTCTTCCAGAAGCAGATCTCGTATTGTGGCCACGTTATTGATGAGGATGGGTTACATAAGTCCCCTGAAAAGATTGAGGCAGTAGTCAAGGCTCCAGCACCGGAAAATGTGTCACAACTGAGGTCGTTCCTCGGGCTGGTGAACTACTACCATAAGTTCTTGCCGAATTTGTCGACAGTAATACACCCACTGAACACCCTACTGCAAACGGGGGTACCATGGAAGTGGAATGACGAATGTAAAGGAGCTTTCCAGAAGTGCAAAGAATTGATCACATCAAAAGAGGTGTTGGCTCATTTCAACCCAGCACTACCAATTCGGTTGGCGTGTGATGCATCACCCTATGGCATTGGAGCGGTGCTGTCGCACAAATTCCCGGACGGCTCAGAGAGGCCAGTAGCCTTTGCGTCTCGGTCACTAACCTCAGCCGAGCGTAACTACACCCAGATTGACAGGGAGGCCCTCAGCCTAGTGTGGGGAGTGAAAAAGTTCAACCACTATCTGCACGGGCAGAAGTTCACCTTGCTGACTGACCACCAACCACTTGTCTCCATCTTTAATCCAAAGAAGGGCGTTCCGGTGATGACTGCGCAACGGCTACAAAGATGGTCCCTTTTTCTAGGGGTGCACCAATATGAAATTGAGTATAAGGGCACGAAACAGCATGGAAACGCTGATGGGCTCTCACGCCTGCCACTGCCTACTGCGGAGGAAGCACCAGCAGTGGACCCTGTCGAAATATTTCATTCGACTATAATTGAACGCTTGCCAGTAACTAACGCTGGTATAGAGAAGCAGACCCGAAATGACCCGACACTGTCTCGGGTATATGACTTGACGGTGAAGGGATGGCCAACACATGGCGACTCACCGTTGCCAGTATTCTCATCCAGAAGAGAACAGCTGTCTGTATGCCAGGGGACCTTGATGTGTGGATCCCGAGTGGTAATTCCACCCAAGTTAAGGGAGAGAGTGCTCAATGAGCTTCACGAAGGTCATCTGGGAGGGGTGAAAATGAAAAGCCTTGCTAGGGCTTATGTGTGGTGGCCGGGGATCGATCAGCATATCGAGGACCTGACAAAGAGCTGCTCAGGATGCCAGAAGGTCCAAAATCCACCACCACATGCCCCTCTACACCATTGGGAGTGGCCCTCATCTCCATGGCAAAGGGTACATATTGATTTTGCTGGTCCATTCATGGACTCAATGTTTTTAATAGCTGTGGATGCGCACTCGAAATGGCCTGAGGTGATCAAAATGTCCTCCACCACCGCGGAGAAAACTATTGCAGTCCTATGGACCATATTTGCCAGGAACGGCTTGCCAGAGCAGATTTGCTCTGATAACGGACCACAGTTTGTGTCCGAAGAGTTTCGAAGATTTATGAAAAGGAATGGCGTAAGGCATTACACATCTGCCCCGTATCATCCAGCCACAAATGGATTGGCTGAGACGTTCGTACAAACCTTTAAAAAAGCAGTATGGGCCATGTGCGATGACGACATTCCACTGCAGCATAAATGGACAATTTCCTGTTAGCCTACAGAAATGCGACACATGCAGTCACCAACCAGGCACCGGCCATGATGTTCTTTAGCCGAAGGTTGAGATCTCGTCTGGATTTGCTCAGACCAAATGTACGAAGAGATGTTGAGAATAAGCAATTCCAGCTCATCAATGAGAAGCCGACAAGGAGCTTCAATGTCGGGCAACCAGTCTTGGCCCGCGACTACCGAACAGAGAAATGACAACCAGGAACGATATGCACACGGCAGGGGCCAGTAATGTACACAGTGGATGTTGGGGAGAACATTGTGAGACGCCATGTTGACCAGATCCTAGAGTCATAGGAACGAGTCAACCCCATGTCTCGCCCATACGTACCTGGTGATGAACCCGACGTACAGGTAGCATCTACCCCAGAAACAGTAGCATCGAAAGCGGATGAACCAACCGACGACAGGGGGCCAGAATCGCCTCCACACCAAGAGCAAGACACTCAGGAAAGGCGCTTTCCAGAAAGGATCAGGAAGCCTCCCAAAGACGGCATTTTTAAATAGACTATTTTCAGTTAATGTTGCATGTTAAAAGTGTTAATTGTAATTAGTTTATATTTAATTGATAAATGAATGTTATGGTACAATTAATCTGAAAGGGGAGGAATTGTAATGTATGTACCTTTAAGGGGAGAACTACTTTTTACAGCTCCTGTATACTGTAATACCGGCAGTGACCACACCTGCATATAAACCCTGAGTAGGGAGCTGTACAGTTAGTTATAGAGTAACCCTCATCCAGTAAACACCTGTTGATTGTTCCCTGCAGTCTCTTGTCTAATTATTGAAGGACATAACATCAAGATACACGGATCTAACAACCCTGTCTGTACACAGAGCAGAATGTCTGTAAGGGGAACAGTCTGTCTGTACTGGGAGCAGTCTGTCTGTGCTGGAAGCAGCCTGTGTGTACTGGAAGCAGTCTCTCTGTACTCGGAACAGCCTGTCTGAACTTGGAGCAGACTGGCTGTACTGAGAGCAGCCTGTCTGTACCTGGAGCAGTCTGTATGTACTGGGAGCAGCCTGTCTGTACTGGAAGCACTCTGTCTCTACTGGTAGAAGCCTGTCTAATCTGAGAGCAGTCTGTCTGTACTGGGAGCAGCCTGTCTGTACTGGGAGCAGCCTGTCTGTACTGGGAGCAGTCTGTGTATACTGGGACCATCCTGTCTGTACTGGGAGCAGCCTGTCTCTACTGGGAGGTGTCTGTCTGTACTGGGAGCTCCCTGTCTATACTGGGAGCTGTCTGTCTGTACTGTTAGAAGCCTGTCTGTACTGGGAGAAGCCTGGCTGTACTTGAAGCAGTCTGGCTGTACTGGGAGCAGCCCGACTGTGCTGGGACCAGCCTGTCTGTATCTGGAGCAGTCTGTCTGTACTGGGAGCAGTCTTTCTGTATGGGGAGCAGCCTGTCTGTACTGGGAGAAGCCTGTCTATACTGGGAGCAGCCTTTCTGTACTGGGAGCAGACTGTCTGTGTAAGAGCCATGAAAGTTTAAGAAAATACTTTAAAATATTGGTTAAATAGCATAATACAGTTAATTTACCTGACTGACTTATTGTATTAAGAAACCCCCTATTTTCTTGCTCCAGTAGTATAGTCCGAGATACCACCTTCATTCTTGCCACAATGGTACAGTCCTTAAGATCGTCACATAGCCAGCAGCCATTTTACAGTTTAAACTCCACGTGGCTGAAGGAGGCAGAAGTTGTGAGGGCTGGAGCAATACAGTTTTTGAACGTCTTCGTTTATACGTGTTTGCTTTGTAATTCTGTTCGTAAAGTGTTATAGTAAACAATTTAAAAGACAAAGCTATGTTTGGGAACGTTTTATTTCGACACGCGTCTACTCATTGTTAAAAGCCCCACAGCTCAGTGGCTGCCTGCTTGGAAACTAAGAAGCGCCACTACATTAGTCAAAAACTAGCTCCCTAAGAAGGAAAGGACGGAATTGTCGGCGAACGTATACATGAATGGTCACGGAGCCAGACGACAATATAAGAAAGCGAAGGTACAGTGACTGTTACTTGCTTTGTTCATTCTATTGAGAAGCTAAATAAGAGCTGCGGGTAAAATGGCCGAGGCCTTACGGAGCCAGGAGCTTCCCCCAGCCAGAAGGATTGCTGGCCAAATGAGGGAAATAAAGCTCACCCCAAAGACAATGGAAGAGAAGTTACATAGAAGCATAGGTGCAAGGAAGGCTAAATTAGCTCAGATAACTGGAAAAATGAAGATAATTGATTGTCTCATGGAAGATAATGCTAATATTAAGAAAGCTGAAGACATAATGCATTACGATTTCTCCAAGCTGCATGAAGAATTTAATGTACTCAATGAAGACGTATTAGCACTTTTGCCTGAAGAAGAGGGAAAAGCCGATCAGCACAACTGGTTTGATCTTAAATCATCCAGCATTAAGGACTATGTCAAGGCCACAGAACAGTGGATGTTAAGGATTCGTCAAGATGCTGATACAGCAGAGAAAGATAAAGTTGACGATGAAGTCGGACCAGATGATAGCATTTCAGAGACTTCAGCCAGACTGAGCAAAAATCGAAAAGAAGGTAGCTCTGTTTCTGGACGCAGGTCATTCGCTTCCACCACATGCTCATCGCGACGCATGAGAGAGGAGGTTGAATGGGCGGCGTTGATGGCGCGCGCAGCATCTTTAGCGGAGAAGCAAGCTCTTGAATGGGAAGAGGCCCAACTGCAGGCCCAAGAGGCCCAACTGCAGGCCCAACTGCAGGCCCAACAGGCCCAACAGGCCCAAGTGTAGGCAAAGAAAGAACAGCTGGAGATAAAAACAGCTATTGCGGTCTCAGATGCCAGGTTGAGTGTGTATGAAGATTACGAAGTCTCACGGGACGGCGTGAGCGAATACTGCCAGTCAATGTTGTCACATAGAGTTGGATCCAGGGCACCTTCAAGAGTTACAAGAGAGTCCGAAGGCCATCTCCTGGCATTACAGCGTGGAAGAGTGGCCTCTCCACTAACAGGAGCATGTGATGCTACCCCAGACGTCAGACGGTCTAGACTAGACCCTGCTGATGACCACCAGAGGCCTGAAGACACAGGGAGAAGCCTATACCGAGTGATGCAATGTCAGAACGAAATTACAGAGATGCTTGTAAAACAATAGAATCTGTTTTGACTCCCTCAAAGAGACATACCAGTGTTCCAAGGCGACCCACTCAAGTATAAGCCCTTCATCAGATCCTTCGAACAAGCCATTGACTCCAAAACAGAGAGCAGCAGTGATAAGTTGTACTACCTGGGACAGTACACCAGTGGTAAACCACAAGACCTGGTCAGAAGCTGTGAACACATGAGACCGGACCGGGGATACATAGAAGCCAGGAAGTTGCTGCAGGAGCACTATGGTAACGAGCTGAAGATAGCCACTGCATATATTGAAAAGGCTACCAAGTGGCCACAGATCAGATCGGAGGACGGAGAGGCATTGAACGCATATGTTCTTTTCCTCATAGGACGTCGCAACACCATGGAGGATGTTGAATTCATGGAAGAGATGGACAATCCTACGACTATGCGAATCATCATCTCTAAGCTTCCTTACAGGATGAGAGAACAATGGAGAAGAACAGCCTTTGAGATAATGGAGAGACGGAAAAGTAGAGCCAGGTTTGCAGACTTAGTGAATTTCATGGACAAACAGGCTAAAATTGCTAGGGACCCATTGTTTGGAAACATCCAGGATGTCAGCCCGACTACTGATGGAAGAGTGAAAGCCAAGCCTGTTGAATCAAAGACTCTCAGGAAAGGTGGTTCCAGGGGAAGCAGCTTTGCAACTATCGTCACTCAGGCTGGGGAAGAAAGGTCTCAGAACTCATCTCCCAAAAAGAGCAGCACAGTGACGCCTGCTAATGCCTTTCAGAAGCCATGTTTATTCTGCCAGAAGGATCATACATTGGATTTCTGCAGTGACATCAAAGCACAGCCACATAAGGGCAGAATCGAAATCCTGAAGTACAATGGCCTATGTTTTGGATGTCTCTCTCAGGGGCACCTGAGTAGAAACTGTAAGCAAAGAATGACATGCAGAGAGTGCACTCGGAAACATCCCAGTCTGCTGCATATCCATAAAGAAGAACAAGTCTCTAAGAAGAGTGAAGAAAACAATACCAACGAGAAGGTTGTTTCAAGTGCTCTGGTGTCGCTAGAACCAGAGACTTGTGGATTCACTGGGGCCGGTGACAGTGATTGTATTCTTGCCATCGTGCCAGTAAAGATCAAGTCTAAGAGGAGTGAGAAGTTCGTGGCGACTTACGCCTTCATGGATCCAGGTAGTTCAGCAACGTTCTGCACAGAATCACTCATGTGACAGCTGAACGTTAGAGGCAGAAGAACAGAAATCCTATTACGCACCATGGGTCATGAGAAGTCAATGCAAAGTTATATCCTGTCAGACCTAGAAGTGTGTGGACTTGAAGAGAAGGACTTCATAGACCTGCCTAATGTTTTCACACAGAGGGAGATTCCTGTTAGAATAGGGAACTTAGCCCTGCAGAAGGATGTGGATAGATGGCCTTACCTAGAAAAGGTGCATCTCCCATACGTTGAAGCAGAAATTGGCCTATTAATTGGAACCAATGCCTACAAAACTATGGAGCCATGGCAGGTGATAAACAGCAAGGATGACGGACCCTACACCATCAGGACAGCCCTTGGATGGGTAGTCAATGGACCGTTAAGGAGAGATGATGGCAACAAGTCGAACAAGGAGGAACGACAAAATGTCACAGTTAATCGCATCTCTATCGCAAGCATTGAAGAGCTGTTGATACAGCAGTTCAACGCAGACTTTTCAGAACGCAGCTGTGAGGAAAAGACAGAGATGTCACAAGAAGACCATCAGTTCATGGATTTGATGACAAGGTCTACACAGTTCATCGATGGCCACTATCACATTGGTTTGCCACTGAGAAGACAGACCGCGAAGATGCCGAACAATCGCTGCATAGCAGAGCAACGCGCCATCAGTCTAAAGAGAAAGCTGAACAAGAACCCCGACTTTCACGAAGACTACAAAGGCTTCATGAGAAACATCATAGCGAAAGGCTATGCTGTAAAAGTGCCCGAGGAACAGTTGAACAGAGACGATGGAAGGGTCTGGTACATTCCTCATCACGGTGTGTATCACCCAAAGAAGAAAAAGATCCGCGTAGTGTTTGACTGCGCCGCCTCATTCAGAGGAACTTCACTGAACGACCAGCTGCTTCAAGGTCCTGATCTTACTAATACCCTCATTGGCATCTTGACTAGGTTTAGACAAGAGCTCGTTGCCATGATGGCAGACATAGAATCAATGTTCTACCAAGTCAGAATCCCTGATGAAGATGCTGATCTCCTGCGTTTCCTTTGGTGGCCAGATGGCGACGTTAGTCAAGCGATGGTGGAATGTAGAATGGCCGTACCCTTGTTCAGAGCCACATCATCTCCCAGCTGTGCAAGCTACGCTCTCAGAAAAACTGCAGAAGATGGCAAAGGCAAAGCACCATCAGAGGCTGTGGAGGCAATCTTCAGAAACTTTTATGTCGATGACTGTCTGAAGTCCGTGTCAACAGAAGACGATGCCATCGCACTGTCAAGAGACCTTAGAACTCTGTGTTCGAATGGAGGATTCCATCTGACTAAGTGGATAAGCAACAGCAGAGCAGTTCTAGTGTCTATCCCAGAAAAGGAAAGAGCCACTGAAGTGAAAGATCTGGACCTGAGCCACGATGTCCTTCCTATCGAGAGAGCTCTTGGTGTACAATGGTGCATTGAGTCAGACACATTCAACTTCAGAATAATGGTGAACGAAAGACCATCCACAAGACGAGGGATTCTCTCCGTGGTCAGTTCCATCTACGACCCTCTTGGATTCCTGGCACCACTCATTCTGCCGGTGAAGCTGATGCTACGAGAGCTGTGTAGAGACAAGAGAGGATGGGATGAAGATATCCCAGAAGGTCAAGCTCAGAGATGGCTCAGATGGTTGACAGATTTGCAACAACTTTCTAGCTTCAACATCAGTAGATGCATCAAGCCTGTGAGTTTTGGAATTACAAAGACGGCTCAACTACATCATTTCTCGGATGCCAGTGAGGACGGCTATGGCACGGCTACTTACCTCTTGCTGACAAATCAACAGGGCCAGAAACATTGTGCCTTCCTCATGGGGAAATCCAGGGTGGCTCCACTGAAGCAGGTCACCATCCCGAGACTGGAGTTGATGGCAGCAGTTGTTGCAGTTAAAGTTGACCAGGTGATGCGGAAAGAGTTACAGCTCCCACTAGAAGAATCTGTCTTCTGGACAGATAGCACGACGGTGCTGAAGTATATAGAGAATGAGAAGATACGCTTCAAGACCTTCGTAGCAAACAGAATCTCATCCATTAGAGAAGCTACACAACCATCTCAATGGAGGTATGTAAACACCTCATTAAACCCAGCAGATCAAGCCTCACAGGGATTGAAGGCTGAAAACTTCATGAGGAGTGAAACTTGGATACAAGGCCCAAGTTATCTGCTGGAAACAGAGAGATCATGGCCAGAAAGACAAGATATGCCAAGTCAGATTGCTGAAGACGACATCGAAGTCAAGAGATCAGTCACAATAAATCTCATAACTACGAAAGAGAACTTTGACACAGTGAACAAGCTTGTTATCCATTTCTCAGGATGGCACCAGTTGAGGAAAGCAGTTGCATGGTTTCTAAGGTTGAAAGAGTTGCTGCTACACCTGAGCGGTAAGAGAAAAGAGTACCGAGCCACTATCAGTCAGTCTGAAAGTAACCCTGATAAGCAGAGAATGCTTCTACAGCAGTATATGCATCAGCACGAGACCACATTGGGTAAGAATTCATTGACCGTGGAGGATTTGGCCAAGGCTGAGAGGGAGATAGTCTGCTTCAGTCAAAGACAAAGATACCCAGAAGAAATCGAAGCTTTACAGCGAAACACTCCAATCAAGAAAGGTAGTCATATCTACAAGCTGGACCCTACACTGCAAGATGGAGTACTGAGGGTGGGAGGGAGACTAAACAAATCTGCTATGCCAGAGGAGGCCAAGCATCCTGCTATCCTTTCTAAGGACCTCCGGGTTGCCACTCTCATTCTTCAGCATATACACCAGAGTATTGGACACAGTGGGAGGAATCACGTACTCGCGAAGCTAAGACAAAGATACTGGATTCCAGGAGATAATTCTGTAATAAGAAAAATACTCTCTGAATGCATTGTTTGCAGACGGTTACACGCTAGAGCTGGGGAGCAGAAAATGGCAGACCTGCCTGAAGACCGTTTGTTACCAGACAAGCCCCCATTTGCAAACGTAGGGGTGGACTATTTCGGGCCTTTCGAGGTAAAGCGAGGACGGAGCCTTGTCAAGAGATATGGTGTGCTTTTCACTTGTTTGACCATCAGAGCAGTTCATATTGAGGTGGCACACACGCTTGACACTGATTCCTGTATTAACGCCTTGCGGCGCTTTGTCTGTAGAAGAGGACAGGTGTCCATTATGCGTTCTGATAATGGCACTAATTTCGTCGGAGCGGAGAGAGAACTACGGGAAGCTATTGAAGGTTGGAATCAGCTTAAAATACAGGAAGCCACGATGCAAACAGGAATTAAGTGGATCTTCAATCCTCCGGCTGCATCCCACCATGGAGGTGTCTGGGAAAGACAGATACGCACCGTAAGAAAACTACTCAGTTCTGTACTGAAGCAGCAAGCGCTTGACGACGAGGGACTCCAAACCGCTCTGTGTGAGGTCGAAGCCATCATTAATGACCGACCAATAACTAAGACATCAGATGACCCCAATGACCTCGAAGCCCTGACTCCGAACCACCTGTTGTTGTTGAAAACACAGCCAGCCATGCCCCCGGGAGTCTTCAAAAAGGAAGATCTGTATGCCCGTCGGAAGTGGAGGCAAGTTCAGTATATGTCAGACCTTTTCTGGACCAGATGGACAAGAGAATACTTACCTCTGCTACAGGACCGTCAAAAATGTTCCAAAATAAAGAGGAACTTCATTGTTGGAGACATTGTCTTAATCGTGGATGATTCAGCCCCTAGAAATTCTTGGTTGATGGGAAAAATAATTAAGACCATGCCAGAATCCAGAGGCGTCGTTCGTCACGTTTGTTTGCAAACCAAGACCAGTACCCTGGAAAGACCAATCACAAAGCTCTGCCTGCTACAAGAAGCAGCGTGAAAAGTTCCTGAACGAAAAAAGTGGGCACTTATATTGTAAATATGTTGAACTCATTAGTTTATGACTCTTAATGTTTGAGTAATTGATATGCTTCATGTGCCTAGTCAATTAGGGGCCAGAATGTAAGAGACATGAAAGTTTAAGAAAATACTTTAAAATATTGGTTAAAGAGCATAATACAGTTAATTTACCTGACTGACTTATTGTATTAAGAAATCCCCTATTTTCTTGCTCCAGTAGTATAGTCCGAGATACCCCCTTCATTCTTGCCACAATGGTACAGTCCTTAAGATCGTCACATAGCCAGCAGCCATTTTACAGTTTAAACTCCACGTGGCTGAAGGAGGCAGAAGTTGTGAGGGCTGGAGCAATACAGTTTTTGAACGTCTTCGTTTATACGTGTTTGCTTTGTAATTCTGTTCGTAAAGTGTTATAGTAAACAGTTTAAAAGACAAAGCTACGTTTGGGAACGTTTTATTTCGACACGCGTCTACTCGTTGTTAAAAGCCCCACAGCTCAGTGGCTGCCTGCTTGGAAACTAAGAAGCGCCACTACAGTCTGTACTGGGAACAGCCTGTCTGTACTGGAAGCTGTCTGTCTGTACTGGGAACAGCCTGTCTGTACTGGAAGCTGTCTGTCTGTACTGGGAGCAGCCTGTCTATACTGGGAGCTCCCTGTCTGTACCGGAAGCAGTCTCTCACCACTGAGAGCAGCTGTCTAATCTGAGAGCAGACTGTCTGCACTGGGAGCAGCCTGCCTATAATGGGAGCAGTCTGTCTGTAATGCAAGCAGTCTGTGTGTACTGGAAGCAGTCTCTCTGTACTCAGAACAGCCTGTCTGTACTTGGAGCAGACTGGCTGTACTGGGAGCAGCCTGTCTGTACCTGGAGCAGTCTGTCTGTACTGGGAGCCGCCTGTCTGTACTGGAAGCACTCTCTCTCTACTGGTAGAAGCCTGTCTAATCTGAGAGCAGTCTGTCTGTACTGGGAGCAGCCTGTCTGTACTGAGAGCAGCCTGTCTGTACTGGGAGCAGTCTGTGTATACTGCGACCAGCCTGTCTGTACTGGGAGCAGCCTGTCTCTACTGGGAGGTGTCTGTCTGTACCGGGAGCAGTCTGTCTGTACTGGGGGCTGTCTGTCTGTACTGTTAGAAGCCTGTCTGTAATGGGAGAAGACTGGTGTAATATATGTACCTTTAAGGGGGGAACTACTTTCTACAGCTCATGTATACTGTTGTACCGGCAGTGACCACACCTGTATATAATGCTGTGCAGTAATCTGTTGTTTCAGTTGCAGTTTGAGCCACGTTGAGTAAACATCTATTGTACTGTTCTCTGCAGTCCGTTTCTTATTATACACGGAAGTAACATTGGTGACGAGGCAGGTTCGAACCTACCTGCAACTCTGCATCACCTCCTGGGGATTCGTTCCTGGAGATCAGTGGATTGGAGGTCAAGGCCAGAGACTCAGGCGTCGGCCACGGGCAACCGCCCAGTCAACCGGCAGAGACTTGAGAATTGTGGGGGAGGCTGTCAAGAGCCAGGCTTGGCTTTCCAGTCGAGGTGGTCCAGCGAAACGGGCTGGCAACAGGTAGTGCACAGACACTTCCCGGATGGCGGCGGGTTAGAGCCCGACCGAGCGGCACAGCAAAGGGCCGAGCAACGTTGACGGGGAGAGAGAGAGATGGCAGAGCGCATAGGGTGCAGCCGGTGTTCAGGGGCCGAGCAGCGTCGGAGAGGGAGAGAGAGAAGCGCGCAAAATGTACAGGGCACCGCCATTGCCACGAGAACCGCCGGGAGCGGCGTCGGCAGCAGCAGGGGAGGAAGGAAAGCGCGGGAGATGCCATTTTAAGCCATTAGGAGACGCCATTTTAAACCACACCCAAAATGCCGAAGAGTGGCAGTATCACCGCATTTGACAATGAAGTCGAAGATTGGACTACATATGTTGAACGAATAGAGGTGTACTGTGTGATGAAATATATGCCTTCATCACCCCCTGTGTTTTACCTGCTTTGTATGGTGTGTATTGGCTACGCCCCTGTCTTTTGCCATATAAAGGTCTCAAGAGCTGTATGAGTCATTCTAGCAGGCGAACCCGATGTGTAAAGACCTGTAAAGTTCTTAGTGATTAAAAGCCTTTAGTTGAATCCTTAAACTCCTTGTCTTTGAGTTATCGATGGCACATCAATTTTAATCACTAAAACAACAAGATGGATCGACTCCTGAAACCAGAGCGCTTGGATCTGGACCCCCATGCCTCAGACGCAGCCATACAGTTCAGACACTGGTTCCAATGCTTCGAATTTTTCATTGCAAACCCATCCACCGCCATAGCAGCCGCCACCGGAGAAGTGAAACTGGGAATCCTGCGAAACTGGGTGAGCAATCAGGTCTCCCCTCTCATCCAAGACGCCACCAGCTATGGGGATGCCTGCACCATTCTGAAGGCCCATTACGTGCGGCCAATAAACGAGGTGTACGCCAGGCATCTTCTGACTACTCACACGCAGCGGCATGGTGAGTCACGAGAGGACTTTATGCTAAGCCTAAAAGTACTGGGCAGAGACTGTAACTGTAAGGCCGTGTCTGCCACCGTGTACATGGAGGAGCTGAACCGAGACTCCTTTATTGCGGGCCTCAGCTCAAATTACATTCGGCAGAAGCTGTTTGAAAAGGAGGGACTGGACCTAAAACAGGCTATGGGTATAGCGCGATCGCTGGATATGGCCCAGAGGAACTCTGAATCCTGTTCCCCAGGCCATGCGGCCCACTCCGCCTCGTGCGCGCCGTGGGGGCCGCCATCTTGGAAGCCATCTTCACCTCCCAGGTCTCAGGCCAGCCCAGCACCATCGGAGCCCCAGCCCCCACCCAGGAGCCCCACTGCTGCCGCGAAGCATCGGGACCCGAAATGCTACTTCTGCGGCCAGGACAAACACTCCAGGCATCTGTGCCCAGCGAAGGGCACCACCTGTTTTAAATGCGGGAAGAAAGGACATTTCAGCAAAATCTGCAGAGGGAACCCCGCCTCCAACTCCACCACCGCCGCGTGCGCGCCGTGGGAGTGGCCATCTTGGAAGCCATCTTGTCCACCCTCATGGAGTCCACCATCTTGCCCCGACTACACGGACCTCCAGGACCCACTGGTGGAATCGATCACAGTGGATCAATCCAGGCCGCGTCCGTTGTCTAAATCGATGATGGACATAAAGGTAAATGGGAACAAGGTTAAATGCTTGATTGACTGCGGGAACACCGAAAGCTTTATTCATCCTAGCCTGGTAAAACGACTTTCACTAACGATAGTCCCCACACAGGGCAAAATCGCCATGGCTGATAAGACTCATACCTCAAAAATCACAAGTTTCTGCGCGGTTATGCTGTCGGTAAAAGGCACTGATTACAGAAATTTTAAACTGTTGATAATGCCAGATCTCTGTGTGAGCATGATCTTGGGTCTGGACTTCCAGTGCCACCACCAAAGTATCACGCTTACCTACGGTGGGTCCCAGCCGCCCCTCACAGTGTGCGGTATGGCTACCTTGAAGGTCAAGCCCCCCTCTCTGTTCGCCAACCTCGCACCCAACTGTCGACCCATAGCGACCAAGAGTAGGCGGTACAGCTGGGAGGATAGACGGTTCATTGCGTCAGAAGTAGAAAGACTCAAGCGGGAGGGTATCATCGAATGCAGTATCAGCCTGTGGCGCTCCCAGGTAGTAGTAGTTAAGGGTAGCGAAAAGAAGCGAATGGTGATAGATTATAGCCAGACGGTTAATCTATACACCCAGCTAGACGCCTACCCTCTGCCCCGCATAGCGGATATGGTTAACCAAATCGTGCAATACCGGGTGTTTTCCACCATCGACCTAAAATCGGCATACCACCGGCTCCCCATTAGGCTGGAGGACCGTCCATACACCGCCTTTGAGGCGAACGGACGCCTCTACCACTTCCTCAGAGTCCCCTTTGGGGTAACGAATGGGGTCTCGGTCTTCCAGCGGGAGATGGACCGCATGGTCGATGAGAACCAGTTAACAGCCACCTACCCATACCTAGACAACGTCACCATCTGCGGCCATGACCAGCAAGACCACGACTCGAACCTCGCGAGATTTCTGAAAATCACCCTCAGACTCAACCTCACCTACAACGAGGATAAGTGTGTCTTTAGCACCACGCGCCTCTGTATCCTGGGCTGCGTGGTGGAAAACGGGGAAATCGGTCCGGACCCCGTCCGATTGCGCCCCCTATGGGAGCTACCCCTACCAAACACTCCCAAGGCCCTGAAAAGGTGCCTGGGGTTCTTCTCCTATTACGCCCAATGGGTCCCCAATTATTCCGACAAGGCCCGTCCCCTCCAGAAATCAACGTCCTTCCCGCTCACGGCCGAGGCCCATGCCACCTTCAACAGCATTAAACATGACATTGAGAAGGCCGCGTTGTGGGCAGTGGACGAAAACATCCCTTTCCAGGTCGAAAGTGATGCGTCCGACTTCGCCTTAGCAGCCACCCTCAACCAGGATGGGCGGCCCGTAGCCTTTTTCTCAAGAACCCTCCAAGTGCCCGAGATCAGGCACTCCTCGGTAGAGAAGGAGGCCCAGGCCATAGTGGAGGCAGTGCAGCACTGGAGGCACTACCTAGCCGGCAAACGCTTCATCCTGCTTACCGACCAGCGGTCGGTAGCCTTCATGTTTAACACCAAACAGAGGGGGAAGATCAAGAACGACAAAATTCTCAGGTGGTGGATCGAACTCTCCACATTTGAGTACGACATAATATATAGGCCGGGGGCCCTCAACGAATCCCCCGATGCCCTATCACGAGGGATGTGTGCCAGCATCCAGGGGGACAGGCTACAGGGCCTCCACAATGGCCTCTGCCACCCGGGGGTCACCCAGCTATTCCACATTATAAAATCCCGTAGCCTGCCCTATTCTATCGAGGAGGTCCGGCCTATGACCAGGGACTGCCGCACCTGTGCGGAATGCAAGCCCCGTTTTTTCAGGCCCGACCGAGCCCACCTGATCAAAGCTACACGGCCATTCGAGCGCCTGAGCTTAGATTTCAAGGGACCACTCCCCTCCACCGACCGCAATGTGTACTTTCTCAACATTGTGGACGAGTACTCCCGCTTCCCATTCACCTACCCCTGCCCAGACATGACCAGTGCCACGGTCATCAAGTGCCTCGGCAACCTGTTTTGCATGTTCGGCATGCCCAACTACATCCACACTGACAGGGGGGCGTCGTTCATGAGCGACGAACTGCCCCAATACCTGCTGTCGAAGGGGATAGCCACGAGGCGGACCACTAGTTATAACCCCCGGGGTAATGGGCAAGTGGAGAGGGAGAACGTGACAGTGTGGAAGGTGGCCACCTTAGCACTAAGGTCTAAAGGCCTCCCCACCTCCCGCTGGCAAGAGGTCCTCCCAGATGTGCGCCACTCGATAAGGTCGCTACTGTGTACTGCTACTAATGCCACTCATCACGAGAAGATGTTTGTTTTTCCCCGCAAATCAACCTCAGGAGTGTCCCTACCCTCGTGGCTCTCCACCCTAGGGACCGTCCTATTACGAAAGCATGTGAGCGGCCAGAAAACGGATCCACTCATGGAGGCAGTACACCTACTCCACACAAACCCACAGTATGCGTACGTCAAGCACGCCGACGGGCGTGAGGACACCGTGTCCATAAAGGACCTCGCCTCGGCAGGAAGCGACGACGACGACGACCCATCGCTACCACCCCCAGAAGAGCCAACACCACCCCCAGGCTTACCACCCCCAGAAGTACCTGCAACACCCCCAACACATGGGTATGCCAAGGAGGGCACCACGGACTCCCGGTTGGAACCCGAGGTACTGTTGCGACGTTCAGGAAGGGCTATCACTCCCCCGGACAGACTAAATCTGTAGAAGGGGTGAATGTGATGAAATATATGCCTTCGTCACCCCCTGTGTTTCACCTGCTTTGTATTGTGTGTGTACCGCCCCTTTTTTCCTATTGTGTGTATTGGCTACGCCCCTGTCTTTTGCCATATAAAGGTCTCAAGAACTGAATGAGTCATTCTAGCAGGCGAACCCGATGTGTAAAGACCTGCAAAGTTCTTAGTGATTAAAAGCCTTTAGTTGAATCCTTAAACTCCTTGGCCTAGAAATTCAGTGCCCTTAGCACCGATTTTGCAGCGCTAGAGGGCCTAGCGCTGCAATTGGCGCCGGTTCCTAAATTGCCTGGGGCCCTTCCGCGGCGGTAGACCGGTAGCGCTGCGCCGGCACCGATGACGTCATCGGTGTGCGCAGCGTCCCGGTTGCCGTGGTAACCCGGCCCCAAGCCGAAATTCAGTTGCGGCCGCCGCGCCAGTGGCAGCCGCAACTAAGACTCCGGCAAACGAGTGCTGCCGGAGTCTGCGCCGGTGCTTTAAGGAGGCGCGGCGGCTGGCCGCTTTCCCGCCGGCTGCCTGCCCGCAGCTCCCTCCCCGGACTTCTCCCCCCCCCGGAACAGATGCAAGCCCGGCACTTGTCCGAGGTGCCGGGCTCATTTTTGAGGAGATTTGCGCGGGCCGCGGCCGGGTGCAGGCAGCTCCTCCTTAACGGAAGGAGGAGGCCTGCACTTCCCCAGCCTGCCGCACCGCATCGGGTGCCGCAGCGCCGGAATTGCGGCGCGAAACGGCAGTTAGCGCCCTTTTCCAGGCGCTAAGACCCTTCAGTAGCGCCGGCAGCCGTTTGGGCGCGACGCCACTGAATTTTTGGCGCACGCAGGGGACTTAGCGCCGGCACTAATTTCCGGCACTAAAGCCCTGGCTAAGCCAAAACCCAATTTCTTGGCCCTTGTCTTTGAGTTATCGATGGCACATCAATTGCAAGGCAAATGAGGTGTTAGATGACAAGAAAGCGTCGGTATTGTTAAATTTAATGGGTGCAAAGACGTATGGTTTATTATGAAATCTAATAACCCCAACGAAGCCAATGGAAAAGAGTTTTGAAGACATAGTAATGATCCTAAAGGAACATTTAATCCCCACACCGCTGCTGATAGCAGAAAGATTCAAGTATCACAAACGGAACCAGCATAAGGATGAAAGCAATGCTGATTATTTAACAGAACTGCGCAAACTATCGAAACACTGCCAGTTTGGAGTGGGACTGGCAGATACCTTAAGGGACAAGTATGTGTGTGGGCTTCAAAGTGGCCCAGAAACGGCTTATATCTGAAAAGGACCTTATGCTGGAAAAGGCTTTCAGCATTGCGGTATCATATGAAGCAGCAGCACGGGGCGCTGCAGAGATACAACAGAGACCGCAAGAATATGGCACAAACGAAATGTCATATGGAACAGAGAAGTGCTATCGCTGCGGCAGAACAACACATGACCAGAATGATTGCTGGTTCAAAGACAAAGTGTGCAGACAGTGTGGAAAAGTAGGACACATAGCACGAGTCTGCAGGTCGGGAAAGAAAACCAGCAATAAGAAACCGACCAAAGGGAAGTACAAGAAGGTACATAAGATAACGGAGAATAGTTCAGATGAACAAAAGAGTGATAACAACTCCGAAAGCAGGGAACTGAGTTGTCTGAAACTACATAATGTGATCACAACGGAGGATCACCGAACCATTTGGGTCACTCTCAAGATAGCAGGAGTCCAGGTAAAGATGGAATTGGACACAGGATCAGCTCTAACAGTCATAAACCGATGGGACTACGAGCGGCTATTCTCACACATATCCTTGAGAGACACAAAAATTAATTTGAAGATGTACACGGGGCAAAAAGTCTATCCCAAAGGAAAAATAAGAGTGACCGTTATATATAACGGTAAGGAAACACCAAAACTAGACCTGTATGTATTGCAAGATGGAGGACCACCATTACTGGGATGTGAATGGATCCAGAAAATACAACTGGATTGGCATTCCATACAGGCACTGACTGTGGCTGACAAAAAGGATGACGATGTCACACCTGGGCGACTGTCAAAGATCCTAACTGACGCGAAAGAAGTGTTCCAGCAAGGACTCGGAACACTAAAAGGCATGACAGCGATGATTAAAATTGAAGAAAACGCAAGCCCAAAATTTTATATGGCCAGACCGGTACCTTATGCGATCCGCCCAGCCGTCGAACCAGAGCTGGAGAGTCTGGAACGTTCAGGTGTACTGTCCAAGATAGACTGGAGTGAGTGGGCTACACCCATCGTCCCTGTGATGAAAAAGTCGTTGAGCAGCATGCCTGGGGAACCAAGGAAGGTTCGCATCTGTGGGGACTTTAAGGTAACAGTGAACCCACTCCTTCACACCGTACAATATCCACTTCCGCGGATTGAAGATATTTTCGCCTCGCTATCTGGAGGGAAACGCTTCACTAAGATTGATCTGGCCTAGGCATATCTGCAAATGGAGGTAGAAGAAGCATTAAAAAAATACCTCACAATCAACACCCATAAAGGTCTCTACCAATACAACCGGCTGGTATTCGGGGTAGCATCAGCTGCGGCTATTTGGCAGAGGGTAATGGAACAAGTTCTGCAAGGGATCCCAGGGACCCAGTGTTATTTGGACGACATCCTGGTCATGGGAGAAAATGACAGTGATCACCTTGCCAACCTGGAGCAGGTGCTCACTAGATTGCAGGAATATGAGCTCCGAGCTAACCGCCTCAAATGCGAGTTTTTTAGAAAACAGATCTCGTATTGTGGCCACGTTATCGATAAAGAGGGGTTACATAAGTCCCCAGAGAAGATTGAGGCTGTAGTCAAGGCTCCATCAGCGGAAAATGTGTCACAACTGAGGTCGTTCCTCGGGCTGGTAAACTACTACTATAAGTTCTTGCCAAATTTGTCTGCAATACTACTGCAAACTGGGGTGCCATGGAAGTGAAATGACGAATGTAGATGAGCTTTCCAGAAGAGCAAAACACTAATCACATCGAAAGAGGTATTGGCCCATAACAACCCAGCATTACCAATTCGGTTGGCATGTGATGCGTCACCCTACGGCATTGGAGCGGTGCTGTCGCACAAATTCTCGGATGGCTCAGAGAGGCCAATAGCCTTTGCATCACGATCACTAACCTCAGCCGAGCGTAACTACGTCCAGATTGACAGGGAGGCACTCAGCCTAGTGTGGGGAGTGAAAAAGTTCAATCACTATCTGCACGGACAGAAATTCACCTTGCTGACTGATCACCAGCCTCTTGTCTCCATTTTTAATCTGAAGAAGGGCGTTCCGGTGATGACTGCAAAGATGGTCATTTTTCTAGGGGTGCACCACTATGAGATTGAATATAAAGCCACGAAACAGCATGGAAATGCTGATGGGCTATCATGCCTGCCACTGCCTACTGTGGAGGAAGCACCAGCAGTGGATCCTGTCGAAATATTCCATTCGACTATAGTTGAATACCTACCGGTAACTAGCACTTGTATCGAAAAGGAAACCCGAAATGACCTGACACTGTGTCGAGTATATGATTTGACGGTGATGGGATGGCCAGCACATGGCGACTCACTGTTGCCAGCATTCTCGACAAGGAGAGAACAGCTGTCAGTGTGCCGGGGAACCTTGATGTGTGGATCCCGAGTGGTAATTCCACCCAAGTAAAGGGATAGAGTGCTCAATGAGCTTCATGAGGGTCATCTGGGAGGAGTAAAAATGAAAAGCCTAGCCAGGGCTTATGTGTGGTGGCCGGGAATCGATAAACAAACCGAGGACCTGACCAAGAGCTGCTCAGGATGCCAATAAGTCCAAAATGCACCGCCACAGGCCCTCTACACCCATGGGAGTGTCCCTCCTCTCCATGGCAACAGGTGCATATTGATTTTGCTGGTCCATTCATGGACTCAATGTTTTTAATAGCCATGGATGCGCACTCGAAATGGCCTGAGGTCATTAAAATGTCCTCTGTTGTGTATGTACCTTTAAGAGAGAACTACTTTTACAGCTCCTGTATACTGTAGTACCGGCAGTGACCACACCTGTATATAAGCCTTGAGCATGCCTCTCTACCTCCAGTCTTGAGACTACCCTACTCCAGTAAACACCTGTTGATTGTTAAGTTACAGCATCCGTGTAGTTATTTGAAAACATCATACTCTCAGAATCACGGAGCTAACAGTGGTGATGAGTGTCGATTCGAATCTACCAGCAACCCTGCATTTCCCTTCAAGGATTCGCTCCAGGAGGGCGGTGGAAGAAAGTCGAGGCCAGAAGCACGGGCGTCGACCACGAGCAACCGCCCAGTCATCTGGCAGAGAGTGAACATCGCAGGGGAGGCTGTTGCAAGCCGGGCTTGGTTCCCCAGCCACGACGATCCAGCAACAGACTGACAACAGGTACAGCGCAGACCCTTCCCGGACAGCAGCGGCTGGAGCCGACCGATGGCAGAGAAAAAGCCGAGCAGCGTCGACGGGGTAAGAGAGAGGGTGAAGCGCACAGGGCGCAGCCGGGTGTTGAAAACCGAGCGGCGTCGAGGAAAAACAAAACGGAGATAAAGAGGGTAAAGCAGCAGCCAGGTTCAGGACCGAGCGGCGGAAACAGGGAAGGTGCACAAAAAAAAAAAAAAATGCGCAGAGCACAGCCAGGGCTCAAAGGCTGAACAGTGTCCACGGGGAGAAGAAGGGAGAGCGTGGGAGATGCCATTGAGCCACGGAGAAGAAGGAAGAGCGCGGGAGACACCATTTTTAGAAGCCGCAGCAGAGAAGAAGGGCGAGCGCGGGAAGAAAGGGAAGCGCGGGAGATGCCATTTTGTGCCAGCGGAGAAGAAGGGAGAGCACGGGAGATGGCATTGTTGACAGTGAAATCACACCCAGGGATGCCGAAGAGTGGCAGTATCTCTACGTTCGACAATGAAGTCGAAGATTGGGCGACATATGTGGAACGTATTGAGGTGTACTGCAGGGCGAATGAAGTGCCAGATGCTAGGAAAGCACTGGTTTTGTTAAATTCCATGGGTGCAAAAACTTATGGCTTACTGCGAAACCTACTAACCCCAGAGAAGCCCGTGAATAAGAATTTCGAAAGCATACTAGAAATCCTACAGGACCACTTAAACCCCACACCGCTGCTGATAGCAGAAAGATTTAAGTTCCACAAAAGGAACCAGCATAAAGATGAAAGTAATGCTGAGTACTTAACGGAACTGCGCAAGCTTTAGAAACACTGCCAAATTGGAGGGGGACTAGCAGATACCTTAAGGGACAAGTTTGTGTGTGGGCTTCAAAGTGAAGGAACCCAGAAACGGATTCTATCAGAAAAGGATCTTACGCTGGACCAGGCTTTCAGCATGGCAGTATCACACAAAGCAGCCACAAGGGGCACTGCCGAGATACAACGGAGACCACAAGAATATGGCACCAATGAAATGTCATATGGAACAGGGAAGTGTTATCGCTGCAGCAGAACAACACATGACCAGAAGGATTGTTGGTTCAAGGACCAAGTGTGCAGACAGTGTGGAAAAGCAGGACACATAGCAAGAGTCTGCAGGTCAGGGAAGAAAACCAACAGCAAGAAATCTCCACAGGAGAAGTACAAAAAGGTACATAAGGTGATGGACAGTAGTTCAGACGAACAGAAAAGTGATACAGACTCCGGAAGCAAGGAGTTGGATTGTCTGAAACTACATAAGGTAACCAAAATGGAGGATCACCAGGCTATCTTGGTCACACTCAAGATAGACGGAGTCCAAGTGAAAATGGAATTGGACACAGGATCAGCCCTAACAGTCATAAACCAAAGGGACTACAAGCGGCTATTTTCACACATACCCTTGAAAGCTACAGAGATTGTCTTGAAGATGTACATGGGGCAAAAAGTGTACCCCAAAGGAAAAATAAGGGTGAAAGTGAAATACAAAGGCCAGGAAATACCTAAAATGGACCTATACGTATTGCCAGATGGAGGACCACCACTACTAGGACGTGAATGGATCCGGAAGATACAATTAGATTGGCATTCAATACAGGCACTGAAGGTTGAGGCCAAAAAGGATGACGACGTCACACCTGGACGACTGTCAAAAATGCTAACTGACACAAAAGAAGTGTTCCAGGAGGGACTCGGAACACTAAAAGGCATAACAGCAACGATTAAAATAGAGGAAAATGCAAGCCCAAAGTTTCTTAAGGCCAGACCAGTGCCTTATGCGATCAGACCAGCCGTCGAAGCAGAGCTGGAAGGGTTGGAATGTTCAGGAGTACTCTCCAAAGTAGACTGGAGTGAGTGGGCTACACCCATCATTCCTGTATTGAAGAGGTCGTTGAGTAATACGCCTCGGGAACCAAAGAAGGTCCGCATCTGTGGGGATTTTAATGTGACAGTGAACCCAGTCCTTCACACGGTACAATATCCACTTCCACAAATTGAGGATATTTTTGCCTCGCTATCTGGAGGTAAACGCTTCACCAAAATTGATCTAGCCCAGGCGTACTTGCAAATGGAGGTAGAAGAAGCCTCGAAACAATACCTCACGATCAACACTCATAAAGGTCTCTACAAATACAACCGGCTGGTGTTCGGGGTAGCATCGGCTCCGGCTATCTGGCAAAGGGCGATGGATCAAGTTCTGCAAGGGATTCCAGGGACCCAGTGTTATTTGGACGACATCCTGGTCACGGGCAAAAATGAAAGTGATCACCTCGCCAACCTGGAGAAGGTGCTCACTAGATTAAAGGAATATGGGCTACGAGCTAATCACCACAAGTGCGAGTTTTACAAAAGCAGATCTCGTATTGTGGCCACGTTGTCGATGAAGAGGGGTTACATAAGTCCCCTGAAAAGATTGAGGCAGTAGTCAAGGCTCCAGCACCGGAAAATGTGTCACAACTGAGGTCGTTCCTCGGGCTGGTAAACTACTACCATAAGTTCTTGCCAAATTTGTCTACGGTATTACACCCACTGAACACCCTACTGCAAACAGGGGTACCATGGAAGTGGAATGATGAACGTAAACGAGCTTTCCAGAAGTGCAAAGAATTGATCACATCAAAAGAGGTGTTCGCCCATTTCAACCCAGCACTACCAATTCGTTTGGCATGTGATGCATCACCCTACGGTATTGGAGCGGTGCTGTCGCACAAATTCCCAGGCGGGTTGGAGAGGCCAGTAGCCTTTGCGTCTCGGTCACTAACCTCAGCCGAGCACAACTACGCCCAGATTGACAGGGAGGCCCTCAGCCTAGTATGGGGAGTAAAAAAATTCAACCACTATCTGCATGGGCAGAAGTTCACCTTGCTGACTGACCACCAACCACTTGTCTCCATCTTTAATCCAAAGAAGGGCACAACGGTTACAAAGATGGTCCCTTTTTCTAGGGGCGAACCAATATGAAATAGAATATAAAGGCACGAAACAGCATGGAAACGCTGATGGGCTATCACGCTTGCCACTGCCTACTGTGGAGGAAGCACCAGCAGTGGACCCTATCGAGACATTTTATTCGTCAATAATTGAACGATTGCCAGTAACTAACACGGATATAGAGAAGGAGACCCGCAATGATCCGACACTGTCTCGGGTATATGATTTGACGGTGAGGGGATGGCCAACACATGGCGACTCACTGTTGCCAGCATTCACATCCAGATGAGAACAGCTGTCAGTATGCCAGGGGACAGAGATGTGTGGATCCCGAGTGGTGATTCCACCCAAGTTAAGGGAGAGAGTGCTAAATGATCTTCATGAAGGTCATCTGGGAGGGGTGAAAATGAAAAGCCTTGCTAGGGCTTATGTGTAGTGGCCAGGGATCGATCAACAAATCGAGGACCTAACCAAGAGCTGCTCAGGATGCCAGAAGGTCCAAAATGCACCACCACATGCCCCTCTACACCCATGGGAGTGGCCCTCCTCTCCATGGCAACGGGTGCATATTGATTTTGCTGGTCCATTCATGGACTCAATGTTCTTAATAGCAGTGGATGCTCACTCGAAATGGCCTGAGGTGATAAAAATGTCCTCAACCACTACAGAGAAAACGATTGCAGTCCTACGGATCATATTTGCCAGGAACGGCTTGCCAGAGCAGATTTGCTCTGATAATGGACCACATTTTGTGTCCGAAGAGTTTTGGAAATTTATGAGAAGGAATGGGGTAAGGCATTATACATCCGCCCCGTATCATCCAGCCACAAATGGATTGGCTGAGAGGTTCGTACAAACCTTTAAAAAGGCGATAAAGGCCATGTGCGATGATGAAATTCCACTACAGCATAAGGTGGACAATTTCCTATTAACCTACAGAAATGCGACACATGCAGTTACCAACCAGACCCCGGCCATGATGTTCTTTAACCGAAGGTTGAGACCTCGTCTGGATTTGCTCAGACCAAATGTGCGAAGAAATGTTGAGGATAAACAATTCCAGCACATCAATGAGAAGCTGACAAGGAGCTTCAATGTAGGACAACCAGGCTTGGCCTGTGACTACCGAACAGAGAAATTGCAACCCAGAACAATATGCACAAGGCAGGGGCCATTATTGTATACAGTGGATGTCGGGGAGAACATTGTGAGACGCCACGTCGATCAGATCTTAGCGTCGCAGGAACGAGTCAACCCCATGTCTCGAGTACCTGGGGATGAACCCGACATACCGGTAGCATCTACCTCAGAACCAGTAGCAGTGGAAACTGATGAACTAACCGACGAAAAGGGGCCAGAATCGCCTCCGCACGAAGAACAAGAACCTCAGGAAAGGCGCTATCCAGAAAGGATCAATAAGCCACCCCGAAGACTGAATCTATAAATGGACTATTTTTGTTTAA
This sequence comes from Somniosus microcephalus, assembly GCF_052327205.1. Lineage (NCBI taxonomy): Eukaryota > Metazoa > Chordata > Chondrichthyes > Squaliformes > Somniosidae > Somniosus > Somniosus microcephalus. The sequence goes on from NC_140994.1 coordinate 108,327,101, forward strand.
TGTGCATGTTAAAGTGTTAATTGTTATTTGAATATTATGGGTACTGCTAATCTAAAAGGGGAGGAATTGTAGTGTATGTACCTTTAAGAGAGAACTACTTTTACAGCTCCTGCATACTATAGTACCGGCAGTGACCACACCTGTATATAAGCCTTGAGCATGCCTCTGTACCCCCAGTCTTGAGACTACCCTACTCCAGGAAACACCTGTTGATTGTTAAATTACAGCATCCGTGTAGTTATTTGAAAACATCATACTCTTAGAATCACGGATCTAACATCCTCCACCACCACGGAGAATACTATTGCAGTCCTATGGACCATTTTTGCCATGAATGGCTTGCCAGAACAGATTTGCTCTGACAACGGACCACAGTTTGTGTCCGAAGAGTTCCGGAGGTTCTTGAAAAAGAATGGGGTAAGGCATTACACATCCGCCCCATATCATCCAGCCACAAATGGATTGGCTGAGAGGTTCATACAAACCATTAAGAAGGCAATAAAGGCTATGTACAATGACAACATTCCGCTGCAGCACAAGGTGGACAATTTCCTGTCATATGCAGTCACCAACCAGGCCCCAGCCATGATGTTCTTTAACAGAAGGTTAAGATCTCGCCTGGATTTGCTCAGACCAAACGTACAAAGAGATGTTGAGAGTAAGCAATTCCAGCACATCCATGAGAAGCCAACAAGGAGCTTCAATGTAGGGCAACCAGTCTTAGCCCGCGACTACCGAACAGAAAAATGGCAGCCAGGAAAGATATGCACACGGCAGGGCCCACTAATGTAAACAGTGGACGTTGGGGAGAGCATCGTGAGATGCCATGCTGACCAGATCCTAGAGTCACAGGATCGGACCTGGGAGTGAGCAGTGAGGTGAGGCGAGGCGGAGCTTAAAACTGGCAGCGACCCGAGGCCCGACAACAGCATCAGACCTGGGAGTGAGCAGTGAGGTGAGGCGAGGCGGAGCTTTAAACTGGCAGCGACCCGAGGCCCGACTACAGCATCGGACCTGGGAGTGAGCAGTGAGGTGAGGCGAGGCGGAGCTTAAAACCAGCAGCGACCCAAGGCGTACCAACTCAACAGCAGAGGAGAGAGGTAAAAAATAATCCAAGAGTGACGTCACCAGGAAGCAGGTAAGTGATTGGTTGGATTGGTTGGTAAGTATTTCTTTCTTCTTTTCATTACAAACTTAAATTCTGTGTTTTTTTCTAGGGTTGGTAAACCATTTAACTGGTGTAATTAGAGGGATTGATTTAATTTAAATCCAATTAATTAAAGGGGATACTAGCATCTATAATCGGGCATAGGGTGTCCATAACTAACATTAAAAAATTTAATTAATTACATAGAATGGAGCAGGTGATGTGTTACAGTTGCAAGACGTGGGAGCCGGTAGACCCCATTGAGGCTAACGGTGATTACATCTGTGACAAGTGTCTGCTGCTACAGGATCTCCAGCTCCGTGTTGATGAGCTGGAGTCTGAGCTTCAGACACTGCGACACATCAGGGAGGGGGAGAAGTACCTGGACTCTGTGTATCAGGAGGTGGTCACACCTATGAAGTTAATTAATTCAGATGTAGCCCATGGCCAGGGTCAGGACGGTGTGACTACGAGTGAGGCAGGTACGGGGATCCAGGAGGTAGTGTTGGAGGAGCCGCAGCCCTTGCTCTTGTCCAACAGGTTCAAGGTTCTTACTCCCTGTGTGGACGGGAGCAGGGACTGCAGGGAGGATGAGCAACCTGGCCACAGCACCATGGAGCGGGGGCCATTCAAGAGGGGGGAGTAAATAGAAATGTTGTAGTGGTAGGGGATAGTATTATTAGAGGGATAGATAGAGTTCTCTGCAGCCAAGAGCGAGAGTCCCGTAGGCTGTGTTGCCTACCCGGTGCCAGGGTTAAGGACATCTCCTCTGGGCTGGAAAGAAACTTGCAGTGGGAGGGGGTGGATCCAGTCGTCGTGGTCCATGTTGGTACAAACGACGTAGATAGGACTAGGAAGCCGGTTCTGTTAAAGGAGTATGAGCAGCTAGGGGTCAAATTAAAAAACAGAACCTCAAGGGTAATAATCTCTGGATTATTACCTGAGCCACGAGCGAATTTGGCTAGGACAAATAAAATAAGAGAGTTAAATGCGTGGCTCAAAGACTGGTGTGGGAGAAATGGGTTTTGCTTCCTGGGACACTGGCACCAGTACTGGGGCAGGAGGGAGCTGTTCTGTTGGGACGGGCTTCACTTGGCCAGTGCTGGGACTAGAGTCCTGGCGGATCATATAACTAGGGCTGTAGAGAGGGCTTTAAACTAACTAGTGGGGGGGAGGTTCCTAGAGAACAAATAATAAAAATGACAACAGAGAAGGTCATAGACTTAGGTAGCAGTGGGGAAATTAAAAACCAGAGCGTGTCAGGAAGGGGCAGAAGGTATGGAGTTAAAGGTAAAGTAATAAAAAGGGCAAAAGCAGGAACTAAGTGTCAGAAAACAAATTTGAAAGTTCTCTATCTGAATGCACGGAGCATTCGTAACAAAATAGATGAGTTAATGGCACAAATAGCTACATATGGGTATGATCTTGTGGCCATTACAGAAACATGGCTGCAGGGTGACAATGCCTGGGAATTAAACATACCAGGTTATTTAACAATCAGGAAGGACAGGCAGGAAGGAAGGGGAGGTGGGGTGGCTATGTTAATAAAGGAAGGAATCACTGTAAATACAGAGAAATGATATTGGGTCAAAAGATCAGGATAATGAAACAGTTTGGGTGGAGATAAGGAATAATAAGCGGAAAAAAACACTAGTGGGCATAGTCTATAGGCCTCCGAACAGTCGCAACTCGGTTGGACGGTGTATCAATCAGGAAATAGTTGAGGCTTGTAATAAGGGAACATCTATAATTATGGGGGATTTTAACTATCATATTAATTGGACAAATCAAATTGGGCAGGGCTGCCTTGAGGATGAGTTCATTGAGTGTATTAGGGGTGGGTTTCTTGAGCAGTATGTAACTGAGCCGACCAGGGGGCAAGCAACCTTAGATCTGGTCCTGTGTAACGAGACAAGATTAATTAAAAATGTCCTAGTAAAGGATCCCCTTGGAATGAGTGACCATAACATGGTTGAATTCCATATTCAATTAGAGGGTGAGGAGGTTGTATCTCAAACAAGCGTGCTAAGCTTGAATAAAGGAGACTATGAAAGTATGAGAGCGGAATTGAGTAAAGTGGATTGGGAAAATAGATTAAAGGGTAAGACGATACATGATCAGTGGTGTACATTTAAGGAGTTATTTTACAACTTCCAAAAAAAGTATATTCCACTGAGAAAAAAAGGGTGTAAAAGAAAAGACAGCCATCCGTGGCTAAGTAAAGAAATTAAGGATAGTATTCGACTAAAAACAAGGGCTTATAAGGTAGCCAAATCTAGTGGGAGGATAGAGGATTGGGAAAACTTTAAAAGACAGCAAAAAATAACAAAAAGATTGATTAAGAAAGGGAAGATAGATTATGAAAGTAAATTTGCAAAAAATATAAAAACAGATAGTAAGAGTTTTTATAGTTATATAAAAAGAAAAAGGGTGGCTAAAGTAAATGTTGGTCCCTTAGAGGATGAGACCGGGAAATTAATGGTGGGAAATATGGAGATGGCAAAAACACTGAATGAATATTTTGTATCAGTCTTTACAGTAGAGGACACCAAGAATATCCCAACACTGGACAAGCAGGGGGCTATAGGGGGGGAGGAGATAAACACGATCAAAATCACGAAGGAAGTGGTACTTGGTAAAATAATGGGACTCAAGGCAGATAAATCGCCTGGACCTGATGGCTTACATCCTAGGGTCTTGAGGGAAGTGGCGGTAGGGATTGTGGATGCATTGGTAATAATCTTCCAAAACTCCCTGGACTCAGCAAAGGTCCCAGCAGACTGGAAAACTGCTAATGTAACACCCTTATTTAAAAAGGGCAGTAGACAGAAGGCTGGAAACTATAGACCGGTTAGCCTAACATCTGTGGTAGGTAAAATTTTGGAGTCCATTATTAAGGAGACAGTAACAGGACATTTGGATAATCATAATTTAATAAGACAAAGTCAGTATGGTTTTATGAAGGGGAAGTCATGTTTGACAAATTTGCTGGAGTTCTTTGAGGAAGTAACATATAGGGTGGATAAAGGTGAACCAGTGGACGTAGTGTATTTAGACTTCCAAAAGGCATTTGACAAGGTGCCACACAAAAGATTATTGCTTAAGATAAAAAATCACGGAATTGGGGGTAATATTCTGGCATGGATAGAGGATTGGCTATATAATAGAAGGCAGAGAGTTGGGATAAATGGTTCATTCTCAGACTGGCAATCAGTAACCAGTGGTGTTCCGCAGGGGTCAGTGCTGGGTCCCCAACTCTTTACAATCTATATTAACGATTTGGATGAGGGGACTGAGTGTGCAGTATCAAAGTTTGCAGATGATACTATGATGGGAGGGAAAGTAGTGAGTGAGGAGGACATAAAAAACCTGCAAGGGGACATAGACAGGCTAAGCAAGTGGGCAGAGATTTGGCAGATGGAATACAATACTGGAAAGTGTGAGGTTATGCACTTTGGCAGGAAAAACCGTAGAGCAAGTTATTATCTTAATGGCAAGAAACTGGAAAGTACTGAAGTACAAAGGGATCTGGGGGTTCTGGTGCACGAAACTCAAAAGGTTAGTATGCAGGTGCAGCAAGTGATTAAGAAGGCCAATGGAATGCTGGCTTTCATTGCTAGGGGGATAGAATATAAAAATAGGGAGGTATTGCTTCAGTTGTACAAGGTATTGGTGAGACCGCACCTGGAATACTTCATACAGTTTTGGTGTCCATACTTGAGAAAAGACATACTTGCTCTCGAGTCAGTACAAAGAAGGTTCACTCGGTTAATCCCGGGGATTAGGGGATGGACATATGAGGAGAGGTTGAGTAGATTGGGACTCTACTCATTGGAGTTCAGAAGAATGAGAGGCGATCTTATTGAAACATATAAGATTGTGAAGGGGATGGTTCGGGTGGATGCAGGGAGGATGTTCCAGATGATGGGTGAAACTAGAACTAGGGGGCATAGTCTTAGAATAAGAGGCTGCTCTTTCAAAACTGAGATGAGGAGGAACTACTTCACTCAGAGGGTGGTAGGTCCATGGAATATGCTTCCCCAAAAAGCTGTCGAAGCTACATCATTACATTAATTTAAAACAGAAATAGACAGTTTCCGAGAAGAAAAGGGAATTAAGGGTTACGGGGAGCGGGCAGAAATTTGGACATGAGTCTCGGTTCGGATCGGTCATGGCACTGTGGGTAGAGGAGCGGGACCAGGGGCCGTGTAGCCTGATCCTGCTCCTGTTTCGTGTGTCTAATTTTTTTAGATTCAGGAGATAGTCCTGTCATAGTGGATTGGCGGTTAGGATCAGATCAGCCATGATCTTATTGAATGGCGGAGCAGGCTCGAGGGGCCAATTGGCCTACTCCTGCTCCTATTTCTTATGTTCTTATGTTGTTATGAACAAGTCAACCCCATGCCTCGCCCATACGTACCTGGTGATGAACCCGACGTACAAGTAGCATCTACCCCAGAAACAGTAGCATCGGAAGCTGATGAACCAACCGATGACAGGGGGCCAGAATCGCCTCCGCACCAAGAGCAAAACACTCGGGAAAGGCACTATCCAGAAAGGATCAGGAAGCCTCCCCAAAGACTGAATTTATAAGTAGACTATTTTCAGCTAATGTTGCATGTTAAAAGTGTTAATCGTAATTAGTTTGATATTTAATTGTTAAATGAGTGTTATGGTACTGTTAATCTAAAAGGGGAGGAATTGTAATGTATGTACCTTTAAGAGGGGAACTACTTTCGACAGCTCATGTATACTGTAGTACCGGCAGTGACCACACCTGTATATAATGCTGAGTACTAATCTGTTGTTTCAGTTGCAGTTTGAGCCACGTTGAGTAAACACCTACTGTACTGTTCTCTGCAGTCCGTTTCTTATTATACAGGGACGTAACACCTGGTTGTACTTGAAGCAGTCTGGCTGCACTGGGAGCAGCCCGACTGTGCTGGGAGCAGCTTGTCTGTATCTGGAGCAGTCTGTCTGTACTGGGAGCAGTCTTTCTGTACGGGGAGCAGCCTGTCTGTACTGGGAGAAGCCTGTCTGTACTGGGAGAAGCCTGGCTGTACTGGAAGCAGTCTGGCTGTACTGGGAGCAGAACGTCTGTGCTGGGAGCAGCCTGTCTGTACAGGGAGCAGCCTGCTTGTACAGGGAGCAGACTGTCTTTACTGGGAGCTGTCTGTCTGCACTGGGAGCAGTCTGTCTGTACTGGAAGCAGTCTGTCTGTGCTCGGAACAGCCTGACTGTACTTGGAGCAGATTGGCTGTACTGGGAGCAGCCTGTTTGTATCTGGAGTAGTCTGTCTGTACTGGGAGCAGTCTTTCTGCACGGGGAGCAGCCTGTCTCTACTGGGAGCAGTCTCTATCTACTGGGAGCCGTCTGTCTCTACTGGGAGCAGCCTGTCTAATCTGAGAGCGTTTGTCTGTACTGGGAGCAGCCTGTCTGTACTGAGAGCAGCCTGTCTGTACTGGGAGAAGCCGGTCTGTACTGGGAGCAGCCTGTCTGTACTGGGAGCAGTCTGCCTGTATATGGAGCAGTCTGTCAGTACTGGGAGCAGCCTGTCTGTACAGGGAGCAGTCTACCTCTACTGGGAGCAGCCTGTCTGTACCGGGAGCAGCCTGTCTGTACTGGGAGCAGACTGTCTGTACCGGGAGCAGTCTTTCTGTATGGGGAGCAGCCTGTCTGTACTGGAAGCTGTCTGTCTGTACTTGAAGCACCCTGTCTGTGCTGGGAGCACCCTGCCTGTACTGGAAGCAGTCTGTCTGTACTGGGAGCAGCCTAACTGTACTGGGAGCAGCCTGTGTATACTTTGAGCAGGGTATTTGTACGTGGATCAGTCTGTCTGTAAAGGGAGCAGTCTGTCTGTACTGGGAGCAGTCTTTCTGTACTGGAAGCAGCCTGTCTGTATTTGGAGCAGTCTTTCGGTACGGGGAGCCGCCTGTCTGTACTGGGAGAAACCTGTCTGTACTGGGAGAAGCCTGTCTGTACTGGATGTAGTCTGGCTGAATCTGGAGCAGTCTGTCTGTACTGGGAGCTGTCTTTCTGTATGGGGAGCAGCCTGTCTGTACTGGGAGCAGCCCTTCTATACTGGGAGCACCATGTCTAAACTCGGAACAGTCTGTCTGTACGGGGAGCAGTCTGTCTGTATTGGGAGCAACCTGTCTCTACTGGGAGCAGCCTGTCTGCACTGGAAGCAGTCTGTCTGTACTGGGAGCAGCCTGTCTGTACTGGAAGCTGTCGGTCTGTACAGGGAGCAGCCTGTCTATTCTGAGAGTAGTCTGTCTGTACTGGAAGCATTCTGTCTGTACTGGGAGCAGCCTGTCTGTACTGGGAGCAGCCTGTCTGTACTAGTAGCAGCCCATCAAAACTGGGTGTTCCCTGTTTGTACTCGGAACAGTCTGTCTGTACGGGGACAAGTCTGTCTGTACTGGAAGCCGCCTGTCTGTACCGGAAGCAATCTCTCGCTACAGCGAGCAGCCTGTCTAATCTGAGAGCAGCCTGTCTGTACTGGGAGCAGCCTGTCTGTACTGGGAGCAGCCTGTCTGTAATGGGAGAGGCCTGTCGGTAATGGGAGCTGTCTGTCTGTACTGGGAGCAGTCTGTCTGTACTGGGAGCAGTCTGTCTGTACTGGGAACAGCCTGTCTGTAGTTGGAGCAGACTGGCTGTACTGGGAGCAGCCTGTCTGTACCTGGAGCAGTCTGTCTGTACTGGGAGCAGCCTGTCTGTACTTGGCCAGCCTGTCTGTACTGGGAGCAGCCTGTCTGTACTGGGAGCACCCTGTCTGTGCGGGGAGCAGCCTGTCTGTACTAGAAGCAGTCTGTCTCTCCTGGGAGAAGCCTGTCTAATCTGAGAGCAGTCTGTCTGTACTGGGAGCAGCCTGTCTCTACTGGGGGCAGCCTGTCTGTACTGGGAGAAGCCTGTCTGTACTGGGAGCAGTCTGTGTATACTGGGAAGAGCCTGTCTGTACTGGGAGCAGCCTTTCTCTACTGGGGGCTCTCTGTAGTACTGGGAGCAGTCTGTCTGTACTGGAAGCAGTCTGTCTGTACTCGAAACAGCCTGTCTGTACTTGGAGCAGATTGGCTGTACTGGGAGCAGCCTGTCTATATCTGGAGCAGTCTGTCTGTACTGGGAGCAGCCTGACTGTATTAGGAGCAGCCTGTGTATACTGGGAGCAATGTGTCTGTACTCGGAACAGTCTGTCTGTACGGGGAACAGTCTGTCTGTACTGGGAGCAGCCTGTCTGTACTGGGAGCAGCCTGTCTGTACTGGGAGCAGACTTTCTCTACTGAGAGAAGCCTGTCTAATCTGAGAGCAGTCTGTCTGTACTGGAAGCAGCCTGTCTGTACTGGGAGCAGCCTGTCTGTACTGGGAGCAGTCTGTGTATACTGTGACCAGCCTGTCTAAACTGGGAGCAGCCTGTCTCTACTGAGAGCTGACTGTCTGTACTGGGAGCAGTCTGTCTGTACTCGGAGCAGTCTTTCTGTATGGGGAGCAGCCTGTCTGTACTGGGAGAAGCCCGTCTGTACTGGGAGAAATCTGTCTGTACTGGAAGTAGCCAGGCTGTACTGGGAGCAGCCTGTCTGTATCTGGAGCAGTCTGTCTGTACTGGGAGCAGCCCGTCTATGCTGGGAGCAGCCTGTCTGTACTGGGAGCAGCCTGCCTCTACTGGAAGGTGTCTGTCTGTACTGGGAGCAGTCTGTCTGTACTGGATGCAGTCTTTCCATACGGGGAGCAGCCTGTCTGTACTGGGAGGAGACTGGCTGTACTGGAAGAAGTCTGGCCGTACTGGGAGCACCCTGTCTGTTCTGAGAGTAGTCTCTCTATACTGGGAGCAGACCGTCTGTACTGGGAGCAGTCTGTCTCTGCTGGGAGCTGTCTGTCTGTACTGGGAACAGCCTGTCTGTACCGGGAGCAGCATGTCTGTACCGCGAGCAGGCTGTCTGTACTGGGAGTAGACTGTCTATACCGGGAGCAGTCTTACTGTACGGGGAGCAGCCTGTCTGTCCTGGGAGCAGCCTGTCTGTACTGGGAGTGGCCTGTCTGTACTGGGAGCTGTCTGTGTATACTGGGACCCGCCTGTCTGAACTGGGAGCAGATTGTCTCTACTGAGAGCTGACTGTCTGTACTGGGAGCAGTCTGTCTGTACTTGGAGCAGACTGTCTGCACTGGGAGCAGTCTGTCTGTACTGGGAGCAGTCTGTCTGTACTGGGAACAGCCTGTCTGTAGTTGGAGCAGTCTGGCTGTACTGGGGGCAGCCTGTCTGTAATTGGGGCAGCCTGTCTGTACTGGGAGCAGTCTGTCTCTCCTGGGAGTAGGCTGTCTAATCTGAGAGCAGTCTGTCTGTACTGGGAGCAGCCTGTCTGTACTGGGAGCAGTCTGTTTATACTGGGAACATCCTGTCTGTACTGGGAGCAGCCTTTCTCTACTGGGGGTTCTCTGTTTGTATTAGAGCAGTCTGTCTGTACTGGAAGCAGTCTGTTTGGGCTCGGAACAGCCTGTTCATACTTGGAGCAGATTGGCTGTACTGGGAGCAGCCTGTCTATATCTGGAGCTGTCTGTCTGTACTGGGAGCAGCCTGACTGTATTAGGAGCAGCCTGTGTATACTGGGAGCAGCGTGTATGTACTCGGAACAGTCTGTCTGTACGGGGAACAGTCTGTCTGTACTGGGAGCTGCCTGTCTGTACTGGAAGCAGCCTGTCTCTACTGAGAGAAGCCTGTCTAATCTGAGTGCAGTCTGTCTGTACTGGGAGCAGCCTGTCTGTACTGGGAGCAGCCTGTCTGTACTGGGAGCAGTCTGTGTATACTGGGACCAGCCTGTCTGAACTAGGAGCAGACTGTCTCTACTGAGAGCTGACTGTCTGTACTGGGAGCAGTCTTTCTGTACGGGGAGCAGCATGTCTGTACTGGGAGAAGCCTGTCTGTACTGGGAGAAGCCTGTCTGTACTGGAAGCAGTCTGGCTGTACTGGGAGCGGCCTGTCTCAATCTGGAGCAGTCTGTCTGTACTGGGAGCAGACTTTCTGTACGGTGAGCAGTCTGTCTATACTGGGAGCAGCCCGTCTGTGCTGGGACCAGCCTGTCTGTACTGGGAGCAGCCTGTCTCTACTGGGAGCTGTCTGTCTGTACTGGGAGCAGTCTGTCTGTACTGGAAGCTGTCTGTCTGTACTCGGAACAGCCTGAATGTACTTGGAGCAGATTGGCTGTACTGGTCGCAGCCTGTCTGTATATGGAGTAGTCTGTCTGTACTGGGAGGAGTCTTTCTGTATGGGGAGCAGCCTGTCTGTACTGGGAGAAGCCAGGCTGTACTGGAAGCAGTCTGGCTGTACTGGGAGCAGCCCGTCTGTGCTGGGAGCAGCCTCTCTGTACAGGGAGCACCCTGTCTGTACTGGGAGCAGACTTTCTTTACTGGTGTATTGTATATACCTTAAAGGGGGGAACTACTTCCTACAGCTCATGTGTACTGTAGTACCAGCAGTGACCACACCTGTATATAGCACTGAGTAGTAATCTGTACAGTCAGTTCCAGAGTGAGCCACGTTGAGTAAACACCTGTTGTACCATTCTCCTGCAGTCTGTGTCTTATTACTGACGGACACAACAACTGGGAGCTGTCTGTCTGCAGTGGGAACTGTCTGTCTGTAGTGGAAGCAATCTTTCTTTACTCGGAACAGCCTGACTGTACTTGGAGCAGATTGGCTGTACTGGGAGCAGCCTGTCTGTATCTGGAGCAGTTTGTCTGTACTGGGAGCAGTCTGGCTGTACGGGGAGAAGCCTGTCTGTACTGGGAGCAGTCTGCCTCTACTAGGAGCAGTCTGTCTCTACTGGGAGCCGCCTGTCTAATCTGAGAGCAGTCTGTCTGTACTGGGAGCAGCCTGTCTGTACCGGGTGCAGCCTGTCTGTACCAGGAGCAGCCTGTCTGTACTGGGAGCAGCCTGTCTATACCGGGAGCAGTCTTTCTGTATGGTGAGCAGCCTGTCTGTACTGGAAGCAGTCTGTCTGTACTCGAAGCACCTTTCTGTACTCGGAGCACCCTGTCTGTACTGGAAGCAGTCTGTCTGTACTGGGAGCAGCCTGACTATCCTGGGAGCAGCCTGTGTATACTGGGAGCAGCGTGTCTGTACTCGGAACAGTCTGTCTGTACGGGGTGCTGTCTGTCTGTACTGGGAGCAGCCTGTCTGAACTGGGAGCAGCCTGTCCGTACTTGAAGCAGACTGTCTCTACTGGGAGAAGCCTGTCTAATCTGCGAGCAGTCTGTCTGTACTGGGAGCAGCCTGTCTGTACTGTGAGCAGCCTATCTGTACTGGGAGCAGCCTGTCTGTACTGGAAGCAGTCTGTCTGTACTGGGAGCAGCCTGACTGTACTGGGAGCAGCCTGTGCATACTGGGAGCAGTGTGTCTGTATTCGGAACTGTCTGTCTGTACGGGGAGCAGTTGTCTGTACTGGGAGCAGCCTGTCTGTACTGGAAGCAGTCTGTCTCTACTGGGAGAAGCCTGTCTAATCTGAGAGCAATCTGTCTGTACTGGGAGCAGTCTTTCTGTATGGGGAGCAGCCTGTCTGTACTGGGAGAAGCCTGTCTGTACTGGAAGTGTAGTGTATGTAACCTGAAGAAGGAACTATATTCTGCAGCCCCTGTATACTGCAGTACCAGTAGTGACCACCCCTTTATATAAGCCTGTGCAGTAACCTTGCATAGTAGTTCCAGTGTTGTCTCCATTCAGTAAACACCTGTTATAACCAACTCCTGCAGTCCGTGTCTGAATTACACACGGACGTTACACTGGCGACGAACAGATCTGAACTTACCTACAGTTCTGCACCACCTCACGGGGATCCATCCTTGAAGCGAAGTTGTTAGAGGTCGAGGCCAGAAGGAAAAAATCCTAAAAGGAAAAAAAACAAACAGAAGAAACGGGCGTCGACCGTCGGCAACCGCCCTCTGATTCATCGAATTTGAAGATTTGCAGGAGAGGCTGTCGAGAGCTGGGCTTGGTTATCCAGTCTATGGTGTTCCAGCTAATCGGGCTGGTGGCAGGTCCTTCCTGAGCTGCGGCGGGCTAGAGCTCGATCGGGTTGCTTTTCAACGGGGCCGAGCAGCGTTGCCGGGAAGAGGAGAGAGAGAGAGAGGGTGGAGCACACAGGGCGCGGCCGGTGCTACGAAGCCGGGCAGCATACAGACCCGAGAAGAGGGAGGAAAGTGTCCCATAGGGTCTGCTCTGACGAAGGGAACAATAATTAAAATAAAAGAAATTAGAAGCGCAGAAAGCCGCGAGGAGCTGCAGTTTGCCACGGGGACCGCGGAGAGTGGCGTTGGCAGCAGTGCGGGGGGGAAGTGCGCGAAGACCATCGGGCATCACCATCAAGGCATAAAAATGCCAGCAGCAGTGCTAGCAGCAGCGGAAAAGACAGAAAGCATGGGAGGCGCCATCTTAATCCAGCGGGGAAGAAGGCAAAGCTTGGAGGTGCCATTTTGTTCAATCGGGGAAGGAGGCACCATCTTAGATCTCCAAGATGCCGAAGACGGGCAATATCACTGCCTTCGATAATGCAATAGAAGACTGGACCACATATGTGGAAAGAGTCGAAGTATATTGCGAGGCAAATGAAGTAGCCGATGAGACAAAGGCATCGGTACTACTAAACTTAATGGGCGCAAGAATGTACGGCCTATTGCGGAACCTGATCACTCCAGTCAAACCGATGGTGAAGAGTCTTGACGAAATTGTTGATATCCTACAGGAACACCTAAATCCTACACCGCTGCTGATTGCAGAAAGATTTAAATTCCACAAGAGAAATCAGCATAAAGATGAGAGCAATGCTGATTACATTACGGAACTACGCGGGCTATCGAAGCACTGCCAGTTCGGAGCAGGACTGGCAGATACCCTACGGGACAAATTTGTCTGTGGACTCCTGAGTGAAGGAACCCAGAAGAGGTTACTCTCAGAGAAAGAGCTGACGCTAGATAAGGCTTTCAGCATGGCAGTATTGTACGAAGCAGCAGCAAGGGGAGCTGCAGAAATACAGCAAAAGCCACAGGAATACGGCACCCATGAAATGACACGGGGATTTGAAAAATGTTATCGCTGCGGCAGAACAACCCATGACCAGAAGGACTGCTGGTCCAAGGACAAAACATGCAGGCAATGTGGAAAGATGGGACACATTGCACGAGTTTGCAGGTCCGGGAAGAAGACTAACGATAACAAAAAGGCTACTAAGGAACAGTACAGGAAAGTACAAAAGATGACGGACAGTAGTTCCGAAGACCAGAAGAGCGATAGTGAATCCGGGAACAAGAGACTAAGCTGTCTCAAACTACACAACGTAATCACAAAAGAGGATCACCAAACCATTTGGGTCACCCTCATGATAGCAGGGTCCCAAGTCAAAACGGAATTGGATACAGGATCAGCCCTGACCGTCATGAATCGACGAGTCTACGAGCGGCTATTCTCACACATACCCTTGAAAGACACATCCATTGTCTTGAAGATGTATACGGGGCAGAAAGTATACCCCAGAGGGAAAATAAGGGTGCCTGTCGAATACAACGGCAAGGAAATACAGAAATTGTATCTGTACATACTGCAAGATGGTGGACCACCGTTATTGGGACATGAATGGATCAGAAAGATAAGTTTAGACTGGCACTCCATTCAGGCACTGACTGTGGCTGGTAAAAAGGATGACGACGTCACACCTAGACGATTGTCAAAAATCTTAGCTAACGCTAAAGAGGTATTTCAACAAGGACTGGGAACTCTTAAAGGTGTAACCGCCTCGATAAAAATAGAAGAGAATGCAATTCCCAAGTTTTTCAAAGCAAGACCAGTACCGTATGCAATTCGCCCAGCCGTCGAGGCAGAGCTGGAGAATCTGGAGAATGCAGGCGTGTTATCTAAGGTAGACTGGAGCGAGTGGGTGACACCCATCGTTCCTGTCATGAAGAAAACGTTAAACAATAAGTCTGAGGAGCCAAGGAAGGTTCGCATCTGTGGGGACTTCAAGGTGACTGTGAACCCAGTCCTTCACACAGTACAGCATCCTCTTCCGAGGATAAAAGATATTTTTGCCTCACTATCTGGAGGGAAACGTTTTACAAAAATTGACCTAGCAGAAGCATATTTGCAGATGGAGGTTGAAGAATCCTCTAGGAAATATCTCACGATAAACACTCACAAAGGTCTTTACCAGTATAATCGACTGGTATTCGGAGTAGCATCAGCTCCGGCGATATGGCAAAGAGCGATGGAACAAGTCCTGCAAGGGATTCCGGGGACTCAGTGTTACTTGGACGACATCCTAGTGACAGGTGAAAATGACAGTGAACACCTTGCCAACCTAGAGCAGGTGCTCACTAGACTAAGAGAACATGGGCTACGAGCCAATCACCCCAAGTGCGAGTTTTTTAAGAAACAGATATCGTATTGTGGCCACGTGATTGATGAAGAGGGGTTACATAAGTCCCCTGACAAAATTGAAGTGGTAGTTAAGGCTCCAGCGCCTGAAAATGTGTCGCAACTGAGATCATTCCTCGGGCGACTGTCTGTGTGGAGTTTGCACATTCTCCCTGTGTCTGCGTGGGTTTCCTCCGGGTGCTCCGGTTTCCTCCCACAGTCCAAAGATGTGCAGGTTAGGTTGATTTGGCTATGATAAATTGACCCTTAGTGTTAGGGGATTAAATACATGGGGTTACGGGGATAGGGTGGGATATGTGTCGGTGCAGGCTCGATGGGCCGAAATGGCCTCTATCTGCACTGTAGATTCTGTGATTCTGTGATTCTGTGATACTACCATAAGTTTTTGCCGAACTTGTCCACAATTCTGCACCCACTGAACGCCCTACTATAAACTGGAGTAGCATGGAAATGGAGCGATGAATGTAAGCGGGCCTTTCAGAAGTGTAAAGACCTGATCACTTCAAGAGAAGTATTGGCTCACTACAACCCATCACTACCGATAAGATTGGCGTGTGATGCGTCTCCCTACAGCATTGGAGCGGTACTGTCATATAAATTCCTTGATGGTTCAGAGAGGCCGATAGCTTTTGCGTCACGCTCGTTAACTTCAGCCGAGCGTAACTACGCCCAGATTGACAGAGAGGCCCTCAGCCTGGTGTGGGGGGTGAAGAAGTTCAATCACTACCTGCACGGACAGAAATTTACTCTACTAACTGATCATCAACCTCTTGTCTCCATTTTCAACCCTCAGAAGGGCGTCCCGATAATGACAGCACAACGGCTACAGAGGTGGTCCCTTTTCCTAGGGGCACACCAATATGACATCGAGTACAAAGGAACTAAACAGCATGGGAATGCTGATGGATTGTCGTGCCTACCATTGCCGATGGTGGAAGAAGCACCTGCAGTGTATCCTGTGGAGATATTCCACTCGACCATAGTCGAATGTCTACCTGTGATGAATGCAAACATAGAAAAGGAAACATGAAATGACCCGACACTCTCCAGGGTCTATGATTTAACAGTGAAGGGATGGCCAGCACATGGCGAACCACTGTTGCCAGCATTCTCGGCGAGAAGAGAACAGCTGTCAGTGTGCCGAGGAACCTTGATGTGTGGATCCAGAGTAGTAATTCCACCCAAATTGAAGGATAGAGTGCTCAATGAGCTTCATGAGGGTCATCTGGGAGGGGTAAAAATGAAGAACTTAGCCAGAGCGTTTGTGTGGTGGCCGGGAATGGATAGAGTAATCGAAGAGATGACCAAGAGCTGTACAGGATGCCAGAAGGTCCAAAACGCCCCACCACAAGCCCCTCTACATCCATGGGAGTGGCCCTCATCTCCATGGCAAAGGGTGCACATTGATTTTGCTGGTCCATTTATGGACTCGATGTTTTTAATTGCGATGGATGCACATTCAAAGGGGCCAGAGGTAATAAAAATGTCCTCAACCACCACAGAAAATCTATCACAGTCTTACAAACCATATTCGCCAGAAATGGGCTGCCTGAACAGATTTGCTCCGACAATGGGCCACAATTTGTGTCTGAAGAGTTCTGGAGGTTCTTAAAGAACAATGGTGTTAAGCATTACACATCTGCCCCATATCATTCAGCCACCAATGGATTGGCTGAGAGGTTCATTCAAACATTCAAGAAGGCTATCAAGGCAATGTGTAATAAAGACATACCCCTACAACACAAGGTGGATAACTTCTTGTTTGCCTACCGGAATGCGACACATGCGGTTACCAACCAAACTCCAGCCATGATGTTCTTCAATCGAAGACTAAGATGCCGCTTGAATTTGGTTAAGCCAAACATCAGAAGAGATGTGGAAAACAGGCAGTTTCAGAATATGAGTGAAAGGCCAACCAGGAGTTTCAAGATAGGTCAACCAGTTTTGGCCCGGGACTACCGCACAGAGAAATGGCAGCCAGGAACGATCTGCACACAGCAAGGACCTCTAATGTATACCGTGGACGTTGGAGAGAGCATTGTAAGACGCCATGCTGACCAGATTCTAGAGTCACTGGAAAACGTCAAATCTACAACGCGATCCTATACACCTGGTGATGAAACCAAAGTACCAATTGCATCTACCTCAGAATCGGTGATATTGGAAGCAGACGAACCAAACAACGACATTGATCCCGACTCAACTTTGCCAGAAGAACCTGATACCCCAAAGAGGTGTTTTTCCGGACAGAATCAGGAAGCCTCCTCAAAGACTGAATTTATAATTAATTAACTTCAGCTAATGTATATAGCAACTGTAATTGTAAATATGTTATTTAATTATTAATCGAATGTTATGTACTGTTTAGCTAAAAGGGGAGGAATTGTAGTGTATGTAACCTGAAGAAGGAACTATATTCTGCAGCCCCTGTATACTGCAGTACCAGTAGTGACCACCCCTGTATATAAGCCTGTGTACTAACCTTGCATAGTAGTTCCAGTTTTGTCTCCGTTCAGTAAACACCTGTTATAACCAACTCCTGCAGTCCGTGTCTCAATTACACACGGACGTTACAGGAAGTAGCCTGGCTGTACTGGGAGCAGCCTGGCTGTGCTGGGAGCAGCCCGTCTGTACAGGGAGCACCCTGCCTGTACTCAGTACAGACTTTCTGTACGGAGAACAGTCTGTCTGCAGTGGGAGCAGACTGTCTGTACTGGTAGCAGCCTGTCTGTACTGGAAGCAGTCTGTATGTACTGGGAGCAGCCTGTCTGTACTGGGAGCAGCCTGTCTGTACTGGGAGCAGCCCATCTATACTGGGAGCACCAAATCTGTACTCAGAACAGTCTGTCTGTATGGGGAGCAGTCTGTCTGTATTGGGAGCAAACTCTCTGTACTGGGAGCAGCCTGTCTGCACTGGAAGCAGTCTGTCTGTACTGGGAGCAGCCTGTCTGTACTGGAAGCAGTCTGTCTGTACTGGGAGCAGCCTGTCTGTAATGGGAGCAGCCCGTCTATACTGGGAGCTCCCTGTCTGTACTCGGAACAGTCTGTCTGTACGGGGAGCAGTCTGTCTGTACTGGGAGCAGACTGTCTGTACCGGAAGCAGTCTCTGACTACTGGGAGCAGCCTTTCTAATCTGAGAGCAGTCTGTCTGTACTGGGAGCAGCCTGTCTGTACTGGCAGCAGCCTGTCTGTAATGGGAGTGGCCTGTCTGTACAGGGAGCAGCCTGTCTGTTCTGAGAGTAGACTGTCTATACTGGGAGCAACATGTCCATACTTGGAACAGCCTGTCTCTACTGGGAGCTGTCTGTCTGTACTGGGAGCAGTCTGTCTGTACTGGGAGCAGTCTGTCTGTACTCGGAACAGCCTGTCTGTACTTGGAGCAGACTGGCTGTACTGGGAGCAGCCTGCCTATACCTGGAGCAGTCTGTCTGTACTGGGAGCAGCCTGTCTTTACTGGGAGCAGCATCTCTGTACTGGGAGCAGCCTGTCTGTACTGGGAGCAGCCTGTCTGTACTGGGAGCACCCTGTCTGTACGGGGAGCAGCCTGTCTGTACTAGAAGCAGTCTGTCTCTACTGGGAGAAGCCTGCCTAATCTGAGAGCAGTCTGCCTGTACTGGGAGCAGCCTGTCTGTACTGGGCGCAGTCTGTGTATACTGGGAACAGCCTGTCTGTACTGGGAGCAGCCTTTCTCTACTGGGGGCTCTCTGTTTGTACTAGGAGCAGTCTGTCTGTACTGGAAGCAGTCTGTCTGTACACGGAAAAGCCTGTCTGTACTTGGAGCAGATTGGCTGTACTGGGAGAAGCCTGTCTGTACCTGGAGCAGTCTGTCTGTACCTGGAGCAGCCTGACTGTATTGGGAGCAGCCTATGTATACTGGGAGCAGCGTGCCTCTACGGGGAACAGTCTGTCTGTACTGGGAGCAGTCTGTCTGTACTGGGAGCAGCCTGTCTGTACTGGAAGCAGTCTGTCTCTACTGGGAGAAGCCTGTGAAATCTGAGTGCAGTCTGTCTGTACTGGGAGCTGCCTGTCTGTACTGGGAGCAGTCAGTCTGTACTGGGAGCAGTCTGTGCATACTGGGACCAGCCTGTCTCTACTGGGAGCAGCCTGTCTCTACTGGGAGCTGAATATCTGTACTGGGAGCAGTCTGTCTGTACTTGGAGCAGTCTGTCTGTACTGGGAGCTGTCTGTCTGTACCCGGAGCAGTCTTTCTGTATGAGGAGCAGCCTGTCTGTACTGGGAGAAGCCTGTTGTTACGTCCATGTAATAATAAGAAAAGGACTGCAGAGAATGGTACAACAGGTGTTTACTCAATGTGGCTCAAACTGTATTTATAAGTTCAGTCTTTGGGGAGGCTTCGTGATCCTTTCTGGATAGCGCCTTTCCCGAGTGTCTTGCTCTTGGTGCGGAGGCGATTCTGGCCCCCTGTTGTCGGTTGCTTCATCAGCTTCCGATGCTACTGTTTCTGGGGTAGATGCTACCTGTACATCGGGTTCATAACCAGGTACGTATGGGCGAGGCATGGGGTTGACTTGTTCCTGTGACTCTAGGATCTGGTCAGCATGGCATCTCACGATGCTCTCCCCAACGTCCACTGTGTACATTAGTGGGCCCTGCCATGTGCCTATCGTTCCTGGCTGCCATTTTTCTGTTCAGTAGTCGTGAGCCTGGTTGGTGACTGCATGTGTCGCATTCTGGTAGGCGAACAGGAAATTGTCCACCTTGTGCTGCAGCGGAATGTTATCATTGTACATAGCCTTTATTGCCTTTTAAAGGTTTGTACGAACCTCTCAGCCAATCCATTTGTGGCTGGATGATACGGGACGGATGTGTAATGCCTTACGCCATTCTTTTTCAAGAACCTCCGGAACTCTTCGGACACAAACTGTGGTCCGTTGTCGGAGCAAATCTGTTCTGGCAAGCCATTCCTGGCAAAAATGGTCCGTAGGACTGCAATAGTTTTCTCCATGGTGGTGGAGGACATTTTGATGACCTCAGGCCATTTCGAGTGCGCATCCGTGGCTATTAAAAACATTGAGTCCATGAATGGACCAGCAAAATCAATATGCACCCGTTGCCATGGAGATGAGGGCCAATCCCATGGGTGTAGAGGGGCCTGTGGTGGTGCATTTTGGACTTTCTGGCATCCTGAGCAGCTCTTGGTCAGGTCCTCGATTTGTTTATCGATTCTGGGCCACCACACATAGGCCCTGGCTAGGCTTTTCATTTTTACCCCTCCCAGATGACCCTCATGAAGCTAACTGAGCACTCTCTCCCTTAACTTGGGTGGAATTACCACTCGGGATCCACACATCAATGTCCCCCGGCACACTGACAGCTGTTCTCTCCTTGTCGAGAATGCTGGCAACAGTGAGTCGCCATATGCTGGCCATCCCTTCACCGTCAAATCATATACCCGAGACAGTGTCGGGTCATTTCTGGTTTCCTTTTCGATACAAGCGTTAGTTACCAGTAGGTATTCAACTATAGTCGAATGGAATATGTCAACAGGATCCACTGCTGGTGCTTCCTCCGCAGTAGGCACTGGCAGGCGTGATAGCCCATCAGCATTTCCATGCTGTTTCGTGCCCTTATATTCAATCTCATCGTGGTGCGCCCCTAGAAAAACTGACCATCTTTGTAGTCATTGCGCAGTCATCACCGGAATGCCCTTCTTCGGATTAAAAATGGAGACAAGAGGCTGGTGATCAGTCAGCAAGGTGAATTTCTGCCTGTGCAGATAGTGATTGAACTCTTTCACTCCCCACACTAGGCTGAGTGCCTCCCTGTCAATCTGGGCGTAGTTACGCTCGGCTGAGGTTAGGGATCGTGATGCAAAGGCTATTGGCCTCTCTGAGCCGTCCGAGAATTTGTGCGACAGCACTGCTCCAATGCTGTAGGGTGACGCATCACAAGCCAACTGAATTGGTAATGCTGGGTTGTAATGGGCCAATATCTCTTTCGATGTGATTAGTGTTTTGCTCTTCTGGAAAGCTCATCTACATTCGTCATTCCACTTCCATGGCACCCCAGTTTGCAGTAGGGTGTAGTATTGTAGACAAATTTGGCAAGAACTTATGGTAGTAGTTTACCAGCCCGAGGAACGACCTCAGTTGTGACACATTTTCCACTGATGGAGCCTTGACTACTGCCTCAATCTTCTCTGGGGACTTATATAACCCCTCTTTATCGATAACATGGCCACAATACGAGATCTGTTTTCTAAAAAACTCGCATTTGGGGCAGTTAGCTCGGGGCCCATATTCCTGCAATCTAGTGAGCACCTGCTCCAGGTTGGCAAGGTGGTCACTGTCATTTTCGCCCGTGACCAGGATGTCGTCCAAATAACACTGGGTCCCTGGGATCCCTTGCAGGACTTGTTCCATTGCCCTCTGCCAAATAGCCGGAGCTGATGCTACCCCGAATACCAGCCAGTTGTATTGGTAGAGACGTTTATAGGTGTTGATTGTGAGGTATTTTTTTGATGCTTCTTCTACCTCCATTTGCCGATACGCCTGGGCCAGGTCAATCTTAGTGACGCGTTTCCCTCCAAATAGCGAGGCGAAAATATCTTCAATTCGCGGAAGTGGATATTGTACGGTGTGAAGGACCGGGTTCACTGTTACCTTAAAGTCCCCACAGATGCGAACCTTCCTTGGTTCCCCAGGCGTGCTGCTCAACGACTTTTTCATCACAGGGACGATGGTTGTAGCCCAGTTGCTCCAGTCTACCTTGGACAGTACACCTGAACGTTCCAGACTCTCCAGCTCTGCTTCGATGGCTGGGCGGATCGCATAAGGCCTTAAAAAATATTGGGCTTGCGTTTTCTTCAATTTTAATCGTCGCTGTCATGCCTTTTAGTGTTCCGAGTCCTTGCTGGAAGACTTCTTTCGCGTCAGTTAGGATCTTTGACAGTCGCCCAGGTGTGACGTCGTCATCCTTTTTGTCAGCCACAGTCAGTGCCTGTATGGAATGCCAATCCAGTTGTATTTTCCGGATACATTCACGTCCCAGTAATGGTGGTCCTCCATCTTGCAATACATACAGGTGTAGTTTTGGTGTTTCCTTACGGTTATATATAACGGTCACCCTTATTTTTCCTTTGGGGTAGACTTTTTGCCCCGTTTACGTCTTCAAAATAATTTTTGTGTCTCTCAAGTGTATGTGTGAGAGTAGCCGCTCGTAGTCCCGTTGGTTTATGACTGTTAGAGATGATCCTGTGTCCAATTCCATCTTTACCTGGACTCCTGCTATCTTGAGAGTGACCCAAATGGTTCGGTGATCCTCCGTTGTGATCACATTATGTAGTTTCAGACAACTCAGTTCCCTGCTTTCGGAGTCGTTATCACTCTTTTGTTCGTCTGAACTATTCTCCGTTTTCTTATGTACCTTCTTGTACTTCCCTTTGGTTGGTTTCTTATTGCTGGTTTTCTTTCCCGACCTGCAGACTCGTGCTATGTGTTTTACTTTTCCACACTGTCTGCACACTTTGGCCTAGAAATTCAGTTGTTTGCACCAGCTGCTAGCGCCTTAGGAGGGGAAGTGGGGTGCTAAGCGGCTAGCGCCCGGGTGCAGCACGGTCTGCGCCTCTCGCAAACTTCAGTAAAGATTTAGCGGTGGCGCAAAACCCTTGCGTGCGCTCAGCTGCGCACTTAGATCCTGACGTCATTTCATGGTGCAACGCCCTTTGTGCGCCCCAAACCAGAAATTCAGTGGCGCCGGCCTATTGTGCGCCTGGCACCCCTAGCGACTGGTAGAGGGGAATGGTTCCCAGTCACTGCATGGCGCGGGGGGTGCTAATTAAAGGGGACTCCTCCTGCAGTATAAATGGCAGCCATTTTGCACCACTCCTTCTTTGTGAGAGGCGGATCTTTGGAGAGAAACAAAGGTAGAGAGCTTTCTGGTTTGGCTCAACACTCGCACAGGTACTTGTGGCTTCAGGCCACAGCTTTACACTTGTCTTTAACTTCAGAGTCATAGCATTGATTGGAAACATATAATGGGGTCTGCAATGGGTGGAAACATTGGGCTTCTCCATTGCATTCAAAGGGCTCAGAGACGCCGTGAGAGAGTGCCAGACATGGCCAGATGGAGAAGGGGCAACAGACGTCGGCAAAGGAGGCCTTACCCACCCAGGGTATACCACCAGCAGTTCTCATATCTGAACATGTCTGAGGAGCAGTGTGTTCGGAGGCTGTGATTCAGAAGGGCAGTGGTCACTGAGATCTGCCACCTGCTTCGCGGAGATCTGCAGCCACAGCTGAGGAGCAGGACGTCTCTGTCGGTGGCAGTGAAGGTGACGGTGGCTCTCAACTTCTATGCCACCAGCTCCTTCCAATCCACTACTGGGGACATTTCCAACATCTCCCAGTTTGCGGTACATTGCTGCATCCGCCAGGTGACCAATGCCCTTTTCAGAAGGAGACGTCAGTTCATCTCCTTCCCCATGACCGTTGACAAGCAGCAACAGCGTGCAATGGGCTTTGCAGCATTAGCGGGCTTCCCCATGGTGCAGGGCGCCATTGACTGCACGCATGTGGCTTTGCGGGCACCTCTAGAGAACGCCGAGGATTACCGCAACCGGAAGGGCTACCATTCGCTCAACGTGCAGTTGTTGTGTGACCACAGGCAGCTCATCCGAGCTGTCAATGCCCGCTTTCCAGGCAGCAGCCACGATGCCTTCATCCTGCGCCAGACTTCTGTGGCAGACATGTTCGAGGCCCAGCCTCACCCACGAGGATGTCTTCTTGGGGACAAAGGCTATCCTTTGTGCACCTGGCTGATGATCCCGCTCCGTGCGCCCAGCACCCCTGCTGAAGAGCAATACAATGACAGCCATCAAGCAACCAGGAACATCATTGAGCAAACAATCAGCGTGCTGAAGCAATGGTTCCGCTGTCTGGATCGTTCCGGGGGAGCCCTACAGTACTCGCCTGAGCGAGTCTCCCATTTCGTTGTCGTGTGCTGCATGCTGCACAACCTGGCTATCCGCAGGACTCAGCCACTGCCAGCAGACATTGGAGGACCACCAGAGGAGGAGGAGGAGGAGGAGGAGGAGGAGGACCAGCACAGGAGGGAGGCAGAAAGTGCAAGGGCCGCCCGTCGGTGGCTTATTGCAAGTCGGTTCTAGGCCCCCTCTCAGGGAATGGCTTGTGCCAATGGCAGAAGATGAATGTAGCCGCTCCACAAGCCCTCAGCCGAGCAGGGCAACCAGGACTTCCAAAAGAAAGCATGGACAGTGCAATTTAAGAAATTATTTTACTATGATACCTCTGTGCCCTTCCCACATGACAAACTAATAGAGAGAAACCCCCCCCAAAAACACAAATACACCAGTCTCGGCCTTTAAATATGAAACAAATATACCAGTCTCGGCCTTTAAATATGAAACAAATACACCAGTCTTGGCTTTTATAAGTAAAACAAAACATTTGGCCACACCTTCTACTTTTTCCCCTGCGAGGGTGATCCGTTTCGCTTCCGTGACTGGCCCCTACCCGCCCTGCAGCTCCTCCTCAATGGGACCCCAGTGGCTGCAGCAAGGCTGGGGGAAGGCTGCTGAGGGTCAGATGGTGAGACGGCAGATGCCCTTGGGGGTCGGTCTGGACCAGCTCTGGGCCTTGAGGGGTCGGCTGCTGACTGCTCCAACTCTGCGTGGGTGGCAGCAGTCTGTCCAACAACTGGTGGCAGCTGCAATGGAGGAGTGACAGTGTTGGCTGCAGGAATGCTGCCAACCTGACAGATCACAGGCACTCCCTGGTTGGCTGATACATTGGCACGCGCACGGGCCAGCACTGCAGCATGTGCAGCAATCTGCTGAGGCACAGACTGCTGGGCTGCTGCGGCACAGCGAGTGCCCCGGCGATACCTGGCTGATCCAGCGAGTGTGGCAGCAGTTAGTGCCCGTGTGGCCCTGGTCTGTGTCTGCATGACAGCAGCCAGTGAATGCATGGCACGACTGAGCACTTGGCTAGAAGCCGCCTGTGAAGCAGCGAAGTCCTGCTGACTCCTAGCCTGTGCTGCCGCGATGTCCTGCAGACTCCTGGCCTGTGCTGCACTGAATTGTTGCAGACTCCTGGCCTGTGCTGCACTGAATTGTTGCAGACTCCTGGCCTGTGCTGCCCCGAATTCCTGCACACTCCTTGCCAGTGACTCTATGGAGTCAGGCATCCTTGCCACTGCAGCCATGAGCTCAGTGTGCCTGCGCTCAGCCTGGGTGCCCATTTCCGCTAGGAGCCGCACCTCCCCTGCGCTCACCATAGCAGGACTGGAGGCCGCACTCACCCTCCAGGGAGAAGGCCGCCGAGCTTCCCCAGCCCTCCCACGTTGCTGCAGCCCGCTGGTCCCCGGAGCTTCACTATCCTCCGACCCTTCCCCCATGCTTCCCTCCAGGGAAGACGTGTCACCATCATGGCCATGGGCTACCTCGGCTGAGGGTGTCCCTGATGGTCTGGCTTCCTCTTCCTCCTCCTCTATGTCTGACTCGAACACAGTGCCAGCTTGAGGGGCCACCTCCTCACCTGGCGAGTCACCATCTGAAAGCAGGGAGGCACAAGAGTTGCTTTAGAGTGAGGACAGGGTAGCAGTGAGGGAGGCATGAGTGCTGCTGTGCACTGCATTGGTTCGATAGTGGCAAAGGATGCTGGTGTGAGGCGCAAGTGGAAAGGGAGAGGTCAAAAAGGTGATGACCTTACCATTGGTGCCCAGAACAGGATCAGCATCTCCAGTGGCGACGGGGCCACTCAGCCGGCCTGCCATGATCCGCTCCACTCGCTGCTCGAGGTCGCTCAGCTGCTTCAGGTCAGGACAGCCTCCCCCGGTCTGTCGCTGCTGTCTTCTGTTATGCGCCAGCTTGGCCTGCAAGAGAAAGGACCGCCTCTAAGTACAGTGTCAAGCCCTGATCTTGCCCGCACTGCCTCCCATGTTCGATTAGCCCTGACAGTGTCAAGCCCTGATCTTGCCCGCACTGCCTCCCATGGTCGATTAGCCCTAACAGTGTCAAGCCCTGATCTTGCCCGCACTGCCTCCCATGGTCGATTAGCCCTGACAGTGTCAAGCCCTGATCTTGCCCGCACTGTCTCCTATGGTCGAATAGCCCTCACAGTGTCTAAAGTCCTGATTGTGCAAATGCTTTTCATGACAGTCCCATAGCTGCTGGATGAGGGCTGGCCATTAGGGCTTTCAGACCTGTTTGGCCATAAAGCGAGGTGCACATGCAGGAATGAGGAGGATACTGGAAAGGGTACTCACCCTGACAACCCAAGTGAGGTCGTTGAATTTTTTCCGGCACTGGGTTGGTGTCCTGCCAACCACGCTGTTGGACATGACCCTGTTTGCCACATCCCTCCATGCTTTCCGATATTCGGCGGGCAGCGGCCTCCTGCCGCCCTCAGGGAAGAGGATATGGAGCCTGCGGTCCACTGCGCCAACCAGCAGCCTCAGGTCACCCTCGCCGAAGTGCTGCGCTCTCTCCCTGGTCTTCTCCATTCTCCTGGGCGTGGGGCTGTTCCAGAAGCAGTGTTCAGGCCTTGCCTTAGGGCTGCAGTGTGCAGGGCGTGGCAGCCAAGCAATTCCACCCTCCCCCTTTAAGTGCTGACCGGCGCCTGACTGTCTGCCCTCAATGAGCAACTCACCGCACCTGCGCTGCGCCCGCCTTCGGTGTTTGCGCCCCGGATCGCCGGCTTAGCGCCTAATGATAGTCGTGCATCGCCTGCTTTAGCGCAGCAGCAACCTCTTGGGGCGATGCAACTGAATATCGGCGAAGGTGTCGCTAAGTTGCGCCGGGCGCAAAAGTTAGCGAACGCCATGCTGTAACGCCCCAAACGTGGCTATACTGAATTTCTAGGCCTTTGTCTTTGAACCAGCAATCATTCTGGTCATTTGTTGTTCTGCCGCAGCGATAGCACTTCTCTGTTCCATATGACATTTCGTTTGTGCCATATTCTTGCGGTCTCTGTTGTTTCTCTGCAGCGCCCCGTGCTGCTGCTTCATATGATACTGCAATGCTGAAAGCCTTTTCCAGCGTAAGGTCCTTTTCAGATAAAAGCCGTTTCTGTGTTCCTTCACTTTGAAGCCCACACACAAACTTGTCCCTTAAGGTATCTGCCAGTCCCGCTCCAAACTGGCAGTGTTTCGATAGTTTGCGCAGTTCTGTTAAATAATCAGCATTGCTTTCATCCTTATGCTGGTTCCGTTTGTGAAACTTGAATCTTTCTGCTATCAGTAGCGGTGTGGGGTTTAAGTGGTCCTGTAGGATTGACACTGTTTTCAAAATCCTTTTCCAGTGGCTTTTCTGGGGTTACTAGGTTTCATAGTAAGCCATACGTTTTTGCACCCATTGAATTCAACAACACCAGCGCTTTCTTGTCATCTGGCACTTCATTCGCCTTGCAGTATACTTCTATGCGTTCGACATATGTCGTCCAAACTTCGACTTCATTGTCGAACGCTGTGATACTGCCACTCTTCGGCATTTTTGGGTGTGGTTAGAATGTCTTAAAATGGTGTCTCCCGCGCTGCTGCCAACGCCGCTCTCGGCGGTCCTCGTGGCAAATGGCGGCGCTTGTGGGTTTCGTGCGCTGCTCCTGCGCTGCTGCCAGCGCCGCTCTCTGCTGTCCTCGTGGCAATGGCAGTGCCTCGCGTTTTCCTGCGCGCCTCTCTCCCCCGTTGACGCTGCTCGGCCCTTGAACACCGGCTGCGTGCTGCTCTCTCTCGCCTCTCTCCCCCGTTGACGCCGCTCGGTCCTGAACACCGGCTGCGCCCTGTGCACTCTGCCCTCTCTCTCTCCCCCGTCGACACTGCTCGGCCTTTTTCTGTGCCGCTCGGTCGGGCTGTAGCCCATCGCTGTCTGGGAAGTGTCGGCGCAGTACCTGTTGCCAGCCCGTTTCGCTGGACCACCATGACTGGAAAGCAAAGCCTGGCTCTCGACAGCCTCCCCTGCGATGCTCAAATCTCCGCTGGATGACTGGGCGGTTGGCTGTGGTCGACGCCCGTGCTTTTGGACTCGACCTTCTTCCACTGATCTCCAGGAGCGAATCCCTGGGAGGTGATGCAGAGTTGCAGGTTGGTTTGAACTTGCTCGTCACCACTGTTACGTCCATGTAATAATAAGAAAAGGACTGCGGAGAACGGTACAACAGGTGTTTACTCAACGTGGTTCAAACTGCAACTGAAACAACAGATTACTACTCAGCTATATACAGGTGTGGTCACTGCCGGTACTACAGTATACATGAGCTGTAGAAAGTAGTTCCCCCCTTAAAGGTACATACATTACACCTGTCTGTACTTGGAGCAGATTGGCTGTACTGGGAGCAGCCTGTATGATTCTGGAGTTGTCTGTCTGTACTAGTGTGATGAAATATTCCATTCATCACTCATCAGTATTTCTCTGCCTGTGACTGTGGTTGGTTTCAGTTTCATTTCCATTGTATTGTACTGTGTGTAGGGCTCCGCCCATACCTGGCTCCTATGTAAGCAGGCCCAGCCTGCAGCACATCCAGTACGGCAGACCTCTGGATGGAAGATACATTCTCCTCTGTGTGTTACCTTCTAAGTCAATAAAAGTCTTGTTTTGTTTCGCTAACATCGAGTCTTGGATTTATTGAGGCACATCAACTAGGAGCAGTCTTTCTCTACGGGGAGCAGCCTGCCTGTACTGGGAGAAGCCTGGCTGTACTGGAAGCAATCTGTCTGTACTGGGAGCAGCCTGTCTCTACTGGGAGAAGCCTGTCTAATCTGAGAGCAGTCTGTCTGTACTGGGAGCAGCCTGTCTGTACTGGGAGCTGTCTGTCTGTACAGGGAGCAGCCTGTCTGTACTGGGATCAGTCTGTCTGTACTGGGAGCAGCCTGTCTGTACTGGGAGCAGCCTGTCTGTACTGGGAGCAGTCTGTCTGTTCTGTAGTAGTCTGTCTGTTCTGAGAGTAGTCTGTCTGTACTGGGAGCAGCCTGTCTGTACAGGAACCAGTCTGTCTCTATTGGGAGCAGCCTGTCTAAACTGAGAGCAGCCTGTCGATACTGGGAGAAGCCTGTCTGTACTGGGAGCAGCCTGTCTAAACGGAGAGCAGCCTGTCTATACTGGGAGCAGCCTGTCTGTACTGGGAGCAGCCTGTCTGTACTGGGAGCAGCCTGTCTGTACTGGAAGCAGTCTGTCTGTACTGGGAGCAGCCTGTCGGTGCTGGGAGAGCCTTTCTGTACTGGGAGCAGCCCATCTATACTGGGAGAACCATGTCTGTATTTGGAACAGTCTGTCTGTACAGGGAGCAATCTGTCTGTATTGGGAGCAACCCGCCTATACTGGGAGCAGTCTTTCTGTACTGGAAATAGTCTGTCTCTACTGCGAGCAGCCCGTCTGTGCTGGGAGCAGCCTCTCTGTACAGGGAGCACCCTGTCTGTACTGGGAGCAGACTTTCTTTACTGGTGTATTGTATATACCTTAAAGGGGGGAACTACTTCCTACAGCTCATGTGTACTGTAGTACCAGCAGTGACCACACCTGTATATAGCACTGAGTAGTAATCTGTACAGTCAGTTCCAGAGTGAGCCACGTTGAGTAAACACCTGTTGTACCATTCTCCTGCAGTCTGTGTCTTATTACTGACGGACACAACAACTGGGAGCTGTCTGTCTGCAGTGGGAACTGTCTGTCTGTAGTGGAAGCAATCTTTCTTTACTCGGAACAGCCTGACTGTACTTGGAGCAGATTGGCTGTACTGGGAGCAGCCTGTCTGTATCTGGAGCAGTTTGTCTGTACTGGGAGCAGTCTGGCTGTACGGGGAGAAGCCTGTCTGTACTGGGAGCAGTCTGCCTCTACTAGGAGCAGTCTGTCTCTACTGGGAGCCGCCTGTCTAATCTGAGAGCAGTCTGTCTGTACTGGGAGCAGCCTGTCTGTACCGGGTGCAGCCTGTCTGTACCAGGAGCAGCCTGTCTGTACTGGGAGCAGCCTGTCTATACCGGGAGCAGTCTTTCTGTATGGTGAGCAGCCTGTCTGTACTGGAAGCAGTCTGTCTGTACTCGAAGCACCTTTCTGTACTCGGAGCACCCTGTCTGTACTGGAAGCAGTCTGTCTGTACTGGGAGCAGCCTGACTATCCTGGGAGCAGCCTGTGTATACTGGGAGCAGCGTGTCTGTACTCGGAACAGTCTGTCTGTACGGGGTGCTGTCTGTCTGTACTGGGAGCAGCCTGTCTGAACTGGGAGCAGCCTGTCCGTACTTGAAGCAGACTGTCTCTACTGGGAGAAGCCTGCCTAATCTGCGAGCAGTCTGTCTGTACTGGGAGCAGCCTGTCTGTACTGTGAGCAGCCTATCTGTACTGGGAGCAGCCTGTCTGTACTGGAAGCAGTCTGTCTGTACTGGGAGCAGCCTGACTGTACTGGGAGCAGCCTGTGCATACTGGGAGCAGTGTGTCTGTATTCGGAACTGTCTGTCTGTACGGGGAGCAGTTGTCTGTACTGGGAGCAGCCTGTCTGTACTGGAAGCAGTCTGTCTCTACTGGGAGAAGCCTGTCTAATCTGAGAGCAATCTGTCTGTACTGGGAGCAGTCTTTCTGTATGGGGAGCAGCCTGTCTGTACTGGGAGAAGCCTGTCTGTACTGGAAGTGTAGTGTATGTAACCTGAAGAAGGAACTATATTCTGCAGCCCCTGTATACTGCAGTACCAGTAGTGACCACCCCTTTATATAAGCCTGTGCAGTAACCTTGCATAGTAGTTCCAGTGTTGTCTCCATTCAGTAAACACCTGTTATAACCAACTCCTGCAGTCCGTGTCTGAATTACACACGGACGTTACACTGGCGACGAACAGATCTGAACTTACCTACAGTTCTGCACCACCTCACGGGGATCCATCCTTGAAGCGAAGTTGTTAGAGGTCGAGGCCAGAAGGAAAAAATCCTAAAAGGAAAAAAAACAAACAGAAGAAACGGGCGTCGACCGTCGGCAACCGCCCTCTGATTCATCGAATTTGAAGATTTGCAGGAGAGGCTGTCGAGAGCTGGGCTTGGTTATCCAGTCTATGGTGTTCCAGCTAATCGGGCTGGTGGCAGGTCCTTCCTGAGCTGCGGCGGGCTAGAGCTCGATCGGGTTGCTTTTCAACGGGGCCGAGCAGCGTTGCCGGGAAGAGGAGAGAGAGAGAGAGGGTGGAGCACACAGGGCGCGGCCGGTGCTACGAAGCCGGGCAGCATACAGACCCGAGAAGAGGGAGGAAAGTGTCCCATAGGGTCTGCTCTGACGAAGGGAACAATAATTAAAATAAAAGAAATTAGAAGCGCAGAAAGCCGCGAGGAGCTGCAGTTTGCCACGGGGACCGCGGAGAGTGGCGTTGGCAGCAGTGCGGGGGGGAAGTGCGCGAAGACCATCGGGCATCACCATCAAGGCATAAAAATGCCAGCAGCAGTGCTAGCAGCAGCGGAAAAGACAGAAAGCATGGGAGGCGCCATCTTAATCCAGCGGGGAAGAAGGCAAAGCTTGGAGGTGCCATTTTGTTCAATCGGGGAAGGAGGCACCATCTTAGATCTCCAAGATGCCGAAGACGGGCAATATCACTGCCTTCGATAATGCAATAGAAGACTGGACCACATATGTGGAAAGAGTCGAAGTATATTGCGAGGCAAATGAAGTAGCCGATGAGACAAAGGCATCGGTACTACTAAACTTAATGGGCGCAAGAATGTACGGCCTATTGCGGAACCTGATCACTCCAGTCAAACCGATGGTGAAGAGTCTTGACGAAATTGTTGATATCCTACAGGAACACCTAAATCCTACACCGCTGCTGATTGCAGAAAGATTTAAATTCCACAAGAGAAATCAGCATAAAGATGAGAGCAATGCTGATTACATTACGGAACTACGCGGGCTATCGAAGCACTGCCAGTTCGGAGCAGGACTGGCAGATACCCTACGGGACAAATTTGTCTGTGGACTCCTGAGTGAAGGAACCCAGAAGAGGTTACTCTCAGAGAAAGAGCTGACGCTAGATAAGGCTTTCAGCATGGCAGTATTGTACGAAGCAGCAGCAAGGGGAGCTGCAGAAATACAGCAAAAGCCACAGGAATACGGCACCCATGAAATGACACGGGGATTTGAAAAATGTTATCGCTGCGGCAGAACAACCCATGACCAGAAGGACTGCTGGTCCAAGGACAAAACATGCAGGCAATGTGGAAAGATGGGACACATTGCACGAGTTTGCAGGTCCGGGAAGAAGACTAACGATAACAAAAAGGCTACTAAGGAACAGTACAGGAAAGTACAAAAGATGACGGACAGTAGTTCCGAAGACCAGAAGAGCGATAGTGAATCCGGGAACAAGAGACTAAGCTGTCTCAAACTACACAACGTAATCACAAAAGAGGATCACCAAACCATTTGGGTCACCCTCATGATAGCAGGGTCCCAAGTCAAAACGGAATTGGATACAGGATCAGCCCTGACCGTCATGAATCGACGAGTCTACGAGCGGCTATTCTCACACATACCCTTGAAAGACACATCCATTGTCTTGAAGATGTATACGGGGCAGAAAGTATACCCCAGAGGGAAAATAAGGGTGCCTGTCGAATACAACGGCAAGGAAATACAGAAATTGTATCTGTACATACTGCAAGATGGTGGACCACCGTTATTGGGACATGAATGGATCAGAAAGATAAGTTTAGACTGGCACTCCATTCAGGCACTGACTGTGGCTGGTAAAAAGGATGACGACGTCACACCTAGACGATTGTCAAAAATCTTAGCTAACGCTAAAGAGGTATTTCAACAAGGACTGGGAACTCTTAAAGGTGTAACCGCCTCGATAAAAATAGAAGAGAATGCAATTCCCAAGTTTTTCAAAGCAAGACCAGTACCGTATGCAATTCGCCCAGCCGTCGAGGCAGAGCTGGAGAATCTGGAGAATGCAGGCGTGTTATCTAAGGTAGACTGGAGCGAGTGGGTGACACCCATCGTTCCTGTCATGAAGAAAACGTTAAACAATAAGTCTGAGGAGCCAAGGAAGGTTCGCATCTGTGGGGACTTCAAGGTGACTGTGAACCCAGTCCTTCACACAGTACAGCATCCTCTTCCGAGGATAAAAGATATTTTTGCCTCACTATCTGGAGGGAAACGTTTTACAAAAATTGACCTAGCAGAAGCATATTTGCAGATGGAGGTTGAAGAATCCTCTAGGAAATATCTCACGATAAACACTCACAAAGGTCTTTACCAGTATAATCGACTGGTATTCGGAGTAGCATCAGCTCCGGCGATATGGCAAAGAGCGATGGAACAAGTCCTGCAAGGGATTCCGGGGACTCAGTGTTACTTGGACGACATCCTAGTGACAGGTGAAAATGACAGTGAACACCTTGCCAACCTAGAGCAGGTGCTCACTAGACTAAGAGAACATGGGCTACGAGCCAATCACCCCAAGTGCGAGTTTTTTAAGAAACAGATATCGTATTGTGGCCACGTGATTGATGAAGAGGGGTTACATAAGTCCCCTGACAAAATTGAAGTGGTAGTTAAGGCTCCAGCGCCTGAAAATGTGTCGCAACTGAGATCATTCCTCGGGCGACTGTCTGTGTGGAGTTTGCACATTCTCCCTGTGTCTGCGTGGGTTTCCTCCGGGTGCTCCGGTTTCCTCCCACAGTCCAAAGATGTGCAGGTTAGGTTGATTTGGCTATGATAAATTGACCCTTAGTGTTAGGGGATTAAATACATGGGGTTACGGGGATAGGGTGGGATATGTGTCGGTGCAGGCTCGATGGGCCGAAATGGCCTCTATCTGCACTGTAGATTCTGTGATTCTGTGATTCTGTGATACTACCATAAGTTTTTGCCGAACTTGTCCACAATTCTGCACCCACTGAACGCCCTACTATAAACTGGAGTAGCATGGAAATGGAGCGATGAATGTAAGCGGGCCTTTCAGAAGTGTAAAGACCTGATCACTTCAAGAGAAGTATTGGCTCACTACAACCCATCACTACCGATAAGATTGGCGTGTGATGCGTCTCCCTACAGCATTGGAGCGGTACTGTCATATAAATTCCTTGATGGTTCAGAGAGGCCGATAGCTTTTGCGTCACGCTCGTTAACTTCAGCCGAGCGTAACTACGCCCAGATTGACAGAGAGGCCCTCAGCCTGGTGTGGGGGGTGAAGAAGTTCAATCACTACCTGCACGGACAGAAATTTACTCTACTAACTGATCATCAACCTCTTGTCTCCATTTTCAACCCTCAGAAGGGCGTCCCGATAATGACAGCACAACGGCTACAGAGGTGGTCCCTTTTCCTAGGGGCACACCAATATGACATCGAGTACAAAGGAACTAAACAGCATGGGAATGCTGATGGATTGTCGTGCCTACCATTGCCGATGGTGGAAGAAGCACCTGCAGTGTATCCTGTGGAGATATTCCACTCGACCATAGTCGAATGTCTACCTGTGATGAATGCAAACATAGAAAAGGAAACATGAAATGACCCGACACTCTCCAGGGTCTATGATTTAACAGTGAAGGGATGGCCAGCACATGGCGAACCACTGTTGCCAGCATTCTCGGCGAGAAGAGAACAGCTGTCAGTGTGCCGAGGAACCTTGATGTGTGGATCCAGAGTAGTAATTCCACCCAAATTGAAGGATAGAGTGCTCAATGAGCTTCATGAGGGTCATCTGGGAGGGGTAAAAATGAAGAACTTAGCCAGAGCGTTTGTGTGGTGGCCGGGAATGGATAGAGTAATCGAAGAGATGACCAAGAGCTGTACAGGATGCCAGAAGGTCCAAAACGCCCCACCACAAGCCCCTCTACATCCATGGGAGTGGCCCTCATCTCCATGGCAAAGGGTGCACATTGATTTTGCTGGTCCATTTATGGACTCGATGTTTTTAATTGCGATGGATGCACATTCAAAGGGGCCAGAGGTAATAAAAATGTCCTCAACCACCACAGAAAATCTATCACAGTCTTACAAACCATATTCGCCAGAAATGGGCTGCCTGAACAGATTTGCTCCGACAATGGGCCACAATTTGTGTCTGAAGAGTTCTGGAGGTTCTTAAAGAACAATGGTGTTAAGCATTACACATCTGCCCCATATCATTCAGCCACCAATGGATTGGCTGAGAGGTTCATTCAAACATTCAAGAAGGCTATCAAGGCAATGTGTAATAAAGACATACCCCTACAACACAAGGTGGATAACTTCTTGTTTGCCTACCGGAATGCGACACATGCGGTTACCAACCAAACTCCAGCCATGATGTTCTTCAATCGAAGACTAAGATGCCGCTTGAATTTGGTTAAGCCAAACATCAGAAGAGATGTGGAAAACAGGCAGTTTCAGAATATGAGTGAAAGGCCAACCAGGAGTTTCAAGATAGGTCAACCAGTTTTGGCCCGGGACTACCGCACAGAGAAATGGCAGCCAGGAACGATCTGCACACAGCAAGGACCTCTAATGTATACCGTGGACGTTGGAGAGAGCATTGTAAGACGCCATGCTGACCAGATTCTAGAGTCACTGGAAAACGTCAAATCTACAACGCGATCCTATACACCTGGTGATGAAACCAAAGTACCAATTGCATCTACCTCAGAATCGGTGATATTGGAAGCAGACGAACCAAACAACGACATTGATCCCGACTCAACTTTGCCAGAAGAACCTGATACCCCAAAGAGGTGTTTTTCCGGACAGAATCAGGAAGCCTCCTCAAAGACTGAATTTATAATTAATTAACTTCAGCTAATGTATATAGCAACTGTAATTGTAAATATGTTATTTAATTATTAATCGAATGTTATGTACTGTTTAGCTAAAAGGGGAGGAATTGTAGTGTATGTAACCTGAAGAAGGAACTATATTCTGCAGCCCCTGTATACTGCAGTACCAGTAGTGACCACCCCTGTATATAAGCCTGTGTACTAACCTTGCATAGTAGTTCCAGTTTTGTCTCCGTTCAGTAAACACCTGTTATAACCAACTCCTGCAGTCCGTGTCTCAATTACACACGGACGTTACAGGAAGTAGCCTGGCTGTACTGGGAGCAGCCTGGCTGTGCTGGGAGCAGCCCGTCTGTACAGGGAGCACCCTGCCTGTACTCAGTACAGACTTTCTGTACGGAGAACAGTCTGTCTGCAGTGGGAGCAGACTGTCTGTACTGGTAGCAGCCTGTCTGTACTGGAAGCAGTCTGTATGTACTGGGAGCAGCCTGTCTGTACTGGGAGCAGCCTGTCTGTACTGGGAGCAGCCCATCTATACTGGGAGCACCAAATCTGTACTCAGAACAGTCTGTCTGTATGGGGAGCAGTCTGTCTGTATTGGGAGCAAACTCTCTGTACTGGGAGCAGCCTGTCTGCACTGGAAGCAGTCTGTCTGTACTGGGAGCAGCCTGTCTGTACTG